>NC_086449.1:726577847-726894847 GCF_028390025.1 Pseudophryne corroboree
TGCTCTGCTGGAGTCAGTTCCTCCGCCTCATGCCTGGTAGGGTGAGGCACATGGGTGGCTCTTCTCTTTGCAGCCCATTTCTGATATTTCCTGCAAGGATAACAGGAGGTCATGGTGTTCCAGAATAAGATGACCCATCTTGGAGGCATGGTGCTGTGGGGAAAGATGAAGAGTAGATAGTGTTAGATGCCTTCAAACGCATTTACAATTGTAAGTGACATCAACTATTTAGGGATATACATTCATGTTTAAGATCAACTAGAACCTGAAACTGTAAGAGGTATAATGGCCTTTCTGTACAGTCCATTTCCCCAGTAACCATTTTACTTATGTTAAATGAGTGCATTTTCAATGTTGGAAATTGTAAAATTATTTGCGGTGTCTGACATAAACCTACTTTCTGACTTCCCTAATATTTTCAGACTTATCAAACCTCCTAAAGAGTATAAGTGGAGCTGTTGTCCATAGCAACCAATTATCTACTATTATTTATCTAGTGTACTCTATACAATGATCCAGTAGCTATGGGCAACACCTCCCATCATTAGAAGGGATGAGTGTATTGGTGATGTACTCTATGGCTCAGTGTGTAATAAGGAAACCAGGAGAGCGGTGAAGATTTCTCAGCACATAAATAGCTCCATAGTTTGGCTTCAGTGGCAAAAGATGAAACCATCATGGAAAATCTCTGTGACCACTATAATAAACTAACATACACATGTATAATCCAAAACATTTTAAATAAAACATATGATAGCATTATTTAAATAATCACCAGCTATAACATAATTTCATTTTCTATGAATTTGTTTCCAGTTTAATATATAGTATCTGAATCCTATTTTCTGTTTAATTAACTCATTAAAGCAACAATTTCTATTCTCCTCTGATTCTCGTTGATCATGCTCTAAGGGGGCCATTTATCAATGTTTTTTAGCTGTTTAAAAGTAATTATGTATGATAAATGTTGCACCAGCCAATCAGCTCCCAGCTGACATTTTTCAAACACATGACAGTTGGGAGATGATTGGCTGGAGCACATATGCAACAAGTTTTAAATAGCTGATAAATGGGCCGCTAAGTCTACTAACGCATATAACGAAGCTGCCCTTGTCTTTGTCCAGTTACTAACCTTATCCAAAAACTGAATCTACTGCCGATTATTCTCCTCCTGCCGGTGAGCTGCCAGTGAGCTGCTGGTGAGCTGATAGTAAGCTGCTGGTGAGCTGCCGGTGACCTGTGTGTTCAATGTCTCTGAAGGAGAATGAGGGAGGCAGCAGCACAGCCAAGGTATAGGTAGTTGATACCATTATGACATCACAGCATGACCTCACAGACCCTCCCACCAGACCGGCTAGGACTGGTTAATTCTGGTTTGAGGCCCATTATGACATCACAGCATGACATCACAGACCCCACCAGACCGGCCAGGACTGGTTCTTTCTGGTTTGAGGCGCCTGTTGTCTTTTGCATGACTGACATATGGGAAATGTGATATCACACCTTATTAAAGCTATTACACATCGTAGTATTAGTTATTATTTTTATGGCAGGGTTTCCCTTTAATCTTTGGTTATGTGAGACTTTGTGTAAACCCAATTTTCGCTGTGCTAACGTTGTTTTTTAATGTTACAGTATATAACCTCAATTAAGGAGAAAACACTGCCTCCTTCAGACGTATTGGGATTCTGTTAATTAAACATCATATTGGCCTTTCAACTCTCTCCCTTCCCTTTTATGCTCTGCAGTGAAGCTATGGAAAGTGGTGCTATTTCATGCTGGCTGCTCCTCTGCTATTGCTGCCTGCCGCGGTTCCTCTCTCACAGTGAAGGGTAGGCCCCATTTTTCTGTGCCAGATTTTTGGGGCCCCTCTGAACATCAGGGCCTGCTACAGGTGTCCCCTTTGACCCCATCCTGTCGACAGGCCTGCATGCGTCTCTGTGTCTGCTTCTGTTCTGTGTGAACAGCACACTTGCCTACCCTCCCAGAATGGCCGGGAGGCTCCCGAAAATCGGGTGACCCTCCCGGCCCCCCGGAAAGGTGAGCAAGCCTCCCGCTTTCCCCCTTGGCCGCCTGCAGCAGAGAACAAGCAGGCGGCCCGAGGGGGTCTCATGACGCGATTTGCGCTGAATCGCATCATCGTAGCTCCGCCCCCCGCTATGCAGCGCCTCGTTTCTCGGCACAGCACAGTGGGGGGTGGAGTCACGATGACGCGACCCTGATGCAACGCCCCCGGACCGCCCATCCTGCTGCCAGCCACGCCCCCGAACCGCCCATCCTGCTGCCGGCCACACCCCCATACACCTACAACGCTGCCTCCTCCCGGAGGAGGAGGCAGCAAAGTAGGTAAGTTTGGTGAACAGGTTGGGTATGGTATGCTGGCGGGGTGAAGGGGGGCTGCGAGCACAACAAAACCCCTTATGGGCTCGGTGGCTCTCTGTGCTCACCACAGGTTCAATTCCCACTCTATAGGTGTCGTGGAAACCCACAAGTGGGAATAGACCCTGCGGGTTGGCATTTTGGCATGCATCATTTTGAGTGTTCGGGATTCTGGTGTCGGCATGCTGACCGCCGGGATCCCAAGCGCCGGTAACATAAGCCCATCCCATGTGAACACAACCTTGCTTTATTTGGTATCAGTGACACGGGAGGGGGTTTGATACTAATTACAAATGTCCCCTTATGCAGCGCACTTGCACTTCCAGAGGGGGCGTGGACATGTCTCCTGGATGAATATATCTGTGCATTAATACTGTGTCCACACTAAATAGGGTTAGATACAGTATAAATCGTTATCCAGTAGTCACACCTCATTGCAGTCCATAGTTTTGTCTCAGAGTGGGTAAAATTAATTTTCATTTTATGATGAAAGGCAAAACCAATGCATGTGCTGTAAAATACTAGCGCTAAGGTAATGACAGAGTATTACATTATAAAAAGTAAGCTGTATCCGTACAACTGTGCGCAAAAACGTGCAATTCCCTCCTTCCAGCTTCTACTCTCCAATAAAGTGTTGTAGAAGAAATACGCCAGACATACACTATTTTCCTCATATTACACATGGTTTTGGACCTATCCTGAGCATTTTGCTTTGTCCACCAAGACTACAGTAGAAGTGTCCAGCGGCGTATCTAGAAAATTTTCTCCCCCAAGCCAAATAATTCTCTGGCGCCCCCGCCATAATTGGTACTAGTAAAGAGATGAATCTGCGCGCGCCGCAAAAAGGGGTGTGGCTTTGTTGGAATGGGCGTGGCTTTGCATAAAGGGGCGTGGCATTGCTGGAAAAGACTACCTTAGACCACAGTTTTGCAACCTGCACGCCCAGACGTTGGCCACCACAGGAAAGAAAAATAATCCTGATTCATGCCCCTTACATTATTTGTCATTTTTCCTCCTTATAGTAATGCCCAGTATACTTTATGCCACATACTGCAATGGCCCTTAGACATTATGCCACACACAATAATGCACATGACACAATATGCACACACCATAATGCCCCCGACACATTATGCCACACACCATAATGCCTGTGACACATTATGACAGGAATCGCAATGGCCGTTATACATTATGCTACACACTGCAATGCCCCTGATACATTATAGCACATACAATGCCTATGACATATTATGACACACACCGCAATGACCCTGAGACATTATACCCCATACCACAATGCCCGTGATATAGTATGCCACACACCGTAATGCCTGACACATTATGACACACACACGCAATGTCCGTGATACATTATGCCACACACTGCAATGATCCTGAGACATTACACCACATACCACAATGCCCGTGATATAGTATACCACACACCGTAATGCCTGTGACACATACCGCAATGCCTGTTATACCCTATGCCACACACCGCAATGCCCGTTATACATTATTCCACACTGCAATGCCCCTGAGACATTATACCACATACCACAATGCCCATGATATAGTATGCCACACACCGTAATGCCTGTGACACATTATGACACACACCGCAATGTCCGTGATACATTATGCCACACACTGCAATGACCTTGAGACATTATACCACATACCACAATGCCCGTGATATAGTATACCACACACCATTATGGCTGTGACACATTCCCGCAATGCCCGTTATACCCTATGCCACACACCGCAATGCCCGTTATACATTATGCCACACTGCAATGCCCCTGAGACATTATACCACATACCACAATGCCCGTGATATAGTATGCCACACACCGTAATGCCTGTGACACATTATGACACACACTGCAATGTCCGTGATACATTATGCCACACAACGCAATGCCCATTACACATTAAGTCCTACAGTAAGGCTTCTAATTACTTTTAAATTACCTGCTCGTTGCCAGGGGTTTCATGCTCTTGGTTCCATGCACGGTGCCAGGGGTTTTCATGTTCAGGGTGTCATGCTCGTTGCCAGGGGTTTCATGCACTGGGTGTCATGCTCATTGCCAGGGGGTTTCATGCTCTTGGTTCCATGCACGGTGCCAGGGGTTTTTTAATGCTCAGGGTGTCATGCTCATTGCCAGGGGTTTCAGGCACTGGGTGTCATGCTCGTTGCCAGGGGTTTCATGCACTGGGTGTCATGCTAGTTGCTAGGGGGTAATGCTTGTTGCTAGGGCTGTGCTCCCAGTGCCACATATGCCCCCAGTGCCAGATATTCCCCCACAGTGCCAGGTACACATATGCCCCCAGTGCCAAATATAGCCACCCCATGTGCCAGGTACACTTATACCCCCAGTGCCACATATGCCCCCTCAGTGCCACATATACCCCCCAGGTTCCAAATATGCTCCCCCTCCCCCAGTGCCAGATATGCTCCCCCAGTGGCAGGTACAACTCTAACCCCCACCCCCTGCTCCCCGCTCCTCCGCTGCTGTGAAGGAGGGACACGGAGGGCACAGCGCGCGCCTCTCCTGTGTCCCTCCTGCGTCTCCGGCAGGTCTGTTAAATGAAGTGCCGGTTCATGAGCCAATCAGAGCTCATGAACGGGCACTTCATTTAATAGACCCGCCGGAGACGCAGAAGGGACACAGGAGAGGCGCGTGCTGTGCCCTCTGTGTCCCTCCTTCACAGCAGCGGAGGGTTGAAGGGAAGGAGAGGAGACAGCAGATTGACATGCGGACGGCTCGTCCGCATGTCAACCTGCGCTAAATCAGTGGCGGCGCCCCCCGCAGCCCTGCGCCAAGCCGCCGCAAGGGTTGCGGGAGCAGTAGTTACGCCACTGGAAGTGTCTGTGTGGTAGTACCTCAGATGCAGGATGCAGGATTTAAAAGTGGACTAATACAATATTGTTTTAAAATATCCATCCTTGTTTATCTATCACCCCTCTACTTCTCTTACTGTACAGTGCACACATCTGTCTCTTCTACTCGCTGTCATTTATCAGCCCCCAGACCTACTTTGTGCCTGACAGACATATTTCTTATCCATCCTCTCTTATACTACTAGTGGTAGACTTTGCTGTCACAAAACGTTTCTACTTACTTCTCTTTGGTCTCTGTCAAAGAACCCTTAGGTCCTGATTCAGAAGTGGATGAAAATGCAATACTGCATGCAAGCAGCATTGTATGTTCATCCATTCTGAAGGAGGGACATGCAGGAGATGTCTCAGTAGAAGTGACACCTCCTGCTTGTAGCTACGATCGCAGCACTGTGACCGATATCGTAAGCTGGAATCCAACATCGCTAGCACAGTTCTACGCAGATGACCAGTTGAGTTAGCTGGAGCTTACTCAGCTGTTCAACAGAAGTGCGTTCTGCGAGGCTAGGCAGTCTGTATGGTGACACGCAGATCCCAGGATTTCCCCTCCCAGAAAATGGGGGCAACACATCAACCAGGCAGCGGCAGAAGGGAACTGCGGGTGATATTGCAAGGTGCATGCACAGAACGAACCTTGAATGGCTGCAGATTCCCGATAATTGGGAACCTGTACTGCGTTCCACTCTGAATCAGGCCCTTAGTCTCTACCGACCGTGACACACTCTCACTTGACAGCATCTTCTCTTACTTCTGCTCCATCTCTAGCTTCCCAAATGTAACATTACACCTGTCGGCCCAAGGCCGCCATCAGGGTGGTATGGGAAGGTACTGGTGTATGGGTTCTAGACTGACAAGAAGGCCCAGTGATAATCCCGGTGGCAGAAATGCAAACTGCTTCTGTTCGGTTCTGTTTTATGTCATTTATTTTTCCTTATTTTACCATGAAGTACAAAATGCATACATCATTTATTGAATAAGTAGGCTATTTAACATGATATTACCTCTCTTCACAGACAGGGAGTCGCTTTCCAGTCCTTTCTTTATGTTCCTAATATGCTCCCCCAATCTAGTTTTAAGGGGGCGTGAGGTGCGACCAATATAAAATAGATGACATTTGCATCTAATAGCGTATATCACATTTTTTGTGTCACATGTCACGAAATCTTTAATATCAACTTTGATGTTATTAATAAACACATTCTCAATTTTGTTGCTTACTTCACTCTTTACACTCCTACAGCCAATGCAAATCCCACATTTATAGAATCCACTTGAAACAACTTTCAAAGGGACCGAAGGGGGTGGAAGAGCACTAGAGACCAACTTGTTCCTTAAATTGGGGGCCTTGCGGTAGATATGTACCGGTCTCTCGGGTACGAGAGTCCCGATTACAGGACCTTTTTCAAGAGTCCCCAATGTTTTCTTAAAATACGCTCTGTACTGTAGCTTTATGCTGCACATTAAATTCTGTAATGAAGGCCCATTCATATTTACTGTCTTTCTCCCTTTGTTTCTTGTTAATCAGGAGGTCCTTTCACTCCACCATACTGACTTCTCCTTTTACTTTCAATACTTTCTCTATATTATACCCACATGCCTCGAAAGTAACTCTGGGCCTGTGATTGAAAAATTACATTATCACTACAATTTCTTTTCAGTTTCTTAAATTGACCTACTGGAATAGAACTTAAAAAAAGGCATTTGGTTTCCCCCAGCACCCTGAATGATAACAGTAACCAGATATAAATCCCACATAATAATAGAATTCAGAGATCTTCGTTACACATATTTGCGCAAATGTGTGGTTAAGCCCCAAAGCCGCATCAAGGCATCTCTGTATATTTGGGGTCCCTAGTGCTATATCTAGGTGCAGGGTGTGGCACCCCAAAACACCAGCTTAAGCCAGAAAGCCCAGCGTAGCATACCAGTGAAAAAACTATAGTGTTAATAAATTAGTATTTAGGAAGCCGAAGCTATAGAGAGGGTGATACAAACATGAAATGTAATTAAAATAGAGAAATAGTGTTAAAAAATTAATAAGTGAAAAGTGTTAATAGAATGTAAAGGTCAGAGCCGGCCCTAATTAATATGATGCCCTAGGCAAGATTTTGGCTGGTGCCCCCTAGCACCACCGCTGGTTCTGCCTCTGACCTTGCACCTCTTTCCCTGCACCATCACCCCTCACCCATAGCAGTCCTTGTACCCCCTATATTTTAAATAGGAACAGTTCGCACATTTGACGCACAGCCCAAAAAGGGGCATCTTCTTGCTGGGAAGGAGCATGGCCACACAATAGTAACCCCAATTCCAATTACGCCACACAGTACTGCAACTTTATTCACATTTTATCTTGCGATAGTGTCCATAATTCATATTACATCCCACAGTAGTATCACTTTACCGTATAAACGTTACTCCTCACAGTAGAGCCCCTTATTCACATTACATCACACTGAATTGCTCCTAATTCACATTACACCACACCTTATTGCTCTTTATTCACAATAGATGACACAGTAGTGCCCTTTCTATATGCAACGCCACATAGTAGAGCACCTTATACACATAATGCCACACATTAGTAATGCATTTATACACAATTCCACACAGTAATGCCCCTTACACATGAGACACATTAATGTCCTTATAAACATAATGTACCTTACACATTATGACAACCTTTATTAATGCCCTTATACACATAATGACACACATAGTGCCCCCTACACATTTGCTGCACATTATTAGTGCCCCTATACAGTATACACATAATGACACACATACAGTAGTACCGTTACACATATGCCGCACATTATTAATGCCCTTATACACATAATGACACACATAGTGGCCCTTTACAAATATGTTGCACATTATTAATGCATTTTTACATGACACACATAATGCTCCTTACACATATTCTGAACACTACTGCACAACCAACCCACTCACGTGCACATAGCACTCACACTTCCACTAACACTGTGACCTCTGCCTCTGCTTGGATACAGATGTGTCCTCACAAATCTTGCATCAATGCTGATGTCGGGCACCTTTTTTTAATGAAAATGCATCTTATTTGCATTGCTATGTGGCTAGGATGCACAAGCAACTTCTGCTGATTAAACTGATACGCAGCATGCCTATATACTGTGTGAGACTGTGGCTGTATCTGCATATGAAATGCTATATACAGAATATAGGCATGCCGCATATCATTTTAATCAGCAGAAGCTGATGATGCCCCTAGGCATATCAAATGCCCTAGGCAATTGCTTAGTTTGCCTATGCCTATGACCGGCTCTGAATAAAGCAATCACAGAGTATGCTTTGAGCGGGAAGAATTTTCTTTGTGTGAATCAGGATAAAAGAGCAGCTCAGTCACAGCCCAGTAACCACTCTGCAAAGCTGTTTCTTCGTAATCAGACTTGCTGTGTGGATCGTCTCCAACCTTTAAAAAATTTCCTGCTAATTTGCTCTCTGTCTTCCTGCTGTTGAAATCTTTGCTGGCCTCACTTGATCCAGCTCATTTCTACAGTTTTTTCATACAGTACTTGCTCTGTAATTCTTTAATTTACTGTTTTAATTTATTTATATATTTAAATTCATAGCCTTCCTGTACAATACTGCATGTGTGTGTATATTTTAACTAGGTGATTCAGACACTCCATCAGCATTGCCCTGTAGCCTGCAAAACCTATGCCATCACTCGCTCCATAGTTGGGGGCTGCCATGCAACGGGGGGACTCGGGCGGCAGTCATTTTGTCAGTTTGCTATGCGGTCGAGTCCAGTGTATCGTACGGTGCCTAGAGCTCGCTTATCCCTATCTCCTCTGTGTATTTTAGCTAGGGGATTCAAACGCTCCTTCAGCATTACCCTGTAGCCTGCAAAACCTATGCCGTTGGCTCCATAGCTGAGGGCTTCCACGAGGCAAGGGGTCACGGGCAGCAGCCATTTTGTCAGCTCTCTATTCGATTGAGTCAAGGCCGTAGCTACTGTACCATACTGTAGGTGCAGGCAGTGCAACGGCTATGGGGCCCAGAGCTGAGAGGGTCACATCTTCCCTATCAAAGTTACATGTGTTACTGTATATACATTTTTTGCCATTGGGTGGTACATTACGTTGGGGTCCTTTCAAACTTTTTACATGGGGCCTGCATCTAGGTATGCCCCTGGACCTACTCATTGTAGTCATAGGCGTGCGCAGACCATTTTATTAGGGGGTGCACCGTCGGAGGGTTGTGTCTAGCACCGCCTTTTGGGCGTCTCTAGCACCATCTATTGACGGTCAATGCAATATAAAATATCCACCCTTGTACCAATCCTAATAAAGCAGATACATTGTCAGATGTTGTGGTGTGCACCAAACACCCCTGATGGCACTCGCTGCAATTACACTGCTCCTCCTCAGCCTGATCTGGCTCCCCCTCTCTTTCCCCTGCAAGCTGCAGCAGCTTACTTACAAGTCACTCAATGACACTCACTGACACTGACAGTCGCAGACTAGTACTGCTGCTGCTGGAAAAATGAGTGACATGTCAATGTTGCTGCCAACCGCCTGCCAGTATTGAATTTGTCTTCCTAAGAGGAACACTGGTTGCATGCTGCTCCTCATCAGTCAGTGGCTGGCATTGGCATAGCATAGAAGGAGAGCGGTGGGCATGTGGCAGGTGGGCATACGAGCAGCATGACGTAATCACATCACATCACGCTGTTTTTGTACATGGAGGTGGAGCTGGGAGTTTGAAATCTGGTGGCAGTGGCACCCTTGATTAACCCAGGCGTCTGGTCAGTAATACAGTCCTGACAGGGTGCAGCGCAGAGGGGACAGTAATCAGCTTGCTCAGCGATCGCTGCATCAGGCATGTGAGATCGGGGTGCCAGACATTAGGGGGTGCCTGTGTGCACCAGGCACCCCCCCTGCGCACACCTATGATTGTAGTATGGTATAAAATGAACTGTAGGGCACTTTAATGTTATATGGACCAGAGCTCTGTAATAAGGCACAATATGAATGGGGAGCACTATATATAATAATGTGAATTGGGGGTACTGTGTGACATAATGTGTACTGGCAGCTCTGAAATGTGACATACAGTACAGTACTGTAGGGTGAACTTATTCACTACTATGATTCATAAAATAAACTAGGGCAGTACTATGGGGCATAACATTAAATAAGGCTCTGCTATGGTTCAGAAAATGAACTACAGTACTCTAGGACACTATTATAGGACATAAAATTAAAAACTGCTGCAGAGAAGAGTCTCTCTACAAGCATTGGGATGGGAGCCTCTTTAAAATATTGCTATGGGTCCCACAAAGTTCTGGCTATGCCCCTGAGTCTGGTGTATCGTACGGTGCATCGAGCTCGCTTATCCCCCATCGTTTTTTAACTAGCGTATTGAGACGCACATTTCTAGGCCTACAGTATTTAACATACAGTATACCGTAAGCAGCATTGCTGGTAGGTAATAATTGAAGAATTTACATACAGTAGTGCTTGTGTAGTGACATTTAATGCTGGTATAGTAGGTCCCTTATGCTATACAGTACTGTAAGTTTCACAAGGCCCATGCACTTCCAAGGAGGGTTATTCAGCTGTTTTATACAGGACAGTAATTGCAGTCCATAAGACTGATGAGGTATGTTCAGTACAGTACTGCACAGTACAGTATACTGAAAATCAGGTACTGTATAGTAAACATGTACAGTATTAGCTTTTAGCATAAAACCAATGCAAATTTTCAAATATGTACATTTTTGAAACCTGAATACAGTATTCACAAATGTTTTTTCTCCACACAGGAGTTACGGTTGGACAACATGCCAGTAACTATCAACAAAACTATGAGCAAGATAATCGCCAACATGAAAAAAGAAAATAAAAGTATCAAGGAGATCCAGGCATGGCTCAAGGAAAGTGGCATTATAGTCACTTTAGAAACTGTGCGCTATCATGCTTTCGAGAGAACAACGCCCAGATTTGTATTTCCTACAAAATGCACATGGTACGTACAGTACTGTAATCATACCTCACAACTTTTGTGTATAGTAAGGAGGGACATCTGCGTGTGCCCGGCTGAAAAGGGGCATGGCTCGTGATCGCTGGCCCTCCCGCAAAGCCACGCCTCCTTTTTGCGTCACAGATATGGCATGCACATCGCTCTGTGAGCTGCTGGCCTGCCCCCTCCTGTCTCCACTGAATAGACGCTGTGCAGAGCAGTGAGTGCAGGAGCCTCCCAAATGCCCCTTCCCCCACCGCGGGACACTAAAAAAAGGCACTGTCCTGTGAAAATTGGGACAGTTGGGAGGTATGCTGTAATGTTTAAATGACTTACTATATACAATAGTTAATTTTGTTGTAATAGTAAAGAAAAAAAGGAACACTTTATCTTCCTGTGATTGAGCTGTTCATTAATTCCTATTTTTCATACTGTATTGTACTGTAGGAGAGTGCAAGAAATTGTGGAGGAAATAACTCGTGAGGATGATGAGCGTACTGCTTCGCAAATAAAACAAATTCTTCATTCCAAGTATGACCTGGACATATCAATCACCCTCATTTCAAGGATGCGTCGGAAAATGAGATGGACCTTTGGCGCCAGAAGGTAAAATACTATAAGCAGTATAAAGCAGAAATGCACTTTTTCACAGTTAAAAAAAATCCTTTGATAAGTGATAAAACAATGACATTAATCAATATACAGAGTGTGTACTGTATGTATATATATATAAATATATATATATATATATGTGTGTGTGTTTCAAGTAGAGATGAACCGAACCCTACTGAACATCATGTCCTGGATCTGAGTCCGGCTTGGGTTCTCCCACCAGACTCGGAAACCAGAACGAGGCAAAACTTCATCATCCCGCTGTCGGATTCTCGTGAGTTTGGGATTTTCATATAAGGAGCCGCGCGTCGCCGCCATTTTCACTCCAGTACTGAAGAGTGTAGCGAGAGGACGTGTCTCCTCAGTGTCTGTGCGGGAAAGTGGTGTGGCGCGTGGGGTGGTGACCTGCTCTTATGTAACATTCCAGTGCTGTCTTGTGCTGCATCAGTCCAGTGGTGGTGTCTTGTGCTTCATCAGTCCAGTCACAGTGGTGGTGTCCTGAGCTGCCATAAGTAAAGTGCTGTTGGATAAGTCCAGTGCAGTGGTGCTGTGTTGTGCTGAATCATTCCAGTGGTGGTGTCCTGTGCTGCCATAAGTCCAGTGCTGCTGCTGCATAAGTCCAGTGCAGTTGTGCTGCATCAGTCCAGTGGTGGCGTCCTGTGCTGCCATAAGTTCAGCAGTGGTGTCCTGTGTTGCCATAAGTCCAGTGCTGCTGCTGTATTTTGTCCAGTGCAGCGGTGCTGGGTTGTGCTGCATCAGTCCTGTGCTGCCATAAGTCCAGTGGTGGTGTCCTGTGCTGCTGCCGTATAAGTCCAGGGGTACTGCCATATAAGTCCAGGGGAACTGCCGTATAAGTCCAGTGGTACTGCCGTATAAGTCCAGTCCAGTGGTGCAGCCGTATAAGTTATGGGATACTGCCGTATAAGTCCAGGGGTACTGCCGTATAAGTCCAGTGGTACTGCCGTATAAGTCCAGAGGTACTGCTGTATAAGTCCAGTGGTACTGCCGAATAAGTCAAGAGGTACTGCCGTATAAGTCCAGTGGTACTGCCATATAAGTCCAGTGGTACTGCCGTATAAGTCCAGTCCAGTGGTACTGCCGTATAAGTCCAGTCCAGTTGTACTGCTGTATAAGTCCAGAGGTACTGCCTTATAAGTCCAGTGGTACTGCCATATAAGTCCAGTCCAGTGGTACTGCCATATAAGTCCAGTGGTACTGCCATATAAGTCCAGGGGTACTGCCATATTAGTCCAGGTGTACTGCCGTATATGTCCAGTGGTACTGCCATATAAGTCCAGTGGTACTGCCGTATAAGTCCAGTGGTACTGCCGAATAAGTCAAGAGGTACTGCTGTATAAGTCCAGTGGTACTGCCGTATAAGTCCAGTGGTACTGCCGTATAAGTCCAGTGGTACTTTCGTATAAGTCCAGTGGTACTTGCGTATAAGTCCAGTCCAGTGGTACTGCCGTATAAGTCCAGTGGTACTTTTGTTTAAGTCCAGTGGTACTGCCGTATAAGTCCAGAGGTACTGCTGTATAAGTCCAGTGGTACTGCCGTATAAGTCCAGTCCAGTGGTACTGCCGTATAAGTCCAGTGGTACTGCCATATAAGCCAAGGGGTACTGCCATATAAGTCCAGGGGTACTGTCGTATAAGTCCAGTGGTACTGCCATACCAGTCCAGTAGTACTGCCGTATAAATCCAGTGATACTGCTGTATAAGTCCAGAGGTACTGCCGTATAAGTCCAGTGCTACTGCCGTATAAGTCTAGAGGTACTGCCGTATAGGTCCAGTGGTACTGCTGTATAAGTCCAGGGGTACTGCTGTGTAAGTCCAGTGGTGCTGTCTTATGCTGTATATTATTTACTCCAAATAAAGGAGTTATTAATAATTAATCCATATAATTTTTACAGGGTTTGCCCTGTGTGGTGTAGGGGTACGCTGTCCTGTGCCGCATATTGTTATATAACTCCAGAAAAATAATGGAGAACAAAAATTTGGAGGATAAAGCGGGGAAAGATCAATAACCACTTCCTCCTAGTGCTGAAGCTGCTGCCACTAGTCATGACATAGACAATGAAATGCCATCAACGTCGTCTGCCAAGGCCGATGCCCAATGTCATAGTAGAGGGCATGTAAAATCCAAAAACCCAAAGTACAGTAAAATGACCCAAAAAAAAAAATTCCTCCGTCTGATGAAAAACATAAACATTCCAATATGCCATTTATGACACGGAGTGGCAATGAGTGGCTAAGTCCCTGGCCTATGTTCATGACTAGTGTTTCAGCTTCACATGATGATGGAAGCCCTCATCCTCCCGTTAGAAAAATGAAGAGTTAAGCTGGCAAAAGCAAAGCAAAGAACTTTGCATTCTAAGATAGTGTTACAAATCCCCAAGGAGAGTCCAAGTGTGTCGGCGGTTGCGATGCCTGACCTTCCCAACACTGGACGGGAAGAGGTGGCTCCTTCCAACATTTGCACGCCCTCTGCAAGTTCTGGAAGGAGCACCCACAGTCCAGTCTCTGATATTAAAATTGAAGATGTCACTGTTGAAGTACACCAGGATGAGGATATGGGCGTTGTTGGCGCTGAGGAGGAAGTTGACGTGGAGAATTCTGATGGTGATGTGGTTTGTTTAAATCAGGCACCGGGGGAGACAGTTGTTGTCCATGGGATGAATAAGCCCATTGTCATGTCTGGGCAAAATACCAAAAAAAACCACCTCTTCAGTGTGGAATTATTTCTCCACAAATCCGGACAACAGGTGTCAAGTCATATGTTGCCTTTGTCAGTCCGTAATAAGTAGGGGTAAGGACATTAACCACCTAGGAACAACCTTCCTTATATGTCACCTGCAGCGCATTAATCAGAAGTCATTGTCAAGTTCAGAAACTTTGGGTAAGAGCGTAAGTGTGAGAGGTGCGGCTGCTGTGCGTGTGGTGGTGCCTGCTGCCGTGCAGGTGTAGACTCTGTACTCACCAGGCGCCGCTCTCTCTCACCTTCAGGTACCGGAACCTTCAACGGACCTGGCAACTCTTCCGTCGGACCCGGACACGACGACCTAGGAGGAAAGAGATTGCTGAGTGCCGTCCTCCTACCTGTGGACCGAAACGCCCTCCGACCTCTAGAAAAATAGTGCTTTCGGGCTAGGTGGGGGTCATCATTGGCGTCCGCCTCAGAGCCCGAATTTCACCTATCGGCACTTTCGCACCAGGTGGAAATTCCGCCTTGCACAGCCGTGCAAGGCTCACCGTTGCCCTGAAGGAAGGGAGATAGAAAGGAACACAACCAAACACTCAGACCGTGGTTACTCACCGTCTTACACTCCGGTACTCCGATCTTCTCCAGTACAGGTCCCTGTAAGGAGGCAAAAGAAAGAAACAGCCGTGCAGGGCCTAACTAGACCTAGTGTCACACCCTATACTAACTATAACGGCAGAGCCCTCAAACTAGCTCTGTGGGTGTGGTGCGACATAACTATGCACAAACATTATAACAGCAATCCACCCTGCACGGTAACAACACACATCGGAAATACAATATAAAACAGTGCTGTCCCTTTTTAATCCCTACCTGCCGCTGGACGGGGGTGGGCACCGCACGGCCTACCCACCTCCTGTGCCTTCCCTCATGTGGGCCTCAGCTCTGCCTTCCTAAATACCTCGGGGTGGCCTGGGCCTAGTGCCCAGGGCCACCTGTACTCACCTCGGGGCTCTTATCCACTGGGCCTAGCGCCCCCTAACTGCACACAGGCCGCAGGCCTGACTTCGCCCACAGGCCTAGCGCCCGCCTAACTTGCTGCCCGTTGGGTGACCTGGGCCTTGTGCCCAAGGTCACCTTAATGTATCCCTAATTGGCCACAATTACACTAGGGCCTACTGCCCTCTAACGTCCCCACAGGCCTAATGCCTGAACTGCCCCCGGGCCTAGTGCCCGCCTACTGCGGCGCTTTGAGGTGGCTTGGACCTAATGCCCAAACCCCCTATCAATGTGGTCGGGTCTGGGTACTTGGGCCACGGGCCGTGTGGAACCCCGGCTGCACGTGGCCTTGGACCCAGAGAGCCGACCACGCTTGTGCCCACGGGCCGGGAGGGCCCGACTGAATGCCCACAGGCCGAGAGGGCCTGACTCTGCCCACGGGCCTAATGCCCGAACACCCGGTGGTCTAGGGAGGAGAGAAGGGGGCACCTTAGAAGGGCCTACCTGCGGTGGAGAAGGCTGCAGTGGGGAACTGCACAGCTCAATTGCTTCCCACCACTGCAGCCTTCTCGGCCTGGATGCATTCTTCTGCCGCTGGCCCGTCCTGGCCAGCGGCGCCGCCGTCTCTTCGCCGCGTCCAGCCGCCGCTGGACATCTTCCCGGAGCCCGACGTCTTCCGGCCTCTTCAGCGGCCACCGGAGCTCTTCTTCCCACGGCCGTCGTCTTCTCCTCCGCGCCGGACTATCTTCTGCGCTCCTGCGCGCCGACGATCTCCGCTGCTCCCGCCCGTCTTCTTTCTTCGCGCTCTTCCGCGCGCGCGGTCCCTTCGGCTCCCGCCCGGCGTCTGACATCAGACGCCGGGGGCGGGGCCTATGACGCGGCGAGCGCCGATTGGCTCGCCGCGTCCCTCTCTGATTGGCTGCCGCTCCGGGAGCCGCGATTGGCTCCTGGAGGGCGCCAAGATTCAAAAGCCTCTGGTCCGGTGCAGGGAAAAGGGTAATCCCTGCACCGGACACCCGCCGCCACGCACCCAGCGCTGGGGACAGACAAGCTGCCCCAGCGCTGTCCCCAGCTAGGGACACCACCACAGATGTGCCCACAGGGCACATCTCTACATTTCCCCCCCCTTTTTCCTTTGTAGTCCCTACAAAGTTCCTCACGACGTCCATTGTCCGCGGGTCAGGGAATTCCGAGGTCCCTTCGGCGAGGTTGTGTTCGAGGGTCCAGCCCGGACAGGCTGTGACCCCACATCCTTCCACCTCCAGCTCCGGGTTCCTCTTACGTCCTGACCTCCATCGGCGGATCCTCTGGGGGAGTGGCATCTCCTCACGGTCGCTCGACGTTGGCCACCAAGGGGAATCTTCCACGGGGACAACAGTCACCCACTCTTGACCTCCGTTATCGTCTGTGGCTTTGTCCCTGTCTTCCGGGTGTGGTATCGACCACCATCCAACAGCGGAATCCTCCGGGGCATCCGTTTCCTCCCGGGCAACAGCCACCATATGTTGCATTTCCTCGTGGGGCATCTCCAAAGGTCCTGTGTCTTCCTCTGGAACGGGTCCTCCCACGGCATCACGATCCTGTCCCCGTACATCCGTCCATTTCGGCACTCCCGGCAGGTACTCTTGCTCCAGGACTATCTCCTCCTTTTCGCGGAGGGCATTCAACTGGGAGCATGACTCCACCCGATCCTGCCAGTCACTCTCGTCGGCGCTTCCGATGCCAGAGTCGTCCTCCATCTGTTCTGGGAGGGATTCGTCGGCGGACAGCTCACCGTAGTCCGAGTCTTCCTCCGATATCTGGACTGGGGTATTATTTTCCTCCTCAGCGTACTTCTTCCTTTCCGCTGGCACCTCTGTTTCCTCAGCGTACTCCTTCGCTTCCGCTGGCATCTCTTCTTCCTCAGCGTACTCCTTCGCTTCCGCTGGCATCGTGACTTCCTCAGCGTACACCTTCGCTTCCGCTGGCATCTTTTGGTACCCAGGACACTCCTGTTCCGCACGTCCTGGACGTGGACGGTTCCATCGCGGGTAGATTCCGGACGTCTCCGTCACTGGGTCTTCACGCTTTTCTTCGCAGCGTGGTCTCTTCACCTCCCAGTCGTCCACCTCCGCCTCATGCGGGAAAGGATTCTGCCTTACTGGGGTCACTTTCTTGGGACAGAGTAGGTCCGCAGCATCTTCCCAGGGGCACTCACTGGCCGCATGTCCTGGTCGCCGACACTTCCAACAAGGGAGGGCCACTGCCACCTTCTCCAAGACGGGTTCCTGGTCCACCTCCTTCACTGGGGAATCTTCACCCGTTGGTTCTGGCTCAGAGGAAATGGGTACCTGCGAACTACCTTCAAGCAGGGTCTTCCGCTCCATTTCCCTGGTTTCCTCCTCCCATCTCTGGGCGTGACCATCCGCAATCATCCGGTCTTCATTCCACGGACAATCGGGAAGCGCATGTCCTCTCGCCTCGCAGAGCGCACACACAGGCTCTGCAGCCACCCGGTCCCAAAGCTGATGACGAGACTCCGTCATCTGCTTCACCGTGGCCTCGTAGTCCGTCCCGTCTTCAGTCCATGGACATTCCAGGAGCCGATGTCGGGGATCTCCACAGCTTTCACACCGGGAATCAACCTCGTCTTCGCTCAACTCTTCGTCCCAAGGACAACTGTTGTGCTCATGCCCGTAGTTTCCGCAGAGCAAACATCGGGACTCCTTCTTCACTTGGCCCTGCTGACGTCTTCGGTCCGCTTCCTGGACCACCTTCTTTGGGGACGTCTCTCGCCAAGTGCACTCGCTGGCAAAGTGCCCTGTCTGCCGACATCTCTTGCAGGGCGTCACAGCGGCTTTCTTGCGCCCCTTCTCCCGGCGCTCTTCTTTTCCACGCTGGACCGACCGCTGCACCATCTTCAGGATGTCTGCCCCAGACACCGTCACCCAGTCGCTCTGGTCCACACACATCCGGGGGTGAGTCTTCTCCGGAGCCGTCTGCAGGGAGGTCTTCTTGGTGGCGTTCCACATCGTGTCCGTGATCCGGTCTCTTTTATCCTGCCGACTACGCCAAGTGTGAGAGGTGCGGCTGCTGTGCGTGTGGTGGTGCCTGCTGCCGTGCAGGTGTAGACTCTGTACTCACCAGGCGCCGCTCTCTCTCACCTTCAGGTACCGGAACCTTCAACGGACCTGGCAACTCTTCCGTCGGACCCGGACACGACGACCTAGGAGGAAAGAGATTGCTGAGTGCCGTCCTCCTACCTGTGGACCGAAACGCCCTCCGACCTCTAGAAAAATAGTGCTTTCGGGCTAGGTGGGGGTCATCATTGGCGTCCGCCTCAGAGCCCGAATTTCACCTATCGGCACTTTCGCACCAGGTGGAAATTCCGCCTTGCACAGCCGTGCAAGGCTCACCGTTGCCCTGAAGGAAGGGAGATAGAAAGGAACACAACCAAACACTCAGACCGTGGTTACTCACCGTCTTACACTCCGGTACTCCGATCTTCTCCAGTACAGGTCCCTGTAAGGAGGCAAAAGAAAGAAACAGCCGTGCAGGGCCTAACTAGACCTAGTGTCACACCCTATACTAACTATAACGGCAGAGCCCTCAAACTAGCTCTGTGGGTGTGGTGCGACATAACTATGCACAAACATTATAACAGCAATCCACCCTGCACGGTAACAACACACATCGGAAATACAATATAAAACAGTGCTGTCCCTTTTTAATCCCTACCTGCCGCTGGACGGGGGTGGGCACCGCACGGCCTACCCACCTCCTGTGCCTTCCCTCATGTGGGCCTCAGCTCTGCCTTCCTAAATACCTCGGGGTGGCCTGGGCCTAGTGCCCAGGGCCACCTGTACTCACCTCGGGGCTCTTATCCACTGGGCCTAGCGCCCCCTAACTGCACACAGGCCGCAGGCCTGACTTCGCCCACAGGCCTAGCGCCCGCCTAACTTGCTGCCCGTTGGGTGACCTGGGCCTTGTGCCCAAGGTCACCTTAATGTATCCCTAATTGGCCACAATTACACTAGGGCCTACTGCCCTCTAACGTCCCCACAGGCCTAATGCCTGAACTGCCCCCGGGCCTAGTGCCCGCCTACTGCGGCGCTTTGAGGTGGCTTGGACCTAATGCCCAAACCCCCTATCAATGTGGTCGGGTCTGGGTACTTGGGCCACGGGCCGGGTGGAACCCCGGCTGCACGTGGCCTTGGACCCAGAGAGCCGACCACGCTTGTGCCCACGGGCCGGGAGGGCCCGACTGAATGCCCACAGGCCGAGAGGGCCTGACTCTGCCCACGGGCCTAATGCCCGAACACCCGGTGGTCTAGGGAGGAGAGAAGGGGGCACCTTAGAAGGGCCTACCTGCGGTGGAGAAGGCTGCAGTGGGGAACTGCACAGCTCAATTGCTTCCCACCACTGCAGCCTTCTCGGCCTGGATGCATTCTTCTGCCGCTGGCCCGTCCTGGCCAGCGGCGCCGCCGTCTCTTCGCCGCGTCCAGCCGCCGCTGGACATCTTCCCGGAGCCCGACGTCTTCCGGCCTCTTCAGCGGCCACCGGAGCTCTTCTTCCCACGGCCGTCGTCTTCTCCTCCGCGCCGGACTATCTTCTGCGCTCCTGCGCGCCGACGATCTCCGCTGCTCCCGCCCGTCTTCTTTCTTCGCGCTCTTCCGCGCGCGCGGTCCCTTCGGCTCCCGCCCGGCGTCTGACATCAGACGCCGGGGGCGGGGCCTATGACGCGGCGAGCGCCGATTGGCTCGCCGCGTCCCTCTCTGATTGGCTGCCGCTCCGGGAGCCGCGATTGGCTCCTGGAGGGCGCCAAGATTCAAAAGCCTCTGGTCCGGTGCAGGGAAAAGGGTAATCCCTGCACCGGACACCCGCCGCCACGCACCCAGCGCTGGGGACAGACAAGCTGCCCCAGCGCTGTCCCCAGCTAGGGACACCACCACAGATGTGCCCACAGGGCACATCTCTACATAAGCAGTCCAATGACACCTAAATCTCTTCTTCCTCTTGTACCCAAGCTCCTGCAAGCCACACCACCAATTCCCTCAACGTCAATTTCCTCCTCAGTCAGGAACGCCAGAATTCCTGCAGGCATGTCACTGGCATGACTAACGAGTCCTCTCCTAACAGGGATTCCTCCAGGGGATCCTTGAGTGGTACACCTGCTGCTGCTGCCGCTGCTGTTGGTGCTGCTGGGAGTCAATCATCATCCCAGAGGGGAAGTCGGAAGACCACTTTACTACTTCAACTAAGCAATTGACTGTCCAACAGTCCTTTGAGAAGGGAAGATGAAATATGACAGCAGTCATCCTGTTGCAAAGCGGATAACTGAGGCCTTTACAAATATGTTGGTGCTAGAAGTGCATCCGGTATCCACCTTTGGTGCAGTGGGATTTAGACAATTGATGGAGGCAGTGTGTCCCCGGTACCAAATCCCATCTAGAGATCACTTCACTAGGAAAGCGATTCCCGGACAGTACAGGGAGATTAAGAAAAGTGTCCTCAGTGTCCTGAAAAATGTGGTTGCACCCAGTGACCAATTAACCACGGACATGTGGACAAGTGGAGCAGGGCAAACTAAGGACTATATGACTGTGACAGCCCACTGGGTAGATGTATTGCCTCCCGCAACAACAGCAGAAGCATCAGTAGCAGCATCTTACAAACGTCAGCTTGTTCCTAGGCAGGCTACACTGTGTATCACCAGTTTCCGTAAGAGCCACACCGCTGACAATCTTTTATGGAAACTGAGGGACATCATCGCACAATGGCTTACCCCAATTAGACTCTCCTAGGGATTTGTGATATTGTACGATGCCACCAATACTGTGCGTGCACTACATCTGGCCAAATTCCAGCACGTCCCATGTTTTGCGCATACAATTAATTTGGTGGTGCAGAATTTTTTGAAAAATAACAGGGGCATGCAGGAGATGCTGTCGTTGGCCCAAAAAAATGCGGGCCACTTTTGTCATTCAGCCACTGCGTGCCGGAGTCTGGAGCGCCAGAAAACACTCCTGAACCTGCCCTGCCATCACCTGAAGCAAGTGGTGGTAACGGGGAGGAATTCAACACTCTATATGCTTCAGAGGATGGAGGAGCAGCAAAAGGCCATTCAAGCTAATACATCCATCTACGATATAGGCAAAGGATGGGGAATGCACCTGACTCAAGCGCAGTAGAGAATGATTTCCATGTAGTGCAAGGTTCTCCAACCCTTCGAACTTGCCACACGTGAAGTCAGTTCAGACACTGCCAGCTTGAGGCAGGTCATTCCCTCATCAGGCTTTTGCAGAAGCAGCTGGAGAAACTGAAGGAGGAGCTAAGACGTAACAATTCCACTAAGTATGTGAGACTTTTGGATGGAGCCCTTCATTTGCTTTGCCAGGATTCAAGGGTGGCCAATCTGTTGAAAACAGAGTACTACATTTTGGCCACCGTGCTCGATCCTAGGTTTAAAGCCTACATTGTATCTCTCTTTCTGGCAGACACAAGTCTGCAGAGGTTCAAAGACCTGCTGGTGAGACAACTCAAGTGGAACGTGACCCGTCAACAGCTCCACCTTTATTTTCTCCCGCAACTGGGGCTATGAGGAAAAGGATAAAATTTCCGAGCCCACCCACTGGCGGTGATGCAGGGCAGTCAGGAGCAAGTGCTGACATCTGGTCCAGACTGAAGGACCTGCCAACGATTACTGACATGTCCACAAAATGTGGAGATGATGTTCATCAAAATGAATTATAAATTCCTACAGGAAGACCTTTACCAGCAATTGCCTCCAGAAAGTACACAGGGACCTGTGATGGTGGATTCCAGTGGGGACAAATCAATACTCTGTGAGGAGGAGGAGGATGTACACACTGAAAGGAGTGAGGAATCAGAGGATGAGGACGACATCTTGCCTCTGTAGAGCCAGTTTGCGCAAGGAGAGATGAATTGCTTCCTTTTTGGTCGGGGGATTAATTGCTTCTTTCTTTGTGGGGGCCCAAACAAACCAGTCATTTCAACCACAGTCATGTGGCAGACCCTGTCACTGAAATGATTGGTTTGTTAAAGTATGCATGTCCTGTTTATAAAGCATAAGAGTAGGTGTGCGGGCCCAAGGACAATTCCATCTTGCACCTCTTTTTTTTCTTTGCATTATGTGCTCTTTGGGGCCTAGTTTTTTAAAAGTGCCCTCCTGTCTGACACTGCAGTGCCACTCATAGATGGGCCAGGTGTTTCTGCCACACACTTGTGTCGCTTAGCTTAGTCATCCAGCGACGTTGTTGCACCTCTTTTTCTTCTTTGCATTATGTGCTCTTTGGGGCCTAGTTTTTAAAAGTGTTATCCTGTCTGCCACTGCAGTGCCACTCCTAGATGGGCCAGGTGTTTGTGCTGCCCACTTGGGTTGCTTAGCTTAGTCATCCAGCTACCTCGGTGCAACCTTTTGGTCTAAAAACAATATTGTGAGGTGTTCAGAATAGACTGGAAATGAGTGGAAATGAATGTTATTGAGGTTAATAATACCGTAGGATCAAAATTACCCCCAAATTCTGTTATTTTAGCTGTTTTTATGTCTTTTTTAAAAATCATCCAAAACCAAAACCCGAAAGGGTGGTTTTTTGCAAAACCAATCCAGATCCAAAACACGAGCGAGGATCCAGATTCAAAACCAAAATACGAAAAGTGCCCGCCACACATCTCTAGTTTCAAGCAGCACTCCCAATCATCAGTTACAATAACTGGTGCTTTCCTACAGTAGGTAACACGGCGGGTCCAATCTATACCAACAGTCAGGCGGCACTCAGTGAATAAACAGGCAACAGGCAGTTGTAAATTCAACATTTTAAAGCAGTTTACTTCGTCATCAGGACGAAGTAACCTGCTTCAAAACGTTGAATTTACAACTGCCTGTTTATTCATTTGAGTGCCGCCTGACTGTTGATATACAAGATATATATATATATATATATATATATATATATATACATTGCAAACGGTCGGCGGCACTCACGGACATAAAACAGTCACCAGACAGGTAATTTTAGCGTTTCTATTTAGTTACAAATCGTCATCAGGAATAACATACAATAAAACAATTTTACCTTATATACCATCACCTCCGTTGCCCACACGCCAAACCAAGCTGATATCATCAGATGCAGTCACGCAACTAACTCATCAGCCAGCGCCAGCTTTTCCCCAGTGTTTGTCTTCACCATGACAACAGGGCTAACCATGTTCATCTGTAAAACAATATGAACTACTGAGCACTGTAAAAATAAACACTGTAGCATGATAAAAAGCTATAGCAAAGCTACAATACCGTAATGCAACATGGATAAATAATATTTCATGGTAATATTTCATGGTAATATGCAATTATGAAAAGCAATGTATTGCATTTCTGTGCTGCGCCATCCGCTCCTTAAAGGAGCGTACAGACTTGCCAATATAGAGACTACCGCAGGGACATCTAATATAATAGATTATGTATTTACTGGAGCAAGTAAGTACCTATTTAATAGGGATTCTTTGCCCGGTATGCGGATGCGCAAATGTATCCCCGGTTTCCATATACGAACACGTTGTGCAACCAAGGCACTTATAAACTCCAGGTTTTTTCATCAAAAAATTAGTCACCATTGGTTTAGTTCTCAACTTGGCAATGTCAGTACAAACCAAACTATCCCTTAGACTTTTCCCCTTTCTGAAGCAGGGCAATAATCTTTTACCAGTCATTGATGGCAAGTGTGGATCTTGTTGTATCACCGGCCATATATTCCTAGCTTCTTGCGTCATAACTGTACTAGCCTTAGTATAGCTATTTACCCAGATCATGGAATCTGATGTCTTATCAGTTTGAACATTCTGCGATGCACTTTTGGGGGTTTCCAGGGCCTTTTGCATGGCTCTATCAAGATCTCTACTCAGATACCCTCTTTGTAAAAAAAATTCTTTCATCTTTTTGAGATGTATCTTTTCATCATCAGCCTCATTACAGATTCTATGGACCCTGAAGATGAAAACTATTGGCTTCCAGTCTGTGGGCTTCGAAGATAGGGAAGTTGTTAGGCTTCTCCCACTTACTGATACTTCAACATCCAAAAAGTGAATGCTGGACTGCTGAATATCATATGTGAACTTGATATTAGGATCTTTTAAATTAGCCTTATTCATTATGTCAACAAAGCCTTCCTTAGTTCCCGACCAGATCATAAAAATATTGTCTATGTAACGGGTGTAGAAACGAATGTTCTCCGAAAATTCATTCCCGAAAAACAAACGCCCCTCCACCCAAAACATAAACAAATTGGCAAAGGGCTACGCAATGTCATCTGTACACAGCCAACATGGTGATGACATCTTCCCTAGTGCCTTCAATTTTAACAAGAATGTGTTAGTATCCTTAAGATATGTACTTTGACTCTGTACCACTGGTTGCATATAGTAATCTAAATATTTCGCCACTTGATAAAACAGAGAATCCCTGGCAGACACTATAGGCCTACCAGGAGGGCAGGTGGCATTTTTATGCAATTTGGGTATGGTATAAAAGACCGGAGTCCTTGGATGCGGTTGTTGCAGTGCCATCATCACTGATTCCGATATATGTCCTTCCATCAGCGCTTGTTGAAGTAGCTCCCGGAGTTCATGTGCAAATCGTTGAGTGGGATCACAATCAAGTTTACGGTATACACTGTATCATCAGACAACTGCCTGAGAGCTTAATTTCTGTAACTCTGTAAATCTTGAATTACAAGTACGCCCCCTTTATCTGCGGGGCGCAGGATAATGTCCATATAGGACGCCAGTTGTTTGATGGCTGTTTCTCCAATTTTGGATAAGTTGTTTCTGCAAACAGGTGGATTTTTATCAAGATATTTTGCTTTGGAGATCAGAGCATTCGTATACGCCTTGATGGCACCATTATATTTGATGTTGGATCAAATGTGCTCCTGTTTTTAACAGGACAAAAATCCGACTGTGTTGGTACTTCAGTTTTAGAATCAAAGTACTCCCGCAATCTAAGTTTTCTTCCAAATGTATTAATATCTACCATTGCATCAAATGTCGAATGCTCTACAGTAGGGACAAAATTCAGCCCCTTATGTAGCACTCTCATCTCCACTTCATTAAAAGACCTTGAGGATAAGTTAAATACAGATACTTCTTCCTTGAGCGCGGCCCGGCCGTTCCATTGGCATTGCTTCTCCCTCCTCGTTCTGGCCCTTTTTCATTTTCTTTCTGGGCCCTTGTGCGAACTCCTAAAGGGGGGCGCCCCGAACTTGCCACATTACTGGAACCCGCTGCTTCTGTGTCACTATTGGAAGAAGGATCCCCACTCGAGGTCTCTGTATCACAGGGATTTCTTCTGGGTCCCCTCCTATACCTTTGCCTCCGCTGTCTCACCTCAACTTTAGTGGAATTGACCCATGAATACACTCTGTTCTCATAGTCTCAGTTTACAATTTCAAACTTATCAGTTTTGAAGTTTAACAAGTCCCTTTGTATTGTTCAATCTGCACGTTAAGTTTAATGATCCAGTCACATGACTTATCCGCTTCAAGCACCGCAATACTTGCATCCTCCAACTCCTTAATTTTGTTTCTCACCAACAGTAACTCTCTATTGGCCTCCTCAATGACCAGTAGTATCAGGTCGAATGAGGCTTTGTTCAAAACCGCAGTCCATTTTCTACAAAAGTCTGGGCTATGTCGCCCTATCTTGGAGATATTATGAATTCTAAATCCCCTTGGGATTTTGCAGTCTCTAAAATATTCTGAGAGAGATACCCCGTGCAAAAAAAGTATGTCTCCCTCTTCCTTAGTTTAAATAATCGATGAAAGATTTGCTCAGCTGTTTCATTATCAGCAGCTGTAATAAACTTCTCTTTGAATAGAATCCGCTCAGCATCAGTGTAAGAGAGTGTTAAAAGTTCACCATGGGGCAGGCTAGTATGTTGAAAGCCCGGCACCTCGTTACTGGTTGCCTCCATTCCAAACAATGTAAAGTGCAACGTGCAGAAATGGTGTCTTTAAAACGTGTGATCCACTGATGTAATTCATTTAGGAGTAGGTGCCTTAACATGGAATGAAAGTCCATACCATATGTAAACAGAGAGAATAGAGTTTGGCACTCAGACTTTCCTTGTAGCAAGTAACAGCACCGGGTGCCCTCCACATCAATGGAATATTTTGCAAACGGTCGGCGGCACTCACGGACATAAAACAGTCACCAGACAGGTACTTTTCAACGTTTCAATTTAGTTACAAATCATCATCAGGAATAACATACAATAAAACAATTTTACCTTATATACCATCACCTCCGTGACCCACATGCCAAACCAAGATGATTTCTGGCTTAAGCTGACGTCATAAGCTGCAGTCACGCAACTAACTCATCAGCCAGCGCCAGCTTTTCCCGAGTGTTTACCTTCACCATGACAACAGGGCTAACCATGCTCATCTGTAAAACAATATGAACTACTGAGCACTGTAAAAATAAACACTGTAGCATGATAAAAAGCTATAGCCATACCATAAAATATTATTTGTCCAAGTTGCATTACTGTATTGTAGATTTGCTATAGGTTTTTATCATGCTAGGAAAATCAGCTTGGTTTGGAGTGTGGGTGGCACCCGGCGCTGTTACTTGCTACAAGGAAAGTCTGAGTGCCGAACTCTATTCTCTCTGTTTACATATGGTATGGACTTTCATTCCATGTTAAGGCACCTACTCCTAAATGAATTACATCAGTGGATCACACGTTTTAAAGACACCATTTCTGCACGTTGCACTTTACATTGTTTGGAATGGAGGCAACCAGTAACGAGGTGCCGGGCTTTCAACATACTAGCCTGCCCTGTGGTGAACTTTTAACACTCTCTTACACTGATGCTGGGCGGATTCTATTCAAAGAGAAGTTTATTACAGCTGCTGATAATGAAACAGCTGAGCAAATCTTTCATCGATTATTTAAACTAAGGAAGAGGGAGACGGACTTTTTTTGCACGGGATATCTCTCAGAATATTTTAGAGACCGCAAAATCCCAAGGGGATTTAGAATTCATAATATCCCCACGATAGGGCGACATAGCCCAGACTTTTGTAGAAAATGGGCTGTGGTTTTGAACAAAGCCTCATTCGACCTGATACTACTGGTCATTGAGGAGGCCAATAGAGAGTTACTGTTGGTGAGAAACAAAATTAAGGAGTTGGAGGATGCAAGTATTGCGGTGCTTGAAGCGGATAAGTCATGTGACTGGATCATTAAACTTAACGTGCAGATTGAACAATACAAAGGGACTTGTTAAACTTCAAAACTGATAAGTTTGAAATTGTAAACTGAGACTATGAGAACAGAGTGTATTCATGGGTCAATTCCATTAAAGCTGAGGTGAGACAGTGGAGGTAAAGGTATAGGAGGGGACCCAGAAGAAATCCCTGTGATACAGAGACCTCGAGTGGGGATCCTTCTTCCAATAGTGACACAGAAGCAGCGGGTTCCAGTAATGTGGCAAGTTCGAGGCACCCCCCTTTAGGAGTTAGCACAAGGGCCCAGAAAGAAAATGCAAAAGGAGCAGAACGAGGAGGGGGAAGCAATGCCAAAGTAACGGCCGGGCCGTGCTCAAGGAAGAAGTATCTGTATTTAACTTATCCTCAAGGTCTTTTAATGAAGTGGAGATGAGAGTGCTACATAAGGGGCTGAATTTTGCCCATACTGTAGAGCACAGGTTCTCAAACTCGGTCCTCAGGACCCCACACGGTGCATGTTTTGCAGGTCTCCTCACAGAATCACAAGTGACATAATTACCTCCACCTGTGGACCTTTTAAAATGTGTCAGTGAGTAATTAATACACCTGTGCACTTGCTGGGTTACCTGCAAAATATGCACTGTATGGGGTCCTGAGGACCGAGTTTGAGAACCACTGCTGTAGAGCATTCGACATTTGATGCAATGGTAGATATTAATAAATTTGGAAGAAAACTTAGATTGCGGGAGTACTTTGATTCTAAAACTGAAGTACCAACACAGTCGGATTTTTGTCCTGTTAAATACAGGAGCACATTTGATCCAACATCAAATATAATGGTGCCATAAGGGCGTATACGAATGCTCTGATCTCCAAAGCAAAATATCTTGATAAAAATCCACCTGTTTACAGAAACAACTTATTCAAAATTGAAAAAAAAGCCATTAAACAACTGGCGTCCTATGTGGACATTGTCTTGTGCCCCGCAGATAAAGGGGGCGCACTTGTAATTCAAGAATTACAGGATTACAGAAATGAAGCTCTCAGGCTGTTGTCTGATGAGACAGTGTATACCGTAAACTTTATTGTGATCCCACTCAACGATTTGCACATGAACTCCGGGAGCTACTTCAACAAGCGCTGACTGAAGGACATATATTGGAATCAGTGATGATGGCACTGCAACAACCGCATCCAAGGACTCCGGTCTTTTATACCATACCCAAATTGCATAAAAATGCCACCTGCCCTCCTGGTAGGCCTATAATGTCTGCCAGGGATTCTCTGTTTTATCAAGTGGCGAAATATTTAGATTACTATATGCAACCAGTGGTACAGAGTCAAAGTACATATCTTAAGGATACTAACACATTCTTGTTAAAATTGAAGGCACTAGGGGAGATGTCATCACCATGTTGGCTGTGTACAGCTGACGTCAGTTTGTATACTAATATACCCCTGGATAGGGGAGTAGAAGCGGTTAAAGAACTGCTTATGGATAATCCACTTTATGTTGGTCCTGATTTGTCTTTTTTTCTTAGGCTCCAGCAAATGGCTTTGGGTAGCAATTACTTCATATTTGATGATGTGTACTTTCTGCAGACACTGGGGTGCGCGATGGGAAGTTGCGTAGCCCCGGTGTTTGCCAATTCATTTATGTTTTGGGTGGAGGGGCGTTTGTTTTTCGGGAATGAATTTTCGGAGAACATATGCTTCTACACCCGTTACATAGACGATATTTTTATGATCTGGTCGGGAACTAAGGAAGGCTTTGTTGACATGATAAATAAGGCTAATTTAAAAGATCCTAATATCAAGTTCACATATGATATTCAGCAGTCCATCATTCACTTTTTGGATGTTGAAGTATCAGTAAGTGGGAGAAGCCTAAAAACGTCCCTATATTCGAAGCCCACAGATTGTAATACAGTGCTGGAAGCCAATAGTTTTCATCCTAGGGCTTTAAAGAAAGGGCTGCCATATTCTCAGTTCCTCAGGGTCCATAGGATCTGTAATGAGGCTGATGATGAAAAGATACATCTCAAAAAGATGAAAGAATTTTTTTTACAAAGAGGGTTTAATAGAGCCATGCAAAAGGCCCTGGAAGCCCCCAAAAGTGCGTCGCAGAATGTTAAAATTGATAAGACACCAGATTCTATGATCTGGTTAAATAGCTATACTAAGGCTAGTACAGTTAGGACACAAGAAGCTAGGAATCTATGGCCGGTGATACAATAAGATCCACACTTGCCATCAATGACCGGTAAAAGATTATTGCCCTGCTTCAGAAAGGGGAAAAGTCTAAGGGATAGTTTGGTTTGTACTGACATTGCCAACTTGAGAACTAAACCAATGGTGACTAATTTTTTGATGAAAAAACCTGGAGTTTATAAGTGCCTTGGTTGTACGACGTGTTCGTATATGGAAACCGGGGATACATTTGCGCATCCGCATACCGGGAAAAGAATCCCTATTAAATAGGTACTTACTTGCTCCAGTAAATACATAATCTATTATATTAGATGTCCCTGCGGTAGTCTCTATATTGGCAAGTCTGTACGCTCCTTTAACCACTTGGCTGCAAGTGCTCTATCTGACCTGGTCGCACGGGATGTGACCAGTCAGATAGAGAGTGTTAGCTGCGGCAGGGAAGGGAAACTTCCCTCCGCTGCTGCTGTCAGAGGGACCGGAAGGTCCCTCTGCCTCCCTGCACTCTCCCCGTGTCTGCCGTGCTGCCGATCACTGCTGATCGGTCAGCACGGCAGGATCTGTCCCCTTCAGCGGCTGCAGACAATGGCAGCCCCTGGTGAGTGTAAATAAACCCTCCCTAGCTGCCCCCAGACCCCCCCCTGCATACCTCGAGGCTGTCTTGGCTTTCAAAATGAGAGCCGCGATGTTCCCGATGTTCTGATGGTCGCGATGTTCCCGATCGATGTTTGGGGGGGGGGGGGGTGTTAAAAAAATCGAAAAAAATATTTTTTTTCTTTCTTTTTTAACTAAAATCATTTGGGATAGGATTAATTCATGTTCTTCACCTAATTCACTCATTTAAAAAAATGGACAATTTCGGAGCGCTTTTTTGCGAAATAAATCATCAGTTAAGTGGTTAAGGAGCGAATGGCGCAGCACAGAAGTGCAATACATCAAGCCCTAGAAGGAAAGGCGATTGATCAGCCTGTAGCCAGGCACTTTAAGCAGAATGGCCATAGCCTAGCTCAACTTAGATATAAGATAATTGATCAGGTGCCTGAATTAAAGAGAGGAGGTGATCATGACAAGCTGTTATTGCAGTAGGAGGCAAGGTGGATCCATAGATTAAATACGGTACAGCCGCACGGGTTGAAGGAATATCTTTCCCTACGTTGCTTTTCATAATTACATATTACCATGAAATATTATTTGTCCATGTTGCATTACTGTATTGTAGATTTGCTATAGCTTTTTATCATGCTACAGTGTTTATTTTTACAGTGCTCAGTAGTTCATATTGTTTTACAGATGAGCATGGTTAGCCCTGTTGTCATGGTGAAGGTAAACACTGGGGAAGAGCTGGTGCTGGCTGATGAGTTAGTTGCGTGACTGCAGCTTATGACGTCAGCTTAAGCCGGAAATCAGCTTGGTTTGGCGTGTGGGTCACGGAGGTCATAAGGTAAAATTGTTTTATTGTTTGTTATTCTTGATGACGACTTGTAACTAAATTGAAACGTTGAAAAGTACCTGTCTGGTGACGGTTTTATGTCCGTAAGTGCCGCCGACCGTTTGCAAAATATTCCATTGATGTGGAGGGCACCCGGCGCTGTTACTTGCTACAAGGAAACTGTGAGTGCCGAACTCTTTTCTCTCTGTTTATATATATATATATATTTAATATACTGTATGCATTACAGTGTATATAGTACAGGTATATACTGTATTGTATATACTCTGTATACAGTGTGTATATATATATATATATATACAGTACTGAGTATATACTGTACTGTATATATACTGTGTAATGTATACAGTATATATAGTACAGTATGTACAGTATACTGTATATAGTGTAATCTATTTTCTGTATATGATTCATTCTTTTTGGCTCTTCACAGGATATCTCCCATGATAAGAGATGTGAATAAAGAAAAGAGAGTTGAACAGGCGCGGCGATGGATTGATAGTGGTGAAACATTTCACAATGTCATTTTCACAGATTAATCATCTGTTGCTCTTGAGAGGTTCTCCCGAATGTCATTCCGGAAACGTCACCATATCTCATTAAAGCCACGCCCAAAGCATCCATTGACGATCCATGTATGGGGAGCTATATCACGATTAGGAGCTGGTCCCCTATTATTTTTCGAAGGTACTTTATTCTGTGCTTGTGTTCTGTAAAAATACATGCTGTACTGTACAATACATGTAAATTCACAATAAAATGAGTTGCTTATTAATGAACATTTTCTTATTTCTGTAGGGATCAGGGATAAGCAATTCTTTCAAGAAAAAATAGTAGAGGGATGTATGGTGCCATTCGTGAGTCAATATTACCCATCTCATCACAGGATATTCCAAGACAATGATCCCAAACACTTTGCCTCAGCCAAATTCATGGAAGAGAAAGGTATCAATTGGGAACACACACCACCAGAGTGAGTATTGTTTTAATACTGTACAAGTAATGTTTGGCTAACACTGTAGTACTGTAAATATATTTTTGGGCTTAATGAACAGTACAATACTGTATGTTTTATTTTATCTTTTTAACTTCATTAATTAACAAACATTTTCTCTGACGTCCTAGTGGATGCTGGGAACTCCGTAAGGACCATGGGGAATAGCGGCTCCGCAGGAGACTGGGCACAAAAGTAAAGCTTTAGGACTACCTGGTGTGCACTGGCTCCTCCCCCTATGACCCTCCTCCAAGCCTCAGTTAGATTTTTGTGCCCGGCTGAGAAGGGTGCACACTAGGGGCTCTCCTGAGCTTCTTAGTAAAAGTTTAGTTTTAGGTTTTTTATTTTCAGTGAGACCTGCTGGCAACAGGCTCACTGCATCGAGGGACTAAGGGGAGAAGAAGCGAACTCACCTGCGTGCAGAGTGGATTGGGCTTCTTAGGCTACTGGACACCATTAGCTCCAGAGGGACCGAACACAGGCCCAGCCTCGGAGCTCGGTCCCAGAGCCGCGCCGCCGGCCCCCTTACAGAGCCAGAAGCAAGAAGAGGTCCGGAAAAATTGGCGGCAGAAGACATCCTGTCTTCACCAAGGTAGCGCACAGCACTGCAGCTGTGCGCCATTGCTCCTCAGCACACTTCACACTTCGGTCACTGAGGGTGCAGGGCGCTAGGGGGGGGCACCCTGAGCAGCAATAAAAACACCTTGGCTGGCGAAAATACATCACATATAGCCCCCAGGGCTATATGGATGAATTTTAACCCCTGCCAGATTCCACAGAAAAACGGGAGAAAAGGCCGCCGAGAAGGGGGCGGAGCCTATCTCCTCAGCACACTGGCGCCATTTTCTCTCACAGCTCCGTTGTGGGGAAGCTCCCTGGCTCTCCCCTGCAGTTACTACACTACAGAAAGGGGTTAAAAAAGAGAGGGGGGCACTAATTAGGCGCAGTATAACAATACAGCAGCTATAAGGGGAAAAACACTTATATAAGGTTATCCCTGTATATATATATAGCGCTCTGGTGTGTGCTGGCATACTCTCCCTCTGTCTCCCCAAAGGGCTAGTGGGGTCCTGTCCTCTATCAGAGCATTCCCTGTGTGTGTGCTGTGTGTCGGTACGTTGTGTCGACATGTATGAGGAGGAAAATGAGGTGGAGGCGGAGCAATTGCCTGTAACAGAGATGTCACCCCCTAGGGAGTCGACACCTGAGTGGATGAGCTTATGGAAGGAATTATGTGACAGTGTCAGCTCTTTACAAAAGATTGATGACATGAGACAGCCGGCGACTCAGCCTGTGCCTGTCCAGGTGTCTCAAAAGCCATCTGGGGCTCTAAAACGCCCGTTACCGCAGATGGCAGATACAGACGCCGACACGGATACTGACTCCAGTGTCGACGATTAAGAGACGAATGTGACTTCCAGTAGGGCCACACGTTACATGATTGAGGCTATGGAAAATGTTTTTACACATTTCTGATAATACCAGTACCACTAAAATATTAGGTTGGGTGAGAAAAAACTGCCTGTAGTTTTTCCTGCATCTGAGGAATTAAATGAAGTATGTGATGATGCGTGGGTTTCCCCCGATAAAAACTGTTAATTCCTAAAAAGTTATTAGCATCATACCCCTTCCCGCCAGAGGATAGGGCACGTTGGGAAACAACCCTTAGGGTGAATAAAGCGCTCACACGCTTGTCTAAACAGGTGGCACTACCGTCCCCGGATACGGCCGCCCTTAAGGAACCTGCTGACAGAAAGCAGTAAAATATCCTAAAATGTATATACACTCACACGGGTGTGATACTGCGACCAGCAATCGCCTCAGCCTGGATGTGCAGTGCTGGGGTGGCTTGGTCGGATTCCCTGACTGACAATATTGATACCCTAGATAGGGACAGTATATTACTAACTATAGAGCATTTAAAAGATGCATTTCTATATATGCGTGATGCACAGAGGGATATTTGCCGACTGGCATCAAGAGTAAGTGCGCTGTCCATTTCTGCCAGAAGAGGGTTATGGACAAGACAGTGGTCAGGTGATGATGATTCCAAAAGGCATATGGAAGTAACGCCGTATTATCAGGCGCAGTCCTTTCGGCCCCATAAGGGCAAGCGGGCAAAAGGCGCCTCATTTCATCCCCGTGGCAGAGGGAGAGGAAAAAGGCTGCAGCAAACAGCCAATTCCCAGGAACAAAAGCCCTCTCCCGCCTCCGCAAAGTCCTCAGCATGACGCTGGGGCTTTACAAGCGTTCTCAGGCACGGTGGGGGCCCGTCTCAAGAAATTCGAGACGTCTCCCCCTCGCCGTTTCATAAAGTCTGCTTTACCGACGTCTCCCTCAGACAGGGAGACAGTATTGCAAGTCATTCACAGGCTGTATTCCCAGCAGGTGATAATCAAGGTACCCCTCCTGCAACAGGGAAAGGGGTACTATTCCACACTATTTGTGGTACCGAAGCCGGACGGCTCGGTGAGACCATTTTAAATCTAAAATCCTTGAACACTTACATACAAAGGTTCAAATTCAAGATGGAGTCACTCAGAGCAGTGATTGCAAACCTGGAAGAAGGGGACTATATGGTCTCTCTGGACATCAAAGATGCTTACCTACATGTCCCAATTTACCCTTCTCCAAGGGTACCTCAGGTTTGTGGTACAGAACTGTCACTATCAGTTTCAGACGCTGCCGATTGGATTGTCCACGGCACCCCGGGTCTTTACCAAGGTAATGGCCGAAATGATGATACTCCTTCGAAAGAAGGGAGTTTTAGTTATCCCTTACTTGGACGATCTCCTGATAAGGGCAAGATCCAGGGAACAGTTGGAAGTCGGGGTAGCACTATCTCAGATAGTGCTGCAGCAGCACGGTTGGATTCTCAATATTCCAAAATCGCAGCTGATCCCGACGACACGCCTTCTATTCCTAGGGATGATCCTGGACACAGTCCGGAAAAAGGTGTTTTCTCCCGGAGGAGAAAGCCAGGGAGTTATCCGAACTAGTCAGAAACCTCCTAAAACCAGGCCAAGTGTCAGTGCATCAGTGCACAAGGGTCCTGGGAAAAATGGTGGCTTCCTACGAAGCAATTCCATTCGGCAGATTCCACACAAGAACTTTCCAGTGGGACCTGCTGGACAAATGGTCCGGATCGCATCTTCAGATGCTTCAGCGGATAACCCTGTCACCAAAGACAAGGGTGTCTCTCCTGTGGTGGTTGCAGAGTGCTCATCTTCTAGAGGGCCGCAGATTCGGCATTCAGGACTGGGTCCTGGTGACCACGGATGCCAGCCTGCGAGGCTGGAGAGCAGTCACACAGGGAAGAAATTTCCAGGGCTTGTGGTCAAGCCTGGAGACATCACTTCACATAAATATTTTGGAGATAAGGGCCATTTACAATGCCCTAAGCCAAGCAAGACCTCTGCTTCAAGGTCAGCCGGTGCTGATCCAGTCGGACAACATCACGGCAGTCGCCCACGTAAACAGACAGGGCGGCACAAGAAGCAGGAGGGCAATGGCAGAAGCTGCAAGGATTTTTCGCTGGGCGGAAAATCATGTGATAGCACTGTCAGCAGTGTTCATTCCGGGAGTGGACAACTGGGAAGCAGACTTCCTCAGCAGGCACGACCTCCACCCGGGAGAGTGGGGACTTCACCCAGAAGTCTTCCACATGATTGTAAACCATTGGGAAAAACCAAAGGTGGACATGATGGCGTCCCGCCTAAACAAAAAATTGGACAGGTATTGCGCCAGGTCAAGGGACCCTCAGGCAATAGCTGTGGACGCTCTGGTAACACCGTGGGTGTACCAGTCAGTGTATCTGTTCCCTCCTCTTCCTCTCATACCAAAAGTACTGAGAATTATAAGACGGAGGGGAGTAAGAACTATACTCGTGGCTCCGGATTGGCCAAGAAGGACTTGGTACCCGGAACTTCAAGAGATGCTCACGTAGGACTCGTGGCCTCTACCTCTAAGAATGGACCTGCTCCAGCAAGGACCCTGTCTATTCCAAGACTTACCGCGGCTGCGTTTGACGGCAGGGCGGTTGAACGCTGGATCCTGAAGGAAAAAGGCATTCCGGATGAAGTCATCCCTACCCTGGTCAAGCCAGGAAGGATGTAACCGCAAAGCATTATCACCGCATTTGGCGAAAATATGTTGCGTGGTGCGAGGCCAGTAAGGCCCCGATGGAGGAATTTCAACTAGGTCGATTCCTGCATTTCCTGTAAACAGGAGTGTCTATGGGCCTAAAATTGGGGTCCATTAAGGTTCAAATTTCGGCCCTGTCAATTTTCTTCCAGAAAGAACTAGCTTCTGTTCCTGAAGTTCAGACGTCTGTAAAAGGGGTACTGCATATACAGCCTCCTTTTGTGCCTCCAGTGGCACTTTGGGATCTCAATGTAGTTTTGGGGTTCCTAAAGTCACATTGGTTTGAACCACTTGAATCTGTGGAGTTAAAATATCTCACATGGAAAGTGGTCATGTTGTTGGCCCTGGCCTCGGCCAGGCACGTGTCAGAATTGGCGGGCTTTATCCTGTAAAAGCCCTTATCTGATCTTCCATTCAGACAGGGCGGAATTGAGGACTCGTCCTCATTTTCTCCCTAAGGTGGTTTCAGTGTTTCATCTGAACCAACCTATTGTGGTACCTACGGCTACTAGTGACTTGGAGGACTCCAAGTTGTTGGACGTAGTCAGGGCCTTGAAATTATATGTTTCCAGGACGGCTGGAGTCAGGAAATCTGACTCGCTGTTATCCTGTATGCACCCAACAAGCTGGGTGCTCCTGCTTCTAAGCAGACCATTGCTCGTTGGATTTGTAGTACAATTCAGCTTGCACATTCTGTGGCAGGCCTGCCACAGCCAAAATCTGTAAAAGCCCATTCCACAAGGAAGGTGGGCTCATCTTGGGCGGCTGCCCGAGGGGTCTCGGCGTTACAACTTTGCCGAGCAGCTACTTGGTCAGGGGCAAACACGTTTGCTAAATTCTACAAATTTGATACCCTGGCTGAGGAGGACCTGGAGTTCTCTCATTCGGTGCTGCAGAGTCATCCGCACTCTCCCGCCCGTTTGGGAGCTTTGGTATAATCCCGATGGTCCTTACGGAGTTCCCAGCATCCACTAGGACGTCAGAGAAAATAAGAATTTACTTACCGATAATTCTATTTCTCGTAGTCCGTAGTGGATGCTGGGCGCCCATCCCAAGTGCGGATTGTCTGCAATACTTGTACATAGTTATTGTTACAAAAATCGGGTTATTATTGTTGTGAGCCATCTTTTCAGAGGCTCCTCTGTTATCATGCTGTTAACTGGGTTCAGATCACAGGTTGTACGGTGTGATTGGTGTGGCTGGTATGAGTCTTACCGGGATTCAAAATCCTTCCTTATTGTGTACGCTCGTCCGGGCACAGTATCCTAACTGAGGCTTGGAGGAGGGTCATAGGGGGAGGAGCCAGTGCACACCAGGTAGTCCTAAAGCTTTACTTTTGTCCCCAGTCTCCTGCGGAGCCGCTATTCCCCATGGTCCTTACGGAGTTCCCAGCATCCACTACGGACTACGAGAAATAGAATTATCGGTAAGTAAATTCTTATTTTTTCCTGTACTGTTTTTTTAGATCACCGGACATGAATCCAATTAAATTAGTGTGGGTTCAATTGAAGAGATACATTAGGAGTGTTTCGAAGCCAACAACAAAACAACAGCTGTTGGACGGGATCAAAACATTTTGGCTAGAAGTACTCACACCTGAACATTATAATAATTATATAAACACCTGAACATTATAATAATTATATAAATCACCTGTATAAAGTATTGCCTGTTATAATTGAAAGAAATGGTCAAGCCACAAATATGTAGTTCTGTACTGTATTTTCTGTATAAAATTGTAATCGATGCATTATTAAAAATGTTTATAAAATTGCATTTGACTGAATACTGCGTAAGCTACTGTACATTTTACATTATACTATTATATAATATATTATATATATTATAATATATTATTATTATATTATTATATTATATAATATTATTATATTATATATATTATATTATTATAACTATTATATTATACATTATACAGTAGTATTGTTATTGATGTGTATGAACAGTTGTTTACAGTTGTATAAGTCCTGGATAATAGAGTACTGTACATTTTTGATCAGTACAGTACATGAAATCTGATTTTGTAATAAAGACTTTTTTACATTTATATTGATGCTTTTCCAATAAATATTCTGTTATACTTTACAGTATGCTACATGGGGGTAAATGTACAGTATGATGTGTCATTATGGGGGAGAAGTGGTATTAAACAGAAACATACTGTACAGTACTGTACTGTAGAAACATACACTAGAATTTGACAGCAGATAAGAACCACTGTGTCCATCTAGTATGACCCTTTTTTACAATATTTTATCTCAAACCTTATTTGATCCCTACAGTATTTACCCCCCCCCCCCCCCCCCCCTTCCATTCACTGCTCCAAGCTACAGTACTGTATTCAGATTTTTAGGGGTATATGCAATTAGCGGCGAATCGCGGCAATTTTTCGGCCGTTTTTCAATTCGACACAATTCGACAGTCTAATTTCGGCAAGTGGGTGCCGAAATTGACCATATTCAATAAAAAACGGATTCGACAGTCCCGCTGCCGAAAAACGGCCGATTTGACGGATTTTGTTCCGTTTTTTTAAAAACTGGAAAAAACACGGAAAAAAATGGCGTGGGGTCCCCCCTCCAAGGCATAACCAGCCTCGGGCTCTTCGAGCTGGTCCTGGTTCTAAAAATCCGGGGGGGAAATGGACAGGGGATCCCCCGTATTTTTAAAACCAGCACCGGGCTCTGCGCCTGGTGCTGGTGCAAAAAATACGGGGGACAAAAAGAGTAGGGGTCCCCCATATTTTTTACACCAGCATTGGGCTCCACTAGCTGGACAGATAATGCCACAGCCGGGGGTCACTTTTATACAGCGCCCTGCGGCCGTGGCATTAAATATCCAACTAGTCACCCCTGGCCGGGGTACCCTGGGGGAGTGGGGACCCCTTCAATCAAGGGGTCGTCCCCCCAGCCACCCAAGAATATTGTTTTTTCCTGTAGTACTACAAGTCCCAGCAAGTGAAAACATGGGACCCCTTTCAGTCCGCTGGTACGGGTGTTCGTTTATTTGTTTTGCCAAGTACGAGGATTTATCTGGACACTGGATTGAGGTGAGTATAATTTTATTCACAGGTACCCCGGATCGTCGGATCAGGAGACGTGGCAGTCGGTGGGTCAACATAGGTAAGTATGTGTGTGTCGGCAGGTGTGCAATAAAGTTTTACTCTCAAGGTGCGTGTCTCCTGTTTTTATTTGGGTATTTTTTTTCCAGTAGTACTACAGGTACCAGCGAGCCCGTTTTTCTCCTGCATGCTGGTACTTGTGGTTCTCCAAGTACCAGCTTGCGGGGGAGGCTTGCTGGGACTTGTAGTACTACAGGAAAAACCAATATTCTTGTCATTTTCTCAAGGCTATCAGCCCCCCATCCGCAGCCCTTGGATGGGGGGGACAGCCTCGGGCTTCACCCCTGGCCCTTGGGTGGCTGGGGGGGGACTCCTTGATTGAAGGGGTCCCCACTCCCCCAGGGTACCCCGGCCAGTGGTGACTAGTTGGATATTTAATGCCACGGCCGCAGGGCGCTGTATAAAAGTGACCCCCGGCTGTGGCATTATCTGTCCAGCTAGTGGAGCCCGATGCTGGTGTAAAAAATACGGGGGACCCCTACTCTTTTTGTCCCCCGTATTTTTTGGACCAGCACCAAGCGCAGAGCCCGGTGCTGGTTTTAAAAATACGGGGGATCCCCTGTCCATTTTCCCCCCGGATTTTTAGAACCAGGACCGGCTCGAAGAGCCCGAGGCTGGTTATGCTTTGGAGGGGGGACCCCACGCCATTTTTTTCCGGGATTTTACCATTCCATTTATTTAAAAAAATAATAATAATAATAATAATAATAATAATATTTTTTAAATTATATAAATAATACTTGTGCCTCCCAAAAAGACAAACCAAGTACCTAATCCCTTCTAATATAAATAGATATGCTATTACCAATAAAAAAAACACCAAAAAAAACATGTTTTAAATTTTTTTTATTAGATTCACCCACCAAAGTGTGGCGGATTGAAAATGACGAATTTACTGTCTAAAAGCACTGTTGTCGAATTTCAAAACTTCAATTGAATATACTTTTGTCGAATTGCCGCATTTGTACCATTGCAGAAAAGTCGAATTTGACAAATGTCGAATTTCAAAAAGTCGAATTTTGAAAGTCCGTTTTTTTTTACGGAAAGTACTGAATTGCATTGTCGAATTTTTTTTTTTACGAAAAAGTCCAGTTTTTCGACAATTTCGGGAATTCGACCGCAATTGCATATACCCCTTAGTCTTTCTGGGTACAGGACTGTATGTTTTGCGCTGTACTGTAGGCCATGCACTATTTTAGTTGCCTTTCTTTGTACAGTCTCATGTAATGTATTAATATCCTTTTAAAGATACAGTATGGCCTCAAGAATTGAACACTGTATTCTAGATGAGGCCGTACCAATGACCTATACAGTACAGTGGCATTAATACAGTATTTTCTTTATGCTGCTGATTCCTCTACCAATGCAGACACGCATCTGACTAACCTTCCTCATTGCTTTGTTACAGTACATTGCTTACTTGCCTTTAAGTCACCTGAAATAGTGACTCCTACTGTAGATCTCTTTCTTCCTTAGTAGTTTCTAGTATACAGTAGTGCCATTAATACTACAATACTGTATACTGTATTTACTGTACTGTACAGTAGCCTTTGCATTTTTGAGACCCAAGTGCATGATTTTGCATTTTTTGCCATTAAACTGTAATTGCCAGACTCTTGGACATTCCTCTACTCAATCCACAGTAGATCCTCAATCATTTGTTTTACCCCTCCTGGTGTATTGCGTCTACCCTGTTGCATACAGTACCTTTGTTTAATCTGCAAAAAGGTGTACAGTACTTTCCCTTTAATGTCATTTGCAATGTCCTCAATAAAGATCTTAAAAAGCACTGGTGCAAGTACAGATCCCTGGGGTACTTCACTGGTAACATTTCAATCCTATAAATGCACTCTATTTACTACTGTACAACTCTGTTTTCTATTGTGCAACCAAGATCTGATCCATTCAACAATCTTAGTATGCAATCCCAAGCTTTTTAGTTCATTTAGCAGTCTGCGATGTGGAACAGTGTCAAAGGCCTTACTAAAGTCAATGGTGGTCATTCCGAGTTGTTCGCTCGCTGCCGTTTTTAGCAGAATAGCGATCAGGCTAAAAATGGGCGATTCTGCACATGCGTATGGGCCGCAGGGTGCACGCGCTAAGTATTTTCACACAAAACTATGCAATTTTACACAGGTCCGAGCAACGCTTTTCAGTCGCTCTGCTGATCGGTGATTGATTGACAGGAAGTGGGTGTTTCTGGGTGGTAAAAAGCTCAGACGTGCAGCCAATCAGCAGAGTGCCAGGATGTTGCGCTCGCTAATTGGCTTAAGAGACCTTTCTGTGACAGCAGTCACGGGGGGGGGGGGGTCTCTGCATTCGGGGAAAGGGATTCCATGTGAAAACATGGGACCCCTTTCAGTCCGCTGGTACGGGTGTTCGTTTATTTGTTTTGCCAAGTACGAGGATTTATCTGGACACTGGATTGAGGTGAGTATAATTTTATTCACAGGTACCCCGGATCGTCGGATCAGGAGACGTGGCAGTCGGCGGGTCAACATAGGTAAGTATGTGTGTGAGCGTTTTCTTGGAGTGTGCTAAAAAAAACGCAGGCGTGTCAGGGTAAAACGCAGGAGTTTCTGGGGAAACGGGAGAGTGGCTGGCCGAACGCAGGGCGTGTTTGTGACGTCAAACCAGGAACTAAACGGACTGAGGTGATCGCAATCTAGGAGTAGGTCTGGAGCTACTCAGAAACTGCGGGGAAATATTTAATAGCAGAACTGCTAATATTTCGTTCGCAATTCTGCTAAGATACACTCCCAGAGGGCGGCGGCCTAGCGTGTGCAATGCTGCTAAAAGCAGCTAGCGAGCGATCAACTCGGAATGAGGGCCAATATACTATATACAGTAGTACTATAAGCTGTTGTATATCCAAGACTCCACCTTTAGCCACTACTTTAGTCACACAGTCCAAAAGGGATACGGTCATTAGGTTGACACAGTTTAGGTCAACAGTAATTAGGTCAACCACTGAAGGTCGACATGTACTATGTCGACAGGTCAAAAGGTCAACATTTTTCACATTTTTATTTTTCATTTTTTTGGACTTTCATACTTTCATTTCCCTACTACTGAAGTAAGACTCACTGTTCTGTAGTTATTTGCCTCTTCCTTGCTTCCACTCGGTGCTGAAGTGCTCAGGGAACATCGCCAGAGGGGGAGCTTTCGCTTAGTACAGCACATCTTGTTGATGTCCCTTCCTGCTTTGCCTCATTACCATACAGTACATTTACCTATTACTGTACTAAGTTTCTGTTTTGGATTTTCTTCATGACACCCATGATGAATGCTTGCCTGTTGAATGCTTGCCTGTTGGTTAACCATTGTCCTTTTACCATTACACAGAGTACTGTACATAAACATACTGTACCACTCGGCCACTCGGCAATCCTGAGAATGGGTAATTGCCTTATAGGCCCTGATTTACGCAAATACAGCTTTCCTTGCGTACTTGCTGCAGCTGTGTCTGAGGGGCAGATTGGGAAATAAAAGTGGCCCTGTACTATTGTCTAGAAGTGTCCCGACACGGGTAGCACAAGAGGCACAGTATAACGTACCATGAAGCCATGAATTGGAACAATGCAGTGTACTGAGTGTGGTGGGTGGGCCGCCTGTCATGTGTGGGCTGAGGCCACATGGCACAATCTAAAACAGGCCACATAGACTATTTATTTATTTATTAACAGTTTCTTTTATAGTGCAGCAAATTCTGTTGCGCTTTACAATTGGATTCTTCCTGGTGAGGCCTGTGGCCTATCTCCCCCTGACTGTACCAATGTGTCATGCATGATGTCACAACTGGGCGGACATGTATTGTGATGTCAGTCACTTGTGGACACAGCAGCCAGGTCTGGCAACAGCGGGAACAAAGGAGTATGCTTGTACCAGGCCCCAAACTCAGAGGGGCTATGTACACTCAAGAATCTTGGACATTAGTTTCTCATACAGCACTGGTACTGTATACTGTACCTTTGCTGTTTTGGAGTAACATGAATTCTAATAATCACCAATATGAAGAAATGTTATTTGTCTAAGCTGCATACTGTACAGTATTTTTTGTACTGTACATTACTGTATTATTGTTCAAGTGACAATTGTGCTTACATTTGTCAGTATAATACTGTATGTTGCATGGTTATAAATGATGTGTGTATTTGTTTTTAATTATTTTATGCAATAAAAAAGCATTTGAGAACTTCGTACAATTGTACTGAGTGCTTCCTTTATGCAGTGGAGGGTAATTCCTCTTCACACATATTCTGTTGGTTCATACAGTACAGTAGTTGCCTACCCTCACGGATTTTTCAGGAGTCTCCAAATTGCAATTCTTATCTCCTACTCGCCTGCATCATACAGTACAGTAAATCAAATCTCCCAGAATGTTTACCGCAGCCTGGGTTACAAGGAATTTGTAAGTACAGTGATTTGCGCCAGTCAATACAGGTACAGTATGACTGCTACTGTACAGTGTTTGTGCATAGCAGTCCTGACTCTAAGCAACCCCCTCCTACAGTAGTCCCCCTTGCGGTAGAGAACACATCCTGTGTACCAGCAAGCTTCTTACTGTACTGTACAGTATATCAATGTCTGCTAATACTCGGAAGTGTGAGGTGCAAATGTTTTATTAGTAATACAGTAGGTACCAGTGGCGGATTTAGGGGGGGCACTAAGGCACGTGCCCCCCTGTCATTTTTATTAGATTTGGGGGGGGGGGGGGGGCGCGCCGCGCCCACCCGACATGATGAGGCTGCTGCAGGTCCAGGATTGGCTGGCTTCCTTGAGAAACGTGACATGCACTCAGTCAGTGCATGTCAAGTTTCTGTCTGTGCAGAGGAGCCGAGCAGGAGGAGGTCCCAGCTTCAGCCCGCCGCCGCCGCTGACCCAGCCAGTCATACTGCGCTGCGCACCGGACAGCAGCCGCCAGCCGCCAACAAGGGACAACGCACCCGCCAGCAGCCAGCTCACCGTGCGAAGGGAAGACGCCTGGCCATGCTTTCTGGTGAGTTTTTTTCCTGAGGGGGGTGGGGTGGGGGAGAGCTGCCCAGTGCCTGGCCCTGCTTTATTTTTTTCTTTGTCCGGAGGAGGGGGGGGTCGAGCTGCCCAGTGCCTGGCCCTGCTTTAGTTTTTTCTTTGTCCTGAGGAGGGGGAGAGCTGCCCAGTGCCTGGCCCTGCTTTAGTTTTTTCTTTGTCCTGAGGGGGGGGGGGAGCTGCCCAGTGCCTGACCCTGCTTTAGTTTTTTATTTGTCCTGAGGGGGAAGGGGGCGGGGGGGGGGGGGGGGGGGAGAGCTGCTGTCTGGTGAGTTTTTTCTATGTCCTGAGGGGGGGTTGGGGGGGAGAGGGGGAGAGATGCCCAGTGCCTGGCCCTGCTTTCTGGTGAGTTTTTTCTATGTCCTGTGGGGGGGGGGGGGGAAGGAGCTGCCCAGTGCCTGGCCCTGCTTTCTGGTGAGTTTTTTCATGGTGCTGAGGGGGGGGGGGGGAGTGGACAGAGCAGAGGCATGGGGGTGTCACATGTGGTGGAGTGGACAGAGCAGAGGCCAGGGGGGTCACATGTGGTGGAGTGGACAGAGCAGAGGCATGGGGGGGTCACATGTGGTGGAGTGGACAGAGCAGAGGCATGGGGGGGTCACATGTGGTGGAGTGGACAGAGCAGAGGCCTGGGGGGGTCGCATGTGGTGGAGTGGACAGAGCAGAGGCCTGGGTGGGGGGTCGCATGTGTTGGAGTGGACAGAGCGGAGGCATGGGGGGGTCACATGTGGTGGAGTGGACAGGGCAGAGGCCTGGGGGGGGTCGCAAGTGGTGAGCAGTGACCACTGGATTGTTTCTAAGTATAAGTTATACATATATTTTTTTTACAGGTACTATTGGATTCTACATGGACAAGTGGACGTGATCGTCGTGGGATGTAGGTAAGTAATCTCTCCTGTTTTTCCCCCCTCTGTAAGTATTTATTTTAATTTTTGCAGGTGCCGGGTGCCACTATTGGATTCTACTGGACAAGTGGACGTGATCAGCGTGGGATGTAGGTAAGTAATCTCTCTCTCATTTTTACAGGTACCCCTATTGGATTCTACTGGACAAGTGGACGTGATTCATGGCGTGGGATGTAGGTAAGTATGTGTGAGTGTGTAAGTGTGTTTTAATAAAGTTTTACTTTCACGGTGTGTGTGTGTGTGTGTGTGTGTGTTGTGTTTTTATTTGTGTTTTTTTTTTGTAGAACTACAGGTACCAGCGGTCCCGTTATTTCCCCACATGCTGGAACTTGAGGTTCACCAAGTACCAGCAAGCGGGGGAGGCTTGCTGAGCCTTGTAGTTCCACAACAAAAAACAATATTCTTTTTTTACACACTTATGGCTATCAGCCCGGCACCCACCGCCCAGGGGTGCTGGGGACAGCCTCGGGCTTCACCCCTGGCCCTTGGGTGCCTGGAGGGGGGGACCCCTTGATTTAAGGGGTCCCCACTCCTCCAGGGAATCCCGGCCAATGGTGACTAGTTGGGGGGGTAATGCCACGGCCGCAGGGACCTCCATAAATGTGTCCCCCGGCTGTGGCATTATGTCCCTGGCTAGTGGAGCCCGGTGCTGGTTTTAAAAATACGGGGGACCCCTACATCTTTTGTCCCCCATATTTTTGGAACCAGGACTGGACAAAGAGCCATGTGCTGGTTGTCTAAATACGGGGAACCCCTGTCCAATTTTTTCCCATTATTTAAACAACCAGGACCGGCTGAGGGGGACCTCACGCATTTTTTTTTTACATTTTTTTTAACCCATTCAGACCCTTTTCCATGAAGTTAATGGAAGCCCTGGACAACAAAATTGCATTCATGTCCTCCTCCCACTCCCTTCCCAATCACTATTTTTTTTTTCTATACAAATGTACAATATATCACAAGTATGATGAGCAGGCAGCGGGCATTGGCAGCATCGGACTGAGATGCAAATTAGTGATGGAGGGCTGGGTCAGTTGATGGTGGGTGAGTTTGTAAGCCAGTGGCGGTGGCAGCGGACATCGGCTCAGGGGCAGTAGCGGGCATTGGCTTGGAGTTTGGATCATCGCCAGGATTCGGTAGACATTATGGCTATAGTGCTTCACCAGCCACTGACCTCACCACACGCCACTGGTGTACATCAGAGCCATAACTACGTGTGTGCCAGGTGTGCCTGGCACACAGAGCAGTCGCCCTGTGGGCGCAACGGCCAGCATTCTATGTCAGCAGCTTGTAATGAGTCAAATTGACTCATTACAAGCTGCCTGTGATGTGTGCGCCGCCGGAGGAGAAGAGAGGAGCAGCATCAGGGGAGGATCCAGAGGAGGAGGAGGGAGGGGGACTGGAGCCGAAGCAGTTCTATGTAATTGGTAGCGGCGCCACTGCAGCAGTCCCTCTCCTTCCGCATTGGCTTGCCAGCGCTGCTTTGAATGCTGGGATGCGCTTCCCTCATCCCAGCATTCACAGCGGCGGTGGGAAGCCAATGCGGAAGCAGAGGGACAGCTGCAGCGGCGCCTCTACCAATTACATAGCGCTGCTGCGGCTCCAGTCCCCCTCCCTCCTCCTCCTTCTCCCCTGCCCGGGATCTGCCAGCACCGAGGAGCCTGACTGCCTGAGCCAGCGGGGAGAGATGGTAAGTATCTATCTATCTATTTGTCTGTCTCTCTATCTATTCTGTCTGCCGTAATGTGTAAAAAGGGGGACGCTGTCTGCCGTAATGTGTAAAATGGGGGACGCTGTTTGCCGTAATGTGTAAAAAGGGGGACGCTGTCTGCCGTAATGTGTAATAAGGTGGACTGTCTGCCGTAATGTGTAAAAAGGGGGTGCTACTGTGCGGCGTAATTTGAATAATGGAGACTACTGTGCACCCATGGCCGCAACTAGGGAGGGGTTAGGGGGGCATGTGACCTGGGCGCCAGATTGGAGGGGGCGCCGTCACAATCCATTCAATCCCCCTTCACCTCCCTTCCATATGCGCATCGGTTCCTTAGAGCTCGTTAGGCACCTGCAGCAGCTAGTAAAGTCTGGAGCTTGTGCTCCAGACTCTACTAGCTGCTGCGGGTGCCTAACAAGCCGAACACTAAGCATTGCTGTGGTGAAACTGAAAATAAACTACAGCTCCCAGCAGTCCTTGCTGCGGTAGCTGTAGTTTACTTTGTTTCTTCTATGCAGTAGCAACTCGCGTGTTGTGCCCGCCCCGGCAGAGCCGGATAAAGAGGTGGCACATCGGAACAAGCTGATTCCCCGGCCTCCCCTCCCTGCTGCCTTTAATCATCTCAGCAGTACTGAAGGGGGCGGGGCTACATGGCACTGTAGCAAGTGCCAGTCCAGCCAGCAGAAGCATGGAAGACAGAGAGCTCACTGTGCAGAAGCATCAGAAGACCCTAAATAGTGAGTGTGACAAAGGGAAGGGGCATGTGTGTGACTGTACAAGAATAGGTGTGTGACTACATATATGTGTGCTGTGTGCTTGTATGTATACAGGTGTGTGACTATATGTGAGTGAATATATGCGTGTGTGTGTGTGTATGTGTTGAGGTGTGGGGCATTATGCATATATGTGTACAGGTGTGTGACTTTACTTATATGCATCAATGTATGTGTTACTTCCTATTTGTCCTTCATCCGTAGATCAAATAAATGTCTAGCTCCCCTCCCCCCCCTGCCTTCCCCCACACACCTCACCATAGGAAGCTGTACAGCAGCTACCAGCCCTTTGCCCTTATGGAGGTTTTATATATATATATATATATATATATATATATATAAAATCTCACACACCGGGACCGGGGGAAGGGGATCGGGGGCGCCAACTTACTGCCTTGCCCCGGGTGACGAAGATCCTAGTTTCAGTCCTGGTGCACCGTAGTATGAATTGGTATTATTTTGTGGCCACACCCCTTCCCCATGAAGCCATGCCCCTAAGAAAAATTGCGCTCGCCTATGGCGCGCACTGCCCATATTTTACATAAGGGGGGGTGCCAATGCCATTTCTTGCACACAGCGCTAAAATGCCTAGTTACGGCACTGGTGAACATGTTCTTGTATGTTTTTCCTTTATTTTTTTCCACAGTAGATGTTAATTTGTTATCTCTTTTCCAGACACATCTGCCAGTTTCCTACGAGGCTGAAGTTAGCTTCTTATTCGGCCAGCTTCTTATTCACTTCTTATTCGGCTCCAGCTTCTTATTCACTTCTTATTCGGCTCCAGCTTCTTATTCAGAAATTATTATATTAAAATACATTAAATAAGGATAGATCACTAAGTTAACATTGCATAAACTTCAAATAGTGTCCCTTACACCAATTTACATGACATTTTGCATTAAACAAAAATGATTTGGGCATGAAAATGGTGGTAAAGCGGGCACAGACACCAGATTTCATCATTTTGAATAAGAAGCTGTAGCTGTGCAAGGGTTAAACAGCGTTGGTCAACAGATTTGACACTTGAAACTCACACAGGGTGGTCACTTTCATATCACCCACTTGCAGTTTGTCTTGACCAACAAGCATTTGGGCATGAAAATGGTGGTAAAGCGGGCACAGACACCAGATTTCATCATTTTGAATAAGAAGCTGTAGCTGTGCAAGGGTTAAACAGCGTTGGTCAAAAGATTTTACACTTGAAACTCACACAGGGTGGTCACTTACATATCACCCACTTGCAATTTGCCTTGACCAACAAGCATTTGGGCATGAAAATGGTGGCAAGGCGGGCACAGACACCAGATTTCATCATTTTGAATAAGAAGCTGTAGCTGTGCAAGGGTTAAACAGCGTTGGTCAACAGATTTGACACTTGAAACTTACACAGGGTGGTCACTTACATATCACCCACTTGCAGTTTGTCTTGACCAACAAGCATTTGGGCATGAAAATGGTGGTAAAGCAGGCACAGACACCAGATTTCATCATTTTGAATAAGAAGCTGTAGCTGTGCAAGGGTTAAACAGCGTTGGTCAAAAGATTTGACACTTGAAACTCACACAGGGTGGTCACTTACATATCACCCACTTGCAATTTGCCTTGACCAACAAGCATTTGGGCATGAAAATGGTGGCAAGGCGGGCACAGACACCAGATTTCATCATTTTGAATAAGAAGCTGTAGCTGTGCAAGGGTTAAACAGCATTGGTCAACAGATTTGACACTTGAAACTTACACAGGGTGGTCACTTACATATCACCCACTTGCAGTTTGTCTTGACCAACAAGCATTTGGGCATGAAAATGGTGGTAAAGCGGGCACAGACACTAGATTTCATCATTTTGAATAAGAAGCTGTAGCTGTGCAAGGGTTAAACAGCGTTGGTCAACAGATTTGACACTTGAAACTTACACAGGGTGGTCACTTACATATCACTCACTTGCAGTTTGTCTTGACCAACAAGCATTTGGGCATGAAAATGGTGGTAAAGCGGGCACAGACACCAGATTTCATCATTTTGAATAAGAAGCTGTAGCTGTGCAAGGGTTAAACAGCGTTGGTCAAAACATTTGACACTTGAAACTCACACAGGGTGGTCACTTACATATCACCCACTTGCAATTTGCCTTGACCAACAAGCATTTGGGCATGAAAATGGTGGCAAGGCGGGCACAGACACCAGATTTCATCATTTTGAATAAGAAGCTGTAGCTGTGCAAGGGTTAAACAGCGTTGATCAACAGATTTGACACTTGAAACTTACACAGGGTGGTCACTTACATATCACCCACTTGCAGTTTGTCTTGACCAACAAGCATTTGGGCATGAAAATGGTGGTAAAGCGGGCACAGACACCAGTTTTCATCATTTTGAATAAGAAGCTGTAGCTGTGCAAGGGTTAAACAGCGTTGGTCAACAGATTTGACACTTGAAACTCACACAGGGTGGTCACTTACATATCACCCACTTGCAATTTGCCTTGACCAACAAGCATTTGGGCATGAAAATGGTGGCAAGGCGGGCACAGACACCAGATTTCATCATTTTGAATAAGAAGCTGTAGCTGTGCAAGGGTTAAACAGCATTGGTCAACAGATTTGACACTTGAAACTTACACAGGGTGGTCACTTACATATCACCCACTTGCAGTTTGTCTTGACCAACAAGCATTTGGGCATGAAAATGGTGGTAAAGCGGGCACAGACACTAGATTTCATCATTTTGAATAAGAAGCTGTAGCTGTGCAAGGGTTAAACAGCGTTGGTCAACAGATTTGACACTTGAAACTTACACAGGGTGGTCACTTACATATCACTCACTTGCAGTTTGTCTTGACCAACAAGCATTTGGGCATGAAAATGGTGGTAAAGCGGGCACAGACACCAGATTTCATCATTTTGAATAAGAAGCTGTAGCTGTGCAAGGGTTAAACAGCGTTGGTCAAAACATTTGACACTTGAAACTCACACAGGGTGGTCACTTACATATCACCCACTTGCAATTTGCCTTGACCAACAAGCATTTGGGCATGAAAATGGTGGCAAGGCGGGCACAGACACCAGATTTCATCATTTTGAATAAGAAGCTGTAGCTGTGCAAGGGTTAAACAGCGTTGATCAACAGATTTGACACTTGAAACTTACACAGGGTGGTCACTTACATATCACCCACTTGCAGTTTGTCTTGACCAACAAGCATTTGGGCATGAAAATGGTGGTAAAGCGGGCACAGACACCAGTTTTCATCATTTTGAATAAGAAGCTGTAGCTGTGCAAGGGTTAAACAGCGTTGGTCAACAGATTTGACACTTGAAACTCACACAGGGTGGTCACTTACATATCACCCACTTGCAATTTGCCTTGACCAACAAGCATTTGGGCATGAAAATGGTGGCAAGGCGGGCACAGACACCAGATTTCATCATTTTGAATAAGAAGCTGTAGCTGTGCAAGGGTTAAACAGCATTGGTCAACAGATTTGACACTTGAAACTTACACAGGGTGGTCACTTACATATCACCCACTTGCAGTTTGTCTTGACCAACAAGCATTTGGGCATGAAAATGGTGGTAAAGCGGGCACAGACACCAGATTTCATCATTTTGAATAAGAAGCTGTAGCTGTGCAAGGGTTAAACAGCGTTCGTCAAAAGATTTAATACTTGAAACTCACACAGGGTGGTCACTTACATATCACCCACTTGCAATTTGCCATGACCAACAAGCATTTGGGCATGAAAATGGTGGTAAAGCGGGTACAGACACCAGATTTCATCATTTTGAATAAGAAGCTGTAGCTGTGCAAGGGTTAAACAGCGTTGGTCAAAACATTTGACACTTGAAACTCACACAGGGTGGTCACTTACATATCACCCACTTGCAAGTTGCCTTGACCAACAAGCAATTGGGCATGAAAATGGTGGTAAAGCGGGCACAGACAGCAGATTTTATCATTTTGAATAAGAAGCTGTAGTTGTGCAAGGGTTAAACAGCGTTGGTCAACAGATTTGACACTTGAAACTCACACAGGGTGGTCACTTACATATCACCCACTTGCAATTTGCCTTGACCAACAAGCATTTGGGCATGAAAATGGTGGTAAAGCGGGCACAGACACCAGATTTCATAATTTTGAATAAGAAGCTGTAGCTGTGCAAGGGTTAAACAGCGTTGGTCAAAACATTTGACACTTGAAACTCACACAGGGTGGTCACTTACATATCACCCACTTGCAATTTGCCTTGACCAACAAGCATTTTGGCATAAAAATGGTGGTAAAGCGGGCACAGACACCAGATTTCATCATTTTGAATAAGTAGCTGTAGCTGTGCAAGGGTTAAACAGCATTGGTCAACAGATTTGACACTTGAAACTTACACAGGGTGGTCACTTACATATCACCCACTTGCAGTTTGTCTTGACCAACAAGCATTTGGGCATGAAAATGGTGGTAAAGCGGGCACAGACACCAGATTTCATCATTTTGAATAAGAAGCTGTAGCTGTGCAAGGGTTAAACAGCGTTGGTCAAAAGATTTGACACTTGAAACTCACACAGGGTGGTCACTTACATATCACCCACTTGCAATTTGCCTTGACCAACAAGCATTTGGGCATGAAAATGGTGGTAAAGCGGCACAGACACCAGATTTCATCATTTTGAATAAGAAGCTGTAGCTGTGCAAGGGTTAAACAGCGTTGGTCAAAAGATTTGACACTTGAAACTCACACAGGGTGGTCACTTACATATCACCCACTTGCAATTTGCCTTGACCAACAAGCATTTGGGCATGAAAATGGTGGTAAAGCGGGCACAGACACCAGATTTTATAATTTTGAATAAGAAGCTGTAGCTGTGCAAGGGTTAAACAGCGTTGGTCAAAAGATTTGACACTTGAAACTCACACAGGGTGGTCACTTACATATCACCCACTTGCAATTTGCCTTGACCAACAAGCATTTGGGCATGAAAATGGTGGTAAAGCGGCACAGACACCAGATTTCATCATTTTGAATAAGAAGCTGTAGCTGTGCAAGGGTTAAACAGCGTTGGTCAAAAGATTTGACACTTGAAACTCACACAGGGTGGTCACTTACATATCACCCACTTGCAATTTGCCTTGACCAACAAGCATTTGGGCATGAAAATGGTGGTAAAGCGGGCACAGACACCAGATTTCATCATTTTGAATAAGAAGCTGTAGCTGTGCAAGGGTTAAACAGCGTTGGTCAAAAGATTTGACACTTGAAACTCACACAGGGTGGTCACTTACATATCACCCACTTGCAATTTGCCTTGACCAACAAGCATTTGGGCATGAAAATGGTGGTAAAGCGGCACAGACACCAGATTTCATCATTTTGAATAAGAAGCTGTAGCTGTGCAAGGGTTAAACAGCGTTGGTCAACAGATTTGACACTTGAAACTTACACAGGGTGGTCACTTACATATCACCCACTTGCAATTTGCCTTGACCAACAAGCATTTGGGCATGAAAATGGTGGTAAAGCGGCACAGACACCAGATTTCATCATTTTGAATAAGAAGCTGTAGCTGTGCAAGGGTTAAACAGCGTTGGTCAAAACATTTGACACTTGAAACTCACGCAGGGTGGTCACTTACATATCACCCACTTGCAATTTGCCTTGACCAACAGGCATTTGGGCATGAAAATGGTGGTAAAGCGGGCACAGACACCAGATTTCATCATTTTGAATAAGAAGCTGTAGCTGTACAAGGGTTAAACAGCGTTGGTCAAAAGATTTGACACTTGAAACTCACACAGGGTGGTCACTTACATATCACCCACTTGCAATTTGCCTTGACCAACAAGCATTTGGGCATGAAAATGGTGGCAAGGCGGGCACAGACACCAGATTTCATCATTTTGAATAAGAAGCTGTAGTTCTGCAAGGGTTAAACAGCGTTGGTCAACAGATTTGACACTTGAAACTCACACAGGGTGTTCACTTACATATCACTCACTTGCAATTTGCCTTGACCAACAAGCATTTGGGCATGAAAATAGTGGTAAAGCGGGCACAGATACCAGATTTCATCATTTTGAATAAGAAGCTGTAGCTGTGCAAGGGTTAAACAGCGTTGGTCAACAGATTTGACACTTGAAGCTCACACAGGGTGGTCACTTACATATCACTCACTTGCAAGTTGCCTTGACCAACAAGCATTTGGGCATGAAAATAGTGGTAAAGCGGGCACAGATACCAGATTTCATCATTTTGAATAAGAAGCTGTAGCTGTGCAAGGGTTAAACAGCGTTGGTCAAAAGATTTGACACTTGAAACTCACACAGGGTGGTCACTTACATATCACCCACTTGAAATTTGCCTTGACCAACAAGCATTTGGGCATGAAAATGGTGGCAAGGCGGGCACAGACACCAGATTTCTTCATTTTGAATAAGAAGCTGTAGTTGTGCAAGGGTTAAACAGCGTTTGTCAACAGATTTGACACTTGAAACTCACACAGGGTGGTCACTTACATATCACCCACTTGCAGTTTATCTTGACCAACAAGCATTTGGGCATGAAAATGGTGGTAAAGCGGGCACAGACACCAGATTTCATCATTTTGAATAAGAAGCTGTATCTGTGCAAGGGTTAAACAGCGTTGGTCAAAAGATTTGACACTTGAAACTCACACAGGGTGGTCACTTGCATATCACCCACTTGCAAGTTGCCTTGACCAACAAACATTTGGGCATGAAAATGGTGGCAAGGCGTGCACAGACACCAGATTTCTTAATTTTGAATAAGAAGCTGTAGTTGTGCAAGGGTTAAACAGCGTTGGTCAATAGATTTGACACTTGAAACTTATACAGGGTGGTCACTTACATATCACCCACTTGCAATTTGCCTTGACCAACAAGCATTTGGGCATGAAAATGGTGGTAAAGCGGGCACAGACACCAGATTTCATCATTTTGAATAAGAAGCTGTAGCTGTGCAAGGGTTAAACAGCGTTGGTCAAAAGATTTGACACTTGAAACTCACACAGGGTGTTCACTTACATATCACTCACTTGCAATTTGCCTTGACCAACAAGCATTTGGGCATGAAAATAGTGGTAAAGCGGGCACAGATACCAGATTTCATCATTTTGAATAAGAAGCTGTAGTTGTGCAAGGGTTAAACAGCGTTGGTCAACAGATTTGACACTTGAAACTTACACAGGGTGGTCACTTACATATAAATCACTTGCAATTTGCCTTGACCAACAAGCATTTGGGCATGAAAATAGTGGTAAAGCGGGCACAGATACCAGATTTCATCATTTTGAATAAGAAGCTGTACCTGTGCAAGGGTTAAACAGCGTTGGTCAAAAGATTTGACACTTGAAACTCACACAGGGTGGTCACTTACATATCACCCACTTGCAATTTGCCTTGACCAACAAGCATTTGGGCATGAAAATTGTGGCAAGGCGGGCACAGACACCAGATTTCTTCATTTTGAATAAGAAGCTGTAGTTGTGCAAGGGTTAAACAGCGTTGGTCAACAGATTTGACACTTGAAACTCACACAGGGTGGTCACTTACATATCACCCACTTGCAGTTTGTCTTGACCAACAAGCATTTGGGCATGAAAATGGTGGTAAAGCGGGCACAGACACCAGATTTCATCATTTTGAATAAGAAGCTGTAGCTGTGCAAGGGTTAAACAGCGTTGGTCAAAAGATTTGACACTTGAACCTCACACAGGGTGGTCACTTACATATCACCCACTTGCAAGTTGCCTTGACCAACAAGCATTTGGGCATGAAAATGGTGGCAAGGCGGGCACAGACACCAGATTTCTTAATTTTGAATAAGAAGCTGTAGTTGTGCAAGGGTTAAACAGCGTTGGTCAACAGATTTGACACTTGAAACTCACACAGGGTGGTCACTTACATATCACCCACTTGCAATTTGCCTTGACCAACAAGCATTTGGGCATGAAAATAGTGGTAAAGCGGGCACAGATACCAGATTTCATCATTTTGAATAAGAAGCTGTAGCTGTGCAAGGGTTAAACAGCATTGGTCAACAGATTTGACACTTGAAACTTACACAGGGTGGTCACTTACATATAACCCACTTGCAATTTGCCTTGACCAACAAGCATTTGGGCATGAAAATGGTGGTAAAGCGGGCACAGACACCAGATTTCATCATTTTGAATAAGAAGCTGTAGCTGTGCAAGGGTTAAACAGCGTTGGTTAAAAGATTTGACACTTGAAACTCACACAGGGTGGTCACTTACATATCACCCACTTGCAATTTGCCTTGACCAATAGGCATTTGGGCATGAAAATGGTGGTAAAGCGGGCACAGACACCAGATTTCATCATTTTGAATAAGAAGCTGTAGCTGTGCAAGGGTTAAACAGCGTTGGTCAAAACATTTGACACTTGAAACTCACGCAGGGTGGTCACTTACATATCACCCACTTGCAATTTGCCTTGACCAACAGGCATTTGGGCATGAAAATGGTGGTAAAGCGGGCACAGACACTAGATTTCATCATTTTGAAAAAGAAGCTGTAGTTGTGCAAGGGTTAAACAGCGTTGGTCAACAGATTTGACACTTGAAACTCACACAGGGTGGTCACTTACATATCACCCACTTGCAATTTGCCTTGACCAACAAGCATTTGGGCATGAAAATAGTGGTAAAGCGGGCACAGATACCAGATTTCATCATTTTGAATAAGAAGCTGTAGCTGTGCAAGGGTTAAACAGCATTGGTCAACAGATTTGACACTTGAAACTTACACAGGGTGGTCACTTACATATCACCCACTTGCAATTTGCCTTGACCAACAAGCATTTGGGCATGAAAATGGTGGTAAAGCGGGCATAGACACCAGATTTCATCATTTTGAATAAGAAGCTGTAGCTGTGCAAGGGTTAAACAGCGTTGGTCAAAAGATTTGACACTTGAAACTCACACAGGGTGGTCACTTACATATCACCCACTTGCAATTTGCCTTGACCAACAAGCATTTGGGCATGAAAATAGTGGTAAAGCGGGCACAGATACCAGATTTCATCATTTTGAATAAGAAGCTGTAGCTGTGCAAGGGTTAAACAGCATTGGTCAACAGATTTGACACTTGAAACTTACACAGGGTGGTCACTTACATATCACCCACTTGCAATTTGCCTTGACCAACAAGCATTTGGGCATGAAAATGGTGGTAAAGCGGGCACAGACACCAGATTTCATCATTTTGAATAAGAAGCTGTAGCTGTGCAAGGGTTAAACAGCGTTGGTCAAAAGATTTGACACTTGAAACTCACACAGGGTGGTCACTTACATATCACCCACTTGCAAGTTGCCTTGACCAATAGGCATTTGGGCATGAAAATGGTGGTAAAGCGGGCACAGACACCAGATTTCATAATTTTGAATAAGAAGCTGTAGCTGTGCAAGGGTTAAACAGCGTTGGTCAAAACATTTGACACTTGAAACTCACGCAGGGTGGTCACTTACATATCACCCACTTGCAATTTGCCTTGACCAACAGGCATTTGGGCATGAAAATGGTGGTAAAGCAGGCACAGACACCAGATTTCATCATTTTGAATAAGAAGCTGTAGCTGTGCAAGGGTTAAACAGCGTTGGTCAAAAGATTTGACACTTGAAACTCACACAGGGTGGTCACTTACATATCACCCACTTGCAATTTGCCTTGACCAACAAGCATTTGGGCATGAAAATGGTGGCAAGGCGGGCACAGACACCAGATTTCATCATTTTGAATAAGAAGCTGTAGCTGTGCAAGGGTTAAACAGCATTGGTCAACAGATTTGACACTTGAAACTTACACAGGGTGGTCACTTACATATCACCCACTTGCAGTTTGTCTTGACCAACAAGCATTTGGGCATGAAAATGGTGGTAAAGCGGGCACAGACACTAGATTTCATCATTTTGAATAAGAAGCTGTAGCTGTGCAAGGGTTAAACAGCGTTGGTCAACAGATTTGACACTTGAAACTTACACAGGGTGGTCACTTACATATCACTCACTTGCAGTTTGTCTTGACCAACAAGCATTTGGGCATGAAAATGGTGGTAAAGCGGGCACAGACACCAGATTTCATCATTTTGAATAAGAAGCTGTAGCTGTGCAAGGGTTAAACAGCGTTGGTCAACAGATTTGACACTTGAAACTCACACAGGGTGGTCACTTACATATCACCCACTTGCAATTTGCCTTGACCAACAAGCATTTGGGCATGAAAATGGTGGCAAGGCGGGCACAGACACCAGATTTCATCATTTTGAATAAGAAGCTGTAGCTGTGCAAGGGTTAAACAGCATTGGTCAACAGATTTGACACTTGAAACTTACACAGGGTGGTCACTTACATATCACCCACTTGCAGTTTGTCTTGACCAACAAGCATTTGGGCATGAAAATGGTGGTAAAGCGGGCACAGACACTAGATTTCATCATTTTGAATAAGAAGCTGTAGCTGTGCAAGGGTTAAACAGCGTTGGTCAACAGATTTGACACTTGAAACTTACACAGGGTGGTCACTTACATATCACTCACTTGCAGTTTGTCTTGACCAACAAGCATTTGGGCATGAAAATGGTGGTAAAGCGGGCACAGACACCAGATTTCATCATTTTGAATAAGAAGCTGTAGCTGTGCAAGGGTTAAACAGCGTTGGTCAAAACATTTGACACTTGAAACTCACACAGGGTGGTCACTTACATATCACCCACTTGCAATTTGCCTTGACCAACAAGCATTTGGGCATGAAAATGGTGGCAAGGCGGGCACAGACACCAGATTTCATCATTTTGAATAAGAAGCTGTAGCTGTGCAAGGGTTAAACAGCGTTGATCAACAGATTTGACACTTGAAACTTACACAGGGTGGTCACTTACATATCACCCACTTGCAGTTTGTCTTGACCAACAAGCATTTGGGCATGAAAATGGTGGTAAAGCGGGCACAGACACCAGTTTTCATCATTTTGAATAAGAAGCTGTAGCTGTGCAAGGGTTAAACAGCGTTGGTCAACAGATTTGACACTTGAAACTCACACAGGGTGGTCACTTACATATCACCCACTTGCAATTTGCCTTGACCAACAAGCATTTGGGCATGAAAATGGTGGCAAGGCGGGCACAGACACCAGATTTCATCATTTTGAATAAGAAGCTGTAGCTGTGCAAGGGTTAAACAGCATTGGTCAACAGATTTGACACTTGAAACTTACACAGGGTGGTCACTTACATATCACCCACTTGCAGTTTGTCTTGACCAACAAGCATTTGGGCATGAAAATGGTGGTAAAGCGGGCACAGACACCAGATTTCATCATTTTGAATAAGAAGCTGTAGCTGTGCAAGGGTTAAACAGCGTTCGTCAAAAGATTTAATACTTGAAACTCACACAGGGTGGTCACTTACATATCACCCACTTGCAATTTGCCATGACCAACAAGCATTTGGGCATGAAAATGGTGGTAAAGCGGGTACAGACACCAGATTTCATCATTTTGAATAAGAAGCTGTAGCTGTGCAAGGGTTAAACAGCGTTGGTCAAAACATTTGACACTTGAAACTCACACAGGGTGGTCACTTACATATCACCCACTTGCAAGTTGCCTTGACCAACAAGCAATTGGGCATGAAAATGGTGGTAAAGCGGGCACAGACAGCAGATTTTATCATTTTGAATAAGAAGCTGTAGTTGTGCAAGGGTTAAACAGCGTTGGTCAACAGATTTGACACTTGAAACTCACACAGGGTGGTCACTTACATATCACCCACTTGCAATTTGCCTTGACCAACAAGCATTTGGGCATGAAAATGGTGGTAAAGCGGGCACAGACACCAGATTTCATAATTTTGAATAAGAAGCTGTAGCTGTGCAAGGGTTAAACAGCGTTGGTCAAAACATTTGACACTTGAAACTCACACAGGGTGGTCACTTACATATCACCCACTTGCAATTTGCCTTGACCAACAAGCATTTGGGCATAAAAATGGTGGTAAAGCGGGCACAGACACCAGATTTCATCATTTTGAATAAGTAGCTGTAGCTGTGCAAGGGTTAAACAGCATTGGTCAACAGATTTGACACTTGAAACTTACACAGGGTGGTCACTTACATATCACCCACTTGCAGTTTGTCTTGACCAACAAGCATTTGGGCATGAAAATGGTGGTAAAGCGGGCACAGACACCAGATTTCATCATTTTGAATAAGAAGCTGTAGCTGTGCAAGGGTTAAACAGCATTGGTCAAAACATTTGACACTTGAAACTCACACAGGGTGGTCACTTACATATCACCCACTTGCAATTTGCCTTGACCAACAAGCATTTGGGCATGAAAATGGTGGTAAAGCGGCACAGACACCAGATTTCATCATTTTGAATAAGAAGCTGTAGCTGTGCAAGGGTTAAACAGCGTTGGTCAAAAGATTTGACACTTGAAACTCACACAGGGTGGTCACTTACATATCACCCACTTGCAATTTGCCTTGACCAACAAGCATTTGGGCATGAAAATGGTGGTAAAGCGGGCACAGACACCAGATTTTATAATTTTGAATAAGAAGCTGTAGCTGTGCAAGGGTTAAACAGCGTTGGTCAAAAGATTTGACACTTGAAACTCACACAGGGTGGTCACTTACATATCACCCACTTGCAATTTGCCTTGACCAACAAGCATTTGGGCATGAAAATGGTGGTAAAGCGGCACAGACACCAGATTTCATCATTTTGAATAAGAAGCTGTAGCTGTGCAAGGGTTAAACAGCGTTGGTCAAAAGATTTGACACTTGAAACTCACACAGGGTGGTCACTTACATATCACCCACTTGCAATTTGCCTTGACCAACAAGCATTTGGGCATGAAAATGGTGGTAAAGCGGGCACAGACACCAGATTTCATCATTTTGAATAAGAAGCTGTAGCTGTGCAAGGGTTAAACAGCGTTGGTCAAAAGATTTGACACTTGAAACTCACACAGGGTGGTCACTTACATATCACCCACTTGCAATTTGCCTTGACCAACAAGCATTTGGGCATGAAAATGGTGGTAAAGCGGCACAGACACCAGATTTCATCATTTTGAATAAGAAGCTGTAGCTGTGCAAGGGTTAAACAGCGTTGGTCAACAGATTTGACACTTGAAACTTACACAGGGTGGTCACTTACATATCACCCACTTGCAATTTGCCTTGACCAACAAGCATTTGGGCATGAAAATGGTGGTAAAGCGGCACAGACACCAGATTTCATCATTTTGAATAAGAAGCTGTAGCTGTGCAAGGGTTAAACAGCGTTGGTCAAAACATTTGACACTTGAAACTCACGCAGGGTGGTCACTTACATATCACCCACTTGCAATTTGCCTTGACCAACAGGCATTTGGGCATGAAAATGGTGGTAAAGCGGGCACAGACACCAGATTTCATCATTTTGAATAAGAAGCTGTAGCTGTACAAGGGTTAAACAGCGTTGGTCAAAAGATTTGACACTTGAAACTCACACAGGGTGGTCACTTACATATCACCCACTTGCAATTTGCCTTGACCAACAAGCATTTGGGCATGAAAATGGTGGTAAAGCGGGCACAGACACCAGATTTCATCATTTTGAATAAGAAGCTGTAGCTGTGCAAGGGTTAAACAGCGTTGGTCAAAAGATTTGACACTTGAAACTCACACAGGGTGGTCACTTACATATCACCCACTTGCAATTTGCCTTGACCAACAAGCATTTGGGCATGAAAATGGTGGCAAGGCGGGCACAGACACCAGATTTCATCATTTTGAATAAGAAGCTGTAGTTCTGCAAGGGTTAAACAGCGTTGGTCAACAGATTTGACACTTGAAACTCACACAGGGTGTTCACTTACATATCACTCACTTGCAATTTGCCTTGACCAACAAGCATTTGGGCATGAAAATAGTGGTAAAGCGGGCACAGATACCAGATTTCATCATTTTGAATAAGAAGCTGTAGCTGTGCAAGGGTTAAACAGCGTTGGTCAACAGATTTGACACTTGAAGCTCACACAGGGTGGTCACTTACATATCACTCACTTGCAAGTTGCCTTGACCAACAAGCATTTGGGCATGAAAATAGTGGTAAAGCGGGCACAGATACCAGATTTCATCATTTTGAATAAGAAGCTGTAGCTGTGCAAGGGTTAAACAGCGTTGGTCAAAAGATTTGACACTTGAAACTCACACAGGGTGGTCACTTACATATCACCCACTTGAAATTTGCCTTGACCAACAAGCATTTGGGCATGAAAATGGTGGCAAGGCGGGCACAGACACCAGATTTCTTCATTTTGAATAAGAAGCTGTAGTTGTGCAAGGGTTAAACAGCGTTTGTCAACAGATTTGACACTTGAAACTCACACAGGGTGGTCACTTACATATCACCCACTTGCAGTTTATCTTGACCAACAAGCATTTGGGCATGAAAATGGTGGTAAAGCGGGCACAGACACCAGATTTCATCATTTTGAATAAGAAGCTGTATCTGTGCAAGGGTTAAACAGCGTTGGTCAAAAGATTTGACACTTGAAACTCACACAGGGTGGTCACTTGCATATCACCCACTTGCAAGTTGCCTTGACCAACAAACATTTGGGCATGAAAATGGTGGCAAGGCGTGCACAGACACCAGATTTCTTAATTTTGAATAAGAAGCTGTAGTTGTGCAAGGGTTAAACAGCGTTGGTCAATAGATTTGACACTTGAAACTTATACAGGGTGGTCACTTACATATCACCCACTTGCAATTTGCCTTGACCAACAAGCATTTGGGCATGAAAATGGTGGTAAAGCGGGCACAGACACCAGATTTCATCATTTTGAATAAGAAGCTGTAGCTGTGCAAGGGTTAAACAGCGTTGGTCAAAAGATTTGACACTTGAAACTCACACAGGGTGTTCACTTACATATCACTCACTTGCAATTTGCCTTGACCAACAAGCATTTGGGCATGAAAATAGTGGTAAAGCGGGCACAGATACCAGATTTCATCATTTTGAATAAGAAGCTGTAGTTGTGCAAGGGTTAAACAGCGTTGGTCAACAGATTTGACACTTGAAACTTACACAGGGTGGTCACTTACATATAAATCACTTGCAATTTGCCTTGACCAACAAGCATTTGGGCATGAAAATAGTGGTAAAGCGGGCACAGATACCAGATTTCATCATTTTGAATAAGAAGCTGTAGCTGTGCAAGGGTTAAACAGCGTTGGTCAAAAGATTTGACACTTGAAACTCACACAGGGTGGTCACTTACATATCACCCACTTGCAATTTGCCTTGACCAACAAGCATTTGGGCATGAAAATTGTGGCAAGGCGGGCACAGACACCAGATTTCTTCATTTTGAATAAGAAGCTGTAGTTGTGCAAGGGTTAAACAGCGTTGGTCAACAGATTTGACACTTGAAACTCACACAGGGTGGTCACTTACATATCACCCACTTGCAGTTTGTCTTGACCAACAAGCATTTGGGCATGAAAATGGTGGTAAAGCGGGCACAGACACCAGATTTCATCATTTTGAATAAGAAGCTGTAGCTGTGCAAGGGTTAAACAGCGTTGGTCAAAAGATTTGACACTTGAACCTCACACAGGGTGGTCACTTACATATCACCCACTTGCAAGTTGCCTTGACCAACAAGCATTTGGGCATGAAAATGGTGGCAAGGCGGGCACAGACACCAGATTTCTTAATTTTGAATAAGAAGCTGTAGTTGTGCAAGGGTTAAACAGCGTTGGTCAACAGATTTGACACTTGAAACTCACACAGGGTGGTCACTTACATATCACCCACTTGCAATTTGCCTTGACCAACAAGCATTTGGGCATGAAAATAGTGGTAAAGCGGGCACAGATACCAGATTTCATCATTTTGAATAAGAAGCTGTAGCTGTGCAAGGGTTAAACAGCATTGGTCAACAGATTTGACACTTGAAACTTACACAGGGTGGTCACTTACATATAACCCACTTGCAATTTGCCTTGACCAACAAGCATTTGGGCATGAAAATGGTGGTAAAGCGGGCACAGACACCAGATTTCATCATTTTGAATAAGAAGCTGTAGCTGTGCAAGGGTTAAACAGCGTTGGTTAAAAGATTTGACACTTGAAACTCACACAGGGTGGTCACTTACATATCACCCACTTGCAATTTGCCTTGACCAATAGGCATTTGGGCATGAAAATGGTGGTAAAGCGGGCACAGACACCAGATTTCATCATTTTGAATAAGAAGCTGTAGCTGTGCAAGGGTTAAACAGCGTTGGTCAAAACATTTGACACTTGAAACTCACGCAGGGTGGTCACTTACATATCACCCACTTGCAATTTGCCTTGACCAACAGGCATTTGGGCATGAAAATGGTGGTAAAGCGGGCACAGACACTAGATTTCATCATTTTGAAAAAGAAGCTGTAGTTGTGCAAGGGTTAAACAGCGTTGGTCAACAGATTTGACACTTGAAACTCACACAGGGTGGTCACTTACATATCACCCACTTGCAATTTGCCTTGACCAACAAGCATTTGGGCATGAAAATAGTGGTAAAGCGGGCACAGATACCAGATTTCATCATTTTGAATAAGAAGCTGTAGCTGTGCAAGGGTTAAACAGCATTGGTCAACAGATTTGACACTTGAAACTTACACAGGGTGGTCACTTACATATCACCCACTTGCAATTTGCCTTGACCAACAAGCATTTGGGCATGAAAATGGTGGTAAAGCGGGCATAGACACCAGATTTCATCATTTTGAATAAGAAGCTGTAGCTGTGCAAGGGTTAAACAGCGTTGGTCAAAAGATTTGACACTTGAAACTCACACAGGGTGGTCACTTACATATCACCCACTTGCAATTTGCCTTGACCAACAAGCATTTGGGCATGAAAATAGTGGTAAAGCGGGCACAGATACCAGATTTCATCATTTTGAATAAGAAGCTGTAGCTGTGCAAGGGTTAAACAGCATTGGTCAACAGATTTGACACTTGAAACTTACACAGGGTGGTCACTTACATATCACCCACTTGCAATTTGCCTTGACCAACAAGCATTTGGGCATGAAAATGGTGGTAAAGCGGGCACAGACACCAGATTTCATCATTTTGAATAAGAAGCTGTAGCTGTGCAAGGGTTAAACAGCGTTGGTCAAAAGATTTGACACTTGAAACTCACACAGGGTGGTCACTTACATATCACCCACTTGCAAGTTGCCTTGACCAATAGGCATTTGGGCATGAAAATGGTGGTAAAGCGGGCACAGACACCAGATTTCATAATTTTGAATAAGAAGCTGTAGCTGTGCAAGGGTTAAACAGCGTTGGTCAAAACATTTGACACTTGAAACTCACGCAGGGTGGTCACTTACATATCACCCACTTGCAATTTGCCTTGACCAACAGGCATTTGGGCATGAAAATGGTGGTAAAGCGGGCACAGACACTAGATTTCATCATTTTGAATAAGAAGCTGTAGTTGTGCAAGGGTTAAACAGCGTTGGTCAACAGATTTGACACTTGAAACTTACACAGGGTGGTCACTTACATATCACCCACTTGCAATTTGCCTTGACCAACAAGCATTTGGGCATGAAAATGGTGGCAAGGTGGGCACAGACACCAGATTTCATCATTTTGAATAAGAAGCTGTAGTTCTGCAAGGGTTAATCAGCGTTGGTCAACAGATTTGACACTTGAAACTCACACAGGGTGTTCACTTACATATCACTCACTTGCAATTTGCCTTGACCATCAAGCATTTGGGCATGAAAATAGTGGTAAAGCGGGCACAGATACCAGATTTCATCATTTTGAATAAGAAGCTGTAGCTGTGCAAGGGTTAAACAGCGTTGGTCAAAAGATTTGACACTTGAAACTCACACAGGGTGTTCACTTACATATCACTCACTTGCAATTTGCCTTGACCAACAAGCATTTGGGCATGAAAATGGTGGTAAAGCGGGCACAGACACCAGATTTCATCATTTTGAATAAGAAGCTGTAGCTGTGCAAGGGTTAAACAGCGTTGGTCAAAAGATTTGACACTTGAACCTCACACAGGGTGGTCACTTACATATCACCCACTTGCAGTTTGTCTTGACCAACAAGCATTTGGGCATGACAATGGTGGTAAAGCGGGCACAGACAGCAGATTTCATCATTTTGAATAAGAAGCTGTAGCTGTGCAAGGATTAAACAGCGTTGGTCAAAGATTTGACACTTGAACCTCACACAGGGTGGTCACTTACATATCACCCACTTGCAGTTTGTCTTGACCAACAAGCATTTGGGCATGAAAATGGTGGTAAAGCGGGCACAGACACCAGATTTCATCATTTTGAATAAGAAGCTGTAGTTCTGCATAGTGATGAGCGGGTTCGGTTCCTCGGAATCCAAAGCCCCCCGAACTTCACTCATTTTACACGGTTCCGAGGCAAACTCGAATCCTCCCGCCTTGCTCGGTTAACCCGAGCGCGCCCGAACGTCATCATCCCGCTGTCGGATTCTCGCGAGATTCGTATTCTATATTAGGAGCCGCGCGTCGCCGCCATTTTCACTCGTGCATTGGAGATGAAAGGGAGAGGACGTGGCTGGCGTTCTCTCAGTTTGTTCAGTGTGCTGCAAATATCTGTGCTCAGTGAGCTGCAAATATCTGTGCTCAGTGTGCTGCAAATATCTGTGCTCAGTGTGCTGCAAATATCTACGTTCTCTGCCTGAAAAACGCTCCATATCTGTGCTCAGGGTGCTTTATTGTGGGGACTGGGGACCACCAGTATTATATAGGAGGAGGACAGTGCAGAGTTTTGCTGACCAGTGACCACCAGTATTATACGTTCTCTGCCTGAAAAACGCACCATATCTATGCTCAGTGTGCTGCAAATATCTGTGCTCAGTGTGCTTTATTGTGGGGACTGGGGACCACCAGTATTATATAGGAGGAGGACAGTGCAGAGTTTTGCTGACCAGTGACCAGTGACCACCAGTATTATACGTTCTCTGCCTGAAAAACGCTCCATATCTGTGCTGCATTGTAGTATATAGGAGTACAGTGCATAATTTTGCTGACCACCAGTATATAATAGCAGTACGGTACAGTAGGCCACTGCTCTACCTACCTCTGTGTCGTCAAGTATACTATCCATCCATACCTGTGGTGCATTTAATTTTTTGTGCGCAGTATATATATAGTAGTAGGACAGTGCATAATTTTGCTGACCACCAGTATATAATATATAGCAGTACGGTACAGTAGGCCACTGCTCTACCTACCTCTGTGTTGTCAAGTATACTAGCCATCCATACCTGTGGTGCATTTAAGTTTTTGTGCGCAGTATATATAGTAGTAGGCCATTGCTATTGATATATTACTGGCATATAATTCCACACATTAAAAAATGGAGAACAAAAATGTGGAGGTTAAAATAGGGAAAGATCAAGATCCACTTCCACCTCGTCATGGCCGAGACGATGAAATGCCATCAACGTCGTCTGCCAAGGCCGATGCCCAATGTCATAGTAGAGAGCATGTAAAATCCAAAAAACAAAAGTTCAGTAAAATTACCCAAAAATCAAAATTAAAAGCGTCTGATGAGAAGCGTAAACTTGCCAATATGCCATTTACGACACGGAGTGGCAAGGAACGGCTATGGCCCTGGCCTATGTTCATGGCTAGTGGTTCAGATTCACATGAGGATGGAAGCACTCATCCTCTCGCTAGAAAACTGCAGTGCCACTTCTAGATGGGCCAGGTGTTTGTGTCGGTCACTTGTGTCGCTTAGCTTAGTCACACAGCGACCTTGGTGCACCTCTTTTTTTCTTTGCATCATGTGCTGTTTGGGGACTATTTTTTTGAAGTGCCATCCTGTCTGACACATCAGTGCCACTCCTAGATGGGCCAGGTGTTTGTGTCGGCCACTTGGGTCGCTTATCTTAGTCACACAGCTACCTCATTGTGCCTCTTTTTTTCTTTGCATCATGTGCTGTTTGGGGACTATTTTTTGAAGTGCCATCCTGTCTGACACTGCAGTGCCACTCCTAGATGGGCCAGGTGTTTGTGTCGGCCGCTTGTTTCGCTTAGCTTAGTTACACAGCTACCTTATTGCGCCTCTTTTTTTCTTTGCAGCATGTGCTGTTTGGGGACTATTTTTTTGAAGTGCCATCCTGTCTGACACTTCAGTGCCACTCCTAGATGGGCCAGGTGTTTGTGTCGGCCACTTGGGTCGCTTAGCTTAGTCATCCAGCGACCTCGGTGCAAATTTTAGGACTAAAAATAATATTGTGAGGTGTGAGGTGTTCAGAATAGACTGGATATGAGTGGAAATTATAGTTATTGAGGTTAATAATACTATGGGATCAAAATTACCCCCACATTTTTTTGATTTAAGCTATTTTTGAGGGTTTCTTTTGTAAAAAAAAACCCTAATCCAAAACACACCCGAATCCGACAAAAAATTTTCAGGGAGGTTTTGCCAAAACGCGTCCGAATCCAAAACACGGCCGCGGAACCGAATCCAAAGCCAAAACACAAAACCCGAAAAATGTCCGGTGCACATCACTATGCACAACTACAGCTTCTTGATGAAATCTGGTGTCTGTGCCCGCTTTACCACCATTTTCATGCCCAAATGCTTGTTGGTCAAGGAAAATTGCAGGTGGGTGATATGTAAGTGACCACCCTGTGTGAGTTTCAAGTATCAAATCTTTTGACCAACGCTGTTTAACCCTTGCGCAACTACAGCTTCTTATTCAAAATGATGAAATCTGGTGTCTGTACCCACTTTACCACCATTTCCATGCGCAAATGCTTGTTGGTCAAGGCAAATTGCAAGTGGGTGATATGTAAGTGACCACCCTGTGTGAGTTTCAAGTGTCAAATCTTTTGACCAACACTGTTTAACCCTTGCGCAACTACAGCTTCTTATTCAAAATGATGAAATCTGGTGTCTGTACCAACTTTACCACCATTTCCATGCGCAAATGCTTGTTGGTCAAGGCAAATTGCAAGTGGGTGATATGTAAGTGACCACCCTGTGTGAGTTTCAAGTGTCAAATCTTTTGACCAACGCTGTTTAACCCTTGCGCAACTACAGCTTCTTATTCAAAATGATGAAATCTGGTGTCTGTGCCCGCTTTACCACCATTTTCATGCCCAAATGCTTGTTGGTCAAGACAAACTGCAAGTGGGTGATATGTAAGTGACCACCCTTTGTAAGTTTCGAGTGTCAAATCTGTTGACCAATGCTGTTTAACCCTTGCACAGCTACAGCTTCTTATTCAAAATGATGAAATCTGGTGTCTGTGCCCGCCTTGCCACCATTTTCATGCCCAAATGCTTGTTGGTCAAGGCAAATTGCAAGTGGGTGATATGTAAGTGACCACCCTGTGTGAGTTTCAAGTGTCAAATCTTTTGACCAACGCTGTTTAACCCTTGCGCAACTACAGCTTCTTATTCAAAATGATGAAATCTGGTGTCTGTACCCACTTTACCACCATTTCCATGCGCAAATGCTTGTTGGTCAAGGCAAATTGCAAGTGGGTGATATGTAAGTGACCACCCTGTGTGAGTTTCAAGTGTCAAATCTTTTGACCAACGCTGTTTAACCCTTGCGCAACTACAGCTTCTTATTCAAAATGATGAAATCTGGTATCTGTGCCCGCTTTAACACTATTTTCATGCCCAAGTGCTTGTTGGTCAAGACAAACTGCAAGTGGGTGATATGTAAGTGACCACCCTGTGTGAGGTTCAAGTGTCAAATCTGTTGACCAACGCTGTTTAACCCTTGCAGAACTACAGCTTCTTATTCAAAATTATGAAATCTGGTGTCTGTGCCCGCTTTACCACCATTTTCATGCCCAAATGCTTGTTGGTCAAGGCAACTTGCAAGTGGGTGATATGTAAGTGACCACCCTGTGTGAGGTTCAAGTGTCAAATCTTTTGACCAACGCTGTTTAACCCTTGCACAGTTACAGCTTCTTATTCAAAATGATGAAATCTGGTGTCTGTGCCCGCTTTACCACCATTTTCATGCCCAAATGCTTGTTGGTCAAGACAAACTGCAAGTGGGTGATATGTAAGTGACCACCCTGTGTGAGGTACAAGTGTCAAATCTTTTGACCAACGCTGTTTAACCCTTGCACAGCTACAGCTTCTTATTCAAAATGATGAAATCTGGTGTCTGTGCCCGCTTTACCACCATTTTCATGCCCAAATGCTTGTAGGTCAAGACAAACTGCAAGTGGGTGATATGTAAGTGACCACCCTGTGTAAGTTTCAAGTGTCAAATCTTTTGACCAACGCTGTTTAACCCTTGCACAACTACAGCTTCTTATTCAAAATGATGAAATCTGGTATCTGTGCCCGCTTTACCACCATTTTCATGCCCAAATGCTTGTTGGTCAAGGCAAATTGCAAGTGGTTGATATGTAAGTGGCCACCCTCTGTGAGTTTCAAGTGTTAAATCTGTTGATTAATGCTGTTTAACCCTTGCACAACTACAGCTTCTTATTCAAAATGATGAAATCTGGTGCCTGTGCCCGCTTTACCACAATTTTCATGCCCAAATGCTTGTTGGTCAAGGCAACTTGCAAGTGGGTGATATGTAAGTGACCACCCTGTGTGAGGTTCAAGTGTCAAATATTTTGACCAACGCTGTTTAACCCTTGCACAGCTACAGCTTCTTATTCAAAATGATGAAATCTGGTGTCTGTGCCCGCTTTACCACCATTTTCATGCCCAAATGCTTGTTGGTCAAGACAAACTGCAAGTGGGTGATATGTAAGTGACCACCCTGTGTGAGGTACAAGTGTCAAATCTTTTGACCAACGCTGTTTAACCCTTGCACAGCTACAGCTTCTTATTCAAAATGATGAAATCTGGTGTCTGTGCCCGCTTTACCACCATTTTCATGCCCAAATGCTTGTAGGTCAAGACAAACTGCAAGTGGGTGATATGTAAGTGACCACCCTGTGTAAGTTTCAAGTGTCAAATCTTTTGACCAACGCTGTTTAACCCTTGCACAACTACAGCTTCTTATTCAAAATGATGAAATCTGGTATCTGTGCCCGCTTTACCACCATTTTCATGCCCAAATGCTTGTTGGTCAAGGCAAATTGCAAGTGGTTGATATGTAAGTGGCCACCCTCTGTGAGTTTCAAGTGTTAAATCTGTTGATTAATGCTGTTTAACCCTTGCACAACTACAGCTTCTTATTCAAAATGATGAAATCTGGTGCCTGTGCCCGCTTTACCACAATTTTCATGCCCAAATGCTTGTTGGTCAAGGCAACTTGCAAGTGGGTGATATGTAAGTGACCACCCTGTGTGAGGTTCAAGTGTCAAATATTTTGACCAACGCTGTTTAACCCTTGCACAGCTACAGCTTCTTATTCAAAATGATGAAATCTGGTGTCTGTGCCCGCTTTACCACCATTTTCATGCCCAAATGCTTGTTGGTCAAGACAAACTGCAAGTGGGTGATATGTAAGTGACCACCCTGTGTGAGTTTCAAGTGTCAAATCTGTTGGCCAACGCTGTTTAACCCTTGCACAACTACAGCTTCTTATTCAAAATGATGAAATCTGGTGTCTGTGCCCGCCTTGCCACCATTTTCATGCCCAAATGCTTGTTGGTCAAGGCAAACTGCAAGTGGGTGATATGTAAGTGACCACCCTGTGTGAGTTTCAAGTATCAAATCTTTTGACCAACGCTGTTTAACCCTTGCACAGCTACAGCTTCTTATTCAAAATGATGAAATCTGGTGTCTGTGCCCGCTTTACCACCATTTTCATGCCCAAATGCTTGTTGGTCAAGACAAACTGCAAGTGGGTGATATGTAAGTGACCACCCTGTGTGAGTTTCAAGTGTCAAATCTTTTGACCAACGCTGTTTAACCCTTACACAGCTACAGCTTCTTATTCAAAATGATGAAATCTGGTGTCTGTGCCAGCTTTACCACCATTTTCATGCCCAAATGCTTGTTGGTCAAGACAAACTGCAAGTGGGTGATATGTAAGTGACCACCCTGTGTGAGTTTCAAGTGTCAAATCTTTTGACCAACGCTGTTTAACCCTTGCACAGCTACAGCTTCTTATTCAAAATGATGAAATCTGGTGTCTGTGCCCGCTTTACCACCATTTTCATGCCCAAATGCTTGTTGGTCAAGGCAACTTGCAAGTGGGTGATATGTAAGTGACCACCCTGTGTGAGGTTCAAGTGTCAAATATTTTGACCAGCGCTGTTTAACCCTTGCACAGCTACAGCTTCTTATTCAAAAAGATGAAATCTGGTGTCTGTGCCCGCTTTACCACCATTTTCATGCCCAAATGCTTGTTGGTCAAGATAAACTGCAAGTGGGTGATATGTAAGTGACCACCCTGTGTGAGTTTCAAATGTCAAATCTGTTGACCAACGCTGTTTAACCCTTGCACAACTATAGCTTCTTATTCAAAATGATGAAATCTGGTGTCTGTGCCCGCCTTGCCACCATTTTCATGCCCAAATGCTTGTTGGTCAAGGCAAACTGCAAGTGGGTGATATGTAAGTGACCACCCTGTGTGAGTTTCAAGTGTCAAATCTTTTGACCAACGCTGTTTAACCCTTGCACAGCTACAGCTTCTTATTCAAAATGATGAAATCTGGTGTCTGTGCCCGCTTTACCACCATTTTCATGCCCAAATGCTTGTTGGTCAAGACAAACTGCAAGTGGGTGATATGTAAGTTACCACCCTGTGTGAGTTTCAAGTGTCAACTCTTTTGACCAACGCTGTTTAACCCTTGCACAGCTACAGCTTCTTATTCAAAATGATGAAATCTGGTGTCTGTGCCCGCTTTACCACCATTTTCATGCCCAAATGCTTGTTGGTCAAGACAAACTGCAAGTGGGTGATATGTAAGTGACCACCCTGTGTGAGTTTCAAGTGTCAAATCTGTTGACCAACGCTGTTTAACCCTTGCACAGCTACAGCTTCTTATTCAAAATGATGAAATCTGGTGTCTGTGCCCGCTTTACCACCATTTTCATGCCCAAATGCTTGTTGGTCAAGGCAACTTGCAAGTGGGTGATATGTAAGTGACCACCCTGTGTGAGGTTCAAGTGTCAAATCTTTTGACCAACGCTGTTTAACCCTTGCACAGCTACAGCTTCTTATTCAAAATGATGAAATCTGGTGTCTGTGCCCGCTTTACCACCATTTTCATGCCCAAATGCTTGTTGGTCAAGACAAACTGCAAGTGGGTGATATGTAAGTGACCACCCTGTGTGAGTTTCAAATGTCAAATCTGTTGACCAACGCTGTTTAACCCTTGCACAACTACAGCTTCTTATTCAAAATGATGAAATCTGGTGTCTGTGCCCGCTTTACCACCATTTTCATGCCTAAATTATTTTTGTTTATTGCAAAATGTCATGTAAATTGGTGTAAGGGACACTATTTGAAGTTTATGCAATGTTAACTTAGTGATCTATCCTTATTTAATTTATTTTAATATAATAATTTCTGAATAAGAAGCTGGAGCCGAATAAGAAGTGAATAAGAAGCTGGAGCCGAATAAGAAGTGAATAAGAAGCTGGCCGAATAAGAAGCTAACTTCAGCCTCGTCAGTTTCCTGCGCTTACATATCCGCCAGCTTCCTGCGTTTAGGCAAGCACTGATGGTACATAGAAAAAAAGCTGCAGCAAGTTAGCAAGACACCAAAATCAGGTAGGACATAATGGGATTTCACCATGTTTATTTGATGTACCTGTTCTTGTATCTTTTATGTTTTTCTTTTTTTTTTCTTTTTCCTTGCTGCTGTTGTGGGAAGGAGAAACTAGTATGTACACTTCTCCACGTATTGCTTATCAAACCCACTGTAGTCTATGTAATGCACCCATGATGGCTGCCATGTCTGTTCATTGTTCAGTGGGTTGGATTGACAATACGTGGACATGTTGCTGGGTATCTTGTTGACCAGGCCATGTATTTAGAATTGTGTATATGTCAAAAATGTCTGCCTCCCTTTCAAATATGCTGTTTTGCAATCGGAAAGTTTTTTTCTTTTTTTATCTTTTGTGTGCATTGTTTACTTGCAAGTAAATTAGAGGGATGTCCAACTGCTATATTTTAGAATAAGGTAACAAAAATAATTTTTAACATTGCAGATAGGCAGTTATGGACAAAAGGCGACCAGACAAACAGCCTACTCTCATGAAGTTTTTTAAGAAACTTAAAAGTAACGAGAGCACCGACAAAAGCACTGAAAACGAAAGCACGTGTGATGGAAAATACAGCATGTGCTTCAACACCAAACCCTATAGAAGAAAGTTCACCTTCAAATGTTTTTCAGTATTCTAGAGATATTGGCTGCTATGTTAGGTTTATGCAGACAATAGTTGATGAAGAACGTTATAAAGTATTGCGTGATCCTTGGTGTCCAGAAGAAAATTACCAATTTCCTTCTGTTGCACAGGGTAAAAAAAATAGATATTTTAAATTGCACTGGATAAAGGAGTTTCCTTGGTTGTCTTACAGTCATAAATTTAATGGATGTTTTTGCAGAATATGTGTCTTATTTGGAGGAGAGGAAGGAGGTCGTAGTCATGTAAAGCTAGGAAAGCTGGTATTAGAACCTTTATGTTCGTATAAAGATGCCAAGAATGATTTCAGAGTTCATGAGAAAAATGAATATCATAAGAACAACTCGTTGAGATCTCAGAATTTTATTGACATCATGGATGGTAAAACATCAAGTATTGAGGCTTTAGCTAACAGTGCGATCAGACGTAGAATCGAAAGCAATAGACAAAAATTAATTCCAATCATTAAAACTATACTATTTTGTGGCATGAACAATATCCCATTAAGGGGTCACAGAGATGATGGATCTATCTTCACAGAAGACAGTAACGATAAATCGGTAACAAAAGGTCATTTTAAAGCATTGTTAAGATTTTGGATTGATGCTGGTGACAAGATCCTTGAGAGCCATTTGTAGACTGCTGGAAAAAAAATGCTACTTTTATTAGCAAAACTACGCAGAATGATTTAATCACATGCTGTGGTGAAATTTTGCAAACTAAAATTGTTGACAAAATGAAAATGTCAAAATTTTACAGTGTAAACAAACCCCCAAGGTTCGTAAGGCAATTTCGACTGCATATGGATACTTTCGAAACGTCCTAGATTACTCGAGGGGACTGGGAGGTATTATGTCTTGGAAGGATTGTCTCCCAGACATTGAGACTACGGACTTACTTGCGGCACATGTTAAGGCCTGTAAATTATTTCCCTCTTCTAGGTATAAAGAAATGTCTCTTGATATTTTTCATAGGACTTATTTATCGCCTCATAGACGAGACCTGATAGGACTTGCTGACACACATGTATGTTGGAAATGTGGCACTCTCCAGGCGGATCTCTTTCACTGCCTATGGACATGCCCTATAATCAGACAGTTTTGGATACATATAAGGAACTACTTGACGGCCAATCTGGTGAACTATTGGAGGTTGTCTCCGGAGTGGGCGCTTTTCGGTATTTTACCACTGAATCAGCGCCTCTCTTTGGGCAGTAAAAAGCTGCTGCTGGACGTTAGTATAGCGGCTAGGAAGGCCATTCTGCAAGTGTGGATAGCTAGGGATCCACCTACTTTATCATTATTTAAGGCCAAACTATTCTATCTCTTTAGGATGGAGTGGATAAGCATCTTGCTGGAAAAAGATACTAAGGTACAAAATTTTTTTGAAGTTTGGGAGAGCTATATAACGACCTTGTCGATAACGGTTAGGAAACAGCTCCATGACTCCTTGTCTAATACAGAATGGTTTCTAACTAGAATGGCTGCGGGGGATCCGCCGATTATGCTTTAGAACTGATTGTCACTCTGGGCTTTGGGGGCGGATGGATGGGGAAATAAGGTACGGACACTGTATTATTTTTTTTCCTCTTATGTATAAGTCTGGGTCAATCGACTGAGCTAGATTTTGGATCAGTGGAGCCTGAGGTCTCCGGGGACATGCTTCATGCAGATGTGATATTGTTGCTTTCTTATAATGGATATGTCTCTTGATCAAGGACTCAACTGCATTCTCCTTTGTTTCGTTTTCACATGTTACCCTTCTACCGAAGAATTGAATTACAGTGAATGTTTATGTATGTATTGGCTATATTGCTTCAATTAAAAAAAAAATGTTTTTTTTTTGTTTTTTTTTACAGTGTATTAGCTGATGAAACAACAGATATTAGCATTTCAGAACAGCTTTCATTCTGTGTTCGGTACCTTGACACAGGTAACTGCTGTGTAGAAGAAAGATTTCTTGGTTTGACCAAAGTAGTAAATATGACTGGTGAAGCTTTGAGTGACACTATCATTGAGTTTTTGAAAAGTGCAAATCTGGATATTGCATACCTCCATGGACAAGGCTACGATGGTGGTGCAAACATGAGTGGATTGCTGAAAGGAGTACAAGCACGAATTTTGAGAATGCAGCCTCTTGCTATTTATACTCATTGTGCTAATCACAGGTTAAATTTAGCTTTAAATAAGGCAAGTACTGTTACAAGTATTCGCAATATGGTTGGCCTAATAGCAAACATTAACAATTTTTTATTTTATTTTTTTATACATTAGATTTTTATTGAAAATTTTTCACACAGAAATGGGGAACAGAAAAAAGAGTAAAGGGGAACATAGGGGTAGTCCGGAATGGTTACCATAATCAAAGCACTTTTAACGCACAGTTGGATGAATATACAATCGGTTATATTGGGCGTTCAGAATCAAGAAGAAGAGAAAAAAAAGCTCAAAAAAAGAGGCTTAGCACAAACCAACAAAAGGAAAAAAAAATTTTGTTAAAGAAATTGTCTGATAACACAACATTCTTAAAGAGGTCAATCTAGGTGGGGTGAAGCACAGATAAATCAATTGGAGAGCTATAGACAGTTAGCCTACCTTCTCTCCCCCTATAGTCGGACCAACCTAACCATTTCAGGTGAATAGAATTAGCTGAGGAAGAGTATTTAGCTTCCGCTGTTTCAAAAATAAAATGTTTGTGAATCTTATTTTGAATAAACGTTAGAGAAGGGAGATTCTCAGATTTCCACAATTGGGCTATAGCAGCTTTAGTGGCTATCAGAATATGCCCCAAGACGTAACGATCACCTATAGAGAGGTGGTCTACGAACAAATGAAATAATGCTAAAGATGGGTCCAGGGGGATGGTGAATCCTAAAATCATGCTAACCATACTGAAAACCTCTCTCCAAAGTGGTTGTATAAGTGGGCACGCCCAGAAGATATGAAAGATATCCCCCGTTGAGCCACATTTCCTCCAACATAATTTAGATTGTGAAGGCCAGATTCTATTTTGTCTTTCAGGGGTGAAGTAGGCCCTCTGTATAAGCTTATAGAACATTTCGGAGTGGTTAATACATTTGGAGACTTTAAAACAAGACCTAAATATACTGTCCCATTCTGCATCAGTAAAGGATCTATTCAAATCTCTATCCCATAGAATCTGAGCTTTGAATTTAGACTGTGTGCTGTCAGTTAATTGAAATTGATACCACCACGTAATCCCATATTTATGTGAGGGCGTCTCCAGTCGGCTTTTAATGTAAGCCGGAAAAGAAGGTTTGTGAAGATGCGGAGCAAGTGAGCGTAAACCAACTTCTCACCTGCAAATATTTGAAAAAGTCTTGGGTCCGAATCCCAAATCTCTCTTGAATTTGAGAAAAGGACATCAAGACGTCACCTATAAAAAAATCGCCCACAGTGGAGAGGCCCTTCCGAATTCAATCTACTAGGGAAATATTAGGAATCAATGACATGAGAGCGGATAACGACAGACAGGGGGGCGGTAATACAATCTCTTCCGAAGAAGACACTAGTTTATGCCATGAATCTAGGGTCGTTTTAATAGACTTGCAAGATCCGGACAAGCTTTGGGCAGCAGAAGGGGGCAACCAAAACAAATCAGGAAGGGTAACAGTGTTCAAATAAGAAGCTTCCAGAATGACCCAAGGTTTCAGGCTCGAGGTGTCAAACCAGTCTCTAGACAGACTTAACAGACAAGCAGCATGGTACTTTTCTATGTCAGGGAAAGCTACCCCACCGGATTGTTTGGGCAGAATAAGAATCTCTTTAGCAATTTTCGGCCTAGAGCCTCCCCACACGTATCTAATCAGGACCTGGTTAAATTTATTATAGAAGAGTTTGGGAAGGGGTCTTGGTATGGCGCGAAACAGATACATTAATTTTGGCAATAAGACCATCTTGGCAGCGGCAATCCTACCCAGCCAAGACACCTCCTGCAACATCCACTCCCCAGTCAGCTCCGTAAAGGCTTTTAATAATGGGGCATAATTACATTCAATTAAATTATCTTCACTGGATAAATTAATCCTTAGATATCTCAGGGTGCAGGACTTCCAGGCATATTTGTACGATTCCTTCAATCTAGAGACCACAGTCGGAGATATATTGAGTGGGAGGGCCCAGTTTTATTAGTATTTAATTTATAAAAGGAAACATCCGAATAGTCTTGAAGAACGGCATGAAGAACTGGCAAGGAAGTCTCAGGATCGGAAAGACATAATAAAATATCGTCCGCAAATAAGCTGATTTTGTGGGAAATGCCCCCTATAATAGGGCCCCTAATCGAGTCCCGGGATCTAATGCAAGCAGCCAGGGGTTCTATCGCCAATGCAAAAATAATAGGAGATAACAGGCAGCCCTGACGAGTGCCATTAGAGATATTAAAGGGTGAAGAAAGACATCCATTAACAAAGACCCTCCCACAGGGCGTGTAATAGAGAGCCAGGATAGAGTCTAAGATCCTTCCAGAGAAGCCAAATTTGTCCAGAGTTAATCTCATAAAGTCCCAGTTCAACCTATCGAACGCCTTTTCGGCATCCAGAGACAGAACTAGGAAGGGTTCTTTTCTACAGGCAGAATGTTCAATTACATTAATCACCCTTCGCGTATTATCTGGGGCCTGTCTGTTCAAGACGAAGCCCACTTGATCAGGGTTGATAAGAGAGGGGAGGAGGGGACTGATACGGCTGGCAATTAATTTGGCATAAAGTTTTAAATCCGTATTTAATAGAGCAATTGGTCTAAAATATTGGACTGAGGTGGGAGGTTTTCCCGGTTTGGGGATGGTGATGATTCGAGCTTCCAGCATTTCCTTGGGGAAGCGTCCAACTTCTGAGGCTTCATTAAACACTGATAAGAGCACCGGGGCCAAACTCTCCTTAAAAGATTTATAGAAACCAGAAGGATAACCGTTGGGACCCGGGGCCTTATCTGCTGGAAGGGAGTCAATAGCCTTTTCGACTTCCGCTAAAGTCCAAGGCGCACTAAGAGAGCTACAATACTCCGGTGACAGTGAAGGGAGGGGAAATTTGCCCAGGAAGTTCTGAACATCTGTGCCTGAAGGTTGAAAAGTGGAGGAATCCTCCTTCAAGTTATATAGTTTGGCATAATAAGATGCAAAGACTTTCGCAATTTCGACTCTCCTGCCCCTATCCGAATGGATAATGTGAATTTTTTCCTTAGCTTTCCTGCCCCTAAACTTCCTCGCCAGCATCTTACCAGCCCGGTTACCATAAACATAGAATTTTTGGTTTAGTCTATGCAGGTTGCGTTGGACTTCCGCTAAATAGAAAATGTTTACCGCCTCTCTGGCTTCTTGCAATGATTTAAGAAGGGTTTTATCATGAGGATGTGCCTTGTGAGAACTCTCCAAGGAAGCGACTGCAAGCTCAGCTTGTTCAAATTTTTTACGATATTCCATTTTAAGTTTAGCCGCTGTTTGAATCACTGTACCTCGTGTTACTGCTTTGAGGGCACACCAGAATGTGAAGACGGATGTCTCCCAAGGAGAGTTCTCAGAGAGGTAATAATCCATAGTGGTTTGGATAGCCTGCTTGGTCTCTGGCTGAAGAAGACTTTGTTTACCTAAGCGCCAGGGGGCCGGGGTAATCTTTCTACTACTAATAGCCCATTCGATGAATAGTGGGGAGTGATCCGACCATGACATGGGGAGAATAGAAATTCTACGGATGGACTGTAGAGTCCACTTATCTGCTAAAGCTAGGTCTATTCTGGAATAAGAGGCATGTACTCGAGAATAAAATGTGTAGTCTCTGTCCATTGGGTGTTTAACGCGCCAAAGGTCTAAAAGATCATTTTCCGCTAATAACTGACGGAAGCCCTTTGCATTCCTATGGAGCTGACTGGAGAGTGAGGGCCGCTTGCCAGAGTTATCAACCAAAGGGTCAAGGGTCAAATTAAAGTCTCCCAAGAGAAGTAGAGCACCCTTGGCCAATTGTTGTACCTTAGCACAGAGTTTCCTACAAAATGCTAATTGCTTGGTGTTCAGGGCATAGCAGGAAACTATCGTCACCTCTTTATTTTCAAGAGTACCCACTAAAATTAGAATTCTCCCCTGAGGGTCGCAGTATTATGATGTGAGGGAAAACGCGCAATGTTGAGACACTAAGATTGCCACCCCCGCCTTCTTCGCTGGTCCATTGGCCAAATAGCAATGGGGAAATCTCATATTAGTAAACCGTGGAGGGGCAGATTTAATAAAATGCGTCTCTTGGACGGCTATGATTTGAGCCCTAATTTTATGAAAATAATTAAGTTCTAACTTCCTCTTATGTGGGGAATTAAGACCCTTCGCATTTATGGAAACAATGTTAACCATACTGCAAAAGAATCGAAGATTGCATAGTTATCATCAACCAGCTGGCATATAGGAAGTATGAGCAACAATTTCCGAACAGAAGGAGAGGAAAAGGGAAAGAAAGGATAAGAAAAAGGAGAATAACAGTTAAAGGAAACATAACATTAACCCCTTTCAGGGGCACGGTTGGACGCCTAGCCATGGCGACTCAGAATTAATCTGTGGGGGGTAGTGGTCAAACTGCCAACACCCAAACTAAAATTCAACAAGATGCAGTTCCTCGGGCCTCTATCTCTGGTCCCCCGCACCACCAGCCTCTGGGACTAAAAAAAAGAATCATTATTCTAGGGTAGAATACCCAGCTACCAAAGAGACGTGGGCGGCAGATGGGGCAGCAGAGGCAAACAACAAACAGTAAACCATCGGTGTAGAGGCATCACCTGAAAACAGTTTAACAATATTCAAATCGGCCTTACATAAACACCCGTAATAAGCAACCGCCAAGGAACTGGTGCAAAATAGGAAACATGACATAACAAAACGCTTAGAAAGATGTAAAAACAATGCAAGTATAGTAGAACAGACGATTCTCAAAGCTCAGCAGCCGACGAGGCCCAGTCCCGCTGAAGGCCTCGTTCGGGAGAGGTGTGTGTAGATGAGCTTGCAGAGTTCCATGACGCGAGGATCTTTTTACCCTCCTCGACATTTGTTATAACAGTAGATCCTTCTCGAGAAATAAGCAACTTTGTAGGAAATCCCCATCTATATAGAATGTTCTCTTTGCGTAACACCGACGTGATGGGGTAGACAGAGCGCCTTTTCGCTAGGGTAGCAGGGGACAGGTCTCCGAATATCTGAAGTGAGCCCAAAGCCTCCAAAGCAATATCTGAGGGTCTAGCAGCTTTCAAATTGCCTCCTTCACGTGGAAATAATGTACCCTCATAAGAACGTCCCGGGGGACCCCATCAGGAGCATTCCTGGCTTTGGGGAGCCTATGGATGCGGTCAATCAGAAAGTCCGCCGAGCGGTATGAGGGAAGGAGTTTGCTAAAGAGGTCAACTGCAAAATCGTTTAAAGCGCTATTGGCGACAGCCTCCGGGACACCTCGCAACTTTATATTGTTACGTCTCGATCTGTCCTCCAGTTCAGAAAGCTTGTCCCTGAGTGTTGTGACCTCGTTTTGAAGCAGTTCATGGGAGGAGATCAGGTCATTATGCGACGACACCACTTCACCCATTTTCGTTTCTAGGTGATCGGTGCGGCCACCAATCTCATCAATAGATCTCTGGCATTCCTTCATAGTCGCTCTAAATTCAGCCACAACTTCATCCTTAAATTGCGTTAGGAGATGCTTCATAGCGGCCACCGTAAGCGAGTCACTATCCTCGATAGAGCTGGTGTGTGTGTGGTAACAGTGGTAGGGGCAGACGCATCTCGAGGCGACGAGGACACAGGGACAACAGACCTAGAGGGGCCACTCCGTACCTCTTTTGATTTCGCGGCTTGAGGAGAAGGTTTAAAGAATGCCACTTGGGAAACAGATTTAGCGGCCTTATATTTCTTGGGAGGCATAATAAAGCTGACCGGCACATATAGAGGAACTGGAGATAGAAGACGTCAGTAATATCAATCAGAGAAGGATCCACTGGAAGGTTGAATTGTCATATCATGTCAAAGGAGCAGTCGGGTGGAGGCAGAATTATCTCAGAGCAGTCACATCATAATAGCATGGTCATTCCACCATGGGGACAACGCATCTGATATTCACGGCAGGTGCTGGGAAAGCTGCGTTCCTATGTAGACTGCAGTATAATATGTATTATGTATCGAGTATACTGTGGGAGAAGTGCATGCAGTTACACCCAGTGGCCACAAGATGGGGCGGTTGTAGTAGAAGAAGATACTGCTGAGTGAAAGTCTAAAGCTCCACAGAGAAGGGTAATGCCCAGATCCCTTAACAGAGGCGCCAGAGTGGGAGCACAGCCAAACTTGTGCCAGAGGGCCACCAGACCCAGTGCAGACCCAGTCCAGAGTCCCCCACAGCACACAGGCACACTACCTCTTATTATCCAGCTCCTCCAGAGAATCCAAAATGGCCACCGTGTCTCCTGGGCGCCTGTTCCTCTGCTGTCCCCCACTGCCAGATGCCTCCTCTGACTGCTGCCCACGGGAGGTGACCACTCTGGGGGATCCTGAGGAGTCAGCCACTGGTGCCTGCAGCCCGGGGGGGTCCGCGCCGCTTCCTGACGCCGCGTCCCCGCTATGGAGCTCCAAACGTGGGTAAAGAAAGTACGCGAGGCCCCGGCTTCTGGAGGTGCGTAGGCCGCAACCTGCGGGAGCAGTGAGAACTGCTCCCCGGCTCTGCGGCTAACTCTACCGGGCTCTGGTGAGGTACAGGGGGGAAGGGGAGACCCCGGATGGTGTCCACAGGGGGTACTGACCCTAGAAAAAGCAATTAGTGAAGGTGGGTAGAGGAGCCAGGCAGAAGCACGTCTGCTCTCCTCACCAGTCAGACCACGCCCCATTAACAATTTTCTACGAGAATCTGCATCTAGAACGCATTTGTTGAGTGACAAAATTAGTGAAATGTTGCCTTCTCAGAAAGCTGTAAAGGCCAAGAAGCTTTGTGAAACTCGCTGGGTTGAGAGGCATGATGGTATTTTAAATTTTTTAGAAATACTACCTGCAGTTGTTGGTGTACTAGAAGATATTGGTAACAGTACAAGTACAAGTGCAGCAAGCAATGCCCAGTTACTGTTGGCAGTAATTTGCAAATTTGAGTTTTTGGTAAGCTTAAAAATTTTGAGTAAATTTTTAGCCATAACTCTACCACTTTCTGTCCAACTGCAAACTGTGAACGTAGACTTTGGAAAGTCTGTTGAAATGGTAAAATTTGTGAAATCTGCATTACGTAGAATCAGACAACATTCAGAGGATGAATTTAAAATTCTATTTGGGCAGACAAAGGTTGTTGCAGACAATCTAGATGTGGAAGTAAAACTTCCAAAAGTCAGAAATGTGCACCAACACCGAGCTAATTTGACAGAAATGGAAGACTATTTTTGTGTTAACACATTCTTGCCTTATCTGGACTATCTGATTTCTGAGTTAGAATCCAGATTTTCACAAGATAACACCTCACATATGGCAAAACTCCAAAAAATAATTCCAAAATATTATTTTGAGTCAGACACATCAAATGCAGACATACTGGAGGCAGCCAAAAAATATGAGTCAGATTTACCATCCACTGTACAGGTACTTGAAGGAGAACTGAAATTATGGAGGAAGTTTTGGGCAATGAAGTCTGAAAAAGTTGATACAGCAATGGAAGCTTATAAATTAGCATCAATGGGGTAAATTTACTAAGGTGGGAGATTTTTAGAACTGGTGATGTTGCCCATAGCAACCAATCAGATTATATCTATTATCTGCTAGAAGCAGCTAGACAAATGGTAAGAAGAATCTGATTGGTTGCCATGGGTAACATCACCATTTCTAAAAATCTCCCACCTTAGTAAATTTACCCCTATGTTTGCTAACATCAGGACCCTATTGATAATTCTGTGTGTGATACCTGTTACCACTGCAACAGCTGAACGATCTTTTAGCTCATTGAAAAGAATTAAAACATACTTAAGATCAACAATGGGTCAGGAAAGACTCAATGGTTTGGCCATGCTAAATATACATAACGATATTGAATTAGCCCCAGAAGAGGTTCTAGATGTATTTGCTGTAAAACAGTCACGAAAACTTCAATTGCAGTTCATTTAAGAAAAATAAACCAGCGACTGTGAACCTGGGAAAAATCCTAAAAACAAAAGAGACCACTTAAGTTTCACTGAACTGCATTGAACATAAGCACGCTGTTTCTATAAATACTTTGCATCCAGGGCCGTCTTTTCGTATGGGCTCAGTGGGCACTTGCCCAAGGGCCCCAGGAGTATAACGGCCCTAGGATGAAAGCTGAGGGTCCCCTCTTTCCAGGGGTACCAGATTTTTGAAAATCAGACCTGGGGAACCGGAGATATCCCACTGCAAAGTAGTGGTCCCCATCCAAGCCTGTTAATTTATCTTCCCAGCCAGATATCTCGGGTTCTGTTTGTTTTATAGTTTTTCTGAGGATACATGCTAAAAGCTGGGACTCTCCCCTTTTGGTGAACACTGTCAGCTTGTCTCTACTATGCCCAGAACCAGAGATATCAGCCTTCCAGCAGCTGGTCCCTGCTCCAGCTCCACACGCCTGATATGCAGTTTTATATTTTCTTTGATGGATTGCTCTGGCTCCTGAACTCTGATCCCCAAGTCCCCAGCATCTCCTGACAGGAGGGACTCTCTAGTGTGTTACCCCATTCAAAGCTAAGAAATCTATTTCCAGGAACTGGAGATATCTGCAGTCCAGCAAGTTGCCCTGCCTCCAGAAAATGCTGAATATTAAGCCCACTCCACTATCCACCCATCTCCTGCATATTAAACACCCCCTACTACCCAGGAAGTCATGTACCAGGGCCCCTTCATTCAGCCCAATACCCCCTTATACAGTTTAGTGTTCTCCCTCTTGCCCCATCTCCCACCATCTGTGCAGTAAAGGAGTAATTAGCAGAAATGACTGCTCGAGGTCCTACATGCTGAGCGGAAGATAGAACACCCCCTATCGCCCGCAGGACATCAAAGCTGCCGCTGAAAGCACCCCCAAACACTACCACTGGAGGATAGGTCGGGGCTCCAGTGCATTGTTGTGCCCAGGGGCCCACACTACTGTTTAGACAGCCCTGTTTGCATCATTAATAAAAGTTGCATTTTTTTCAGTCAGTCTGCACCACATGGTAGTATATGTTATTTTATTACTATACATATAAAAGAAAAAGGTTGTCTTTGGTTATATCAAAGCTGGTTACTGGCTTGTTACATGTATGTATATTGTTCATCAGTGAATTCAGTGTTACGGTTATCACTTTCCTAGATTCACGTGAACACTGTAATCTGTTTTTTTTTTATTGTATGTTCTTATCACTACTGCTGTGTTTATAAATACTGTTCTCGAAGTAGCATTTTTTATATACAATCAGCATATGTTGGAATTTTCTGGTTTTTTTTGTCATAATGTATAAAACTATTGTTCTTTTGCAAAAAAATGTATATATTTTTTTTAATAAACTGTTTAAAAGCAAATTTTTCTCATTTGTATTCATTAAAAATCCAAAATATATTATTGGGTAAACATATAAAACATTAATTTTCATGTTCTTTGACATGTAAACTCAGAGTAAGTCTTAGTCTACTCACAATTTCCTTTTTATAAGATAGAGCGTATACTTTTTTTTTCAATTAGTTTTTTTAGATTTGTTCATAGGCCCATATAGAAATAAACATATGTTAACAGATATACGGGGGTCATTCCGAGTTGATCGCACGTACAACTTTTTGCTGCCCGTGCGATCAACTAGACACCGCCTATGGGGGAGTGTATTTTTGCATAGCAAGGCTGCGAACGCTTGTGCAGCCGTGCTATACAAAAACATTTTGTGTAGTTTCTAAGTAGGTCTGCCGGTACTCACCCACTGCGATGTCTTCAGCGTGTCTTGTCCCGGAATTGATGTCAGACACCCGCCCTGCAAACGCCTGGACACGCCTGCGTTGGACTCACCACTCACCGAAAACGGTAAGTTGCCGCCCAATAACGCCTTCCTACTGTCAATCTTCATGCGATCGCTGCTGCGATCGCTTTCTTTGGTGTTCTTGTCGTTGCCCAGCAACGGCCGTCGCTGGGCAATAACGCGCCTGCACATTGCGTCCGCCGCATATGCGCAGTTTTGACCCATTTGCATGGCTACGAAAACCAGCAGCGTGCGAACGGGTTGGAATGACCTCCATAAGGTATAAGAACTAACTGTGGACCTGTACCCCCTCCAGCAGTGCATTTCGACCACAGACACACTCGATACTCACATTGAGCACTTGACCACACCCCTCACCAGAGCCGGATTAAGACCATGGGGGGCCCGAGGCACTTAAGAGAGTGGGGCCCCTAATAGAGAAGGCAGAAAATAAATATATATATATATATATACATATACACACACATATACATATATATATATATATATATATATATACACACACATATATTTATATATATATATATATATATATATTTGCCTCCCCAAGCAGCACACCCCCTGCCACACCGCAGATCGGATCTCTCTTCCGATCCGATCTGCGGTGCTGTGCTCCCCGGATCCCGTCCTCACTGCAGCAGCGGGCGCACAGACAGGACATCTGAGCTGAGCGACGGCTCAGCTGTCCAATAAAGTATGAATAAAGCAGCCTGCCGCTCAGTCATTGGCTGGGCATGCAGGCTGTTTCATTGATACATTATTGGACAGCTGAGCCCAGTGGCGTAACTAGAAATTTTTCTCCCCCAAGCCAAAAAATCCTTTGGCGCCCCCCCCATACCCCCCGTAATTGGCACTAGCAAAGGTAGAAAAATGTGCACGCCGCAGGCGCGCGCCGTCAAAAAGGGTGTGTGGCTTTGTCGAAATGGGCGTGGCTTTGCGTGGAGGGCGTGGCATTGCAGGAAAAGACTACCTTATACCCCAGTTTTCCAACCTGAACGCCCAGACGTTGGCCACCACAGGAAAGAAAAATAATCCTGATTCATGCCCCTTACATTATTTGTAATTTTTCCTCCTTATAGTAATGCCCAGTATACATTATTCCACATACTGCAATGGCCCTTAGACATTATTCCACACACAATAATGCACATGACACAATATGCACACACTGTAATGCCCCAGACACATTATGCCACACACCGTAATGCCCCAGACACATTATGACAGGAATCGCAATGCCCGTTATACATTATGCTACACACTGCAATGCCCCTGATACATTATAGCACATACAATGTCTGTGACACAGTATGACACACACCACAATGATCCTGAGACATTATACCACATACCACAATGCCCGTGATATAGTATACAACACACCGTAATGCCTGATACATTATGACACACACCGCAATGTCCGTGATACATTATGCCACACACCGTAATGCCCATTACACATTAAGTTCTACAGTTCGGCTTCTAATTACTTTTAAATTACCTGCTCGTTGCCAGGGGTTTCATGCTCTTGGTTCCATGCACGGTGCCAGGGGTTTCATGCTCAGGGTGTCATGCTCGTTGCCAGGGGTTTCATGCACTGGGTGTCATGCTCGTTGCTAGGGGGTAGTGCTTGTTGCTAGGGCCATGCTCCCAGTGCCACATATGCCCCCAGTGCCAGATATTCCCCTACAGTGCCAGGTATATGCCCCTAGTGCCAGATATCCCCCCACAGTGCCAGGTACATGCCCCCAGTGCCACATATACCCCCCCCCCCCCAGTGCCACATATGCCCCCTCAGTGCCTGCTCCCCCCAGTGCCAAATATTCCCCCACAGTGCCAGGTATATGCTAAAGATGAGCGCCTGAAATTTTTCGGGTTTTGTGTTTTGGTTTTGGGTTCGGTTCCGCGGCCGTGTTTTGGGTTCGACCGCGTTTTGGCAAAACCTCACCGAATTTTTTTTGTCGGATTCGGGTGTGTTTTGGATTCGGGTGTTTTTTTTAAAAAACACTAAAAAACAGCTTAAATCATAGAATTTGGGGGTCATTTTGATCCCATATTATTATTAACCTCAAAAACCATAATTTCCACTCATTTTCAGTCTATTCTGAATACCTCACACCTCACAATATTATTTTTAGTCCTAAAATTTGCACCAAGGTCGCTGGATGACTAAGCTAAGCGACACTAGTGGCCGACACAAACACCTGGCCCATTTAGGAGTGGCACTGCAGTGTCACGCAGGATGTCCCTTCCAAAAACCCCTCCCCAATCAGCACATGACGCAAAGAAAAAAAGAGGCGCAATGAGGTAGCTGACTGTGTGAGTAAGATTAGCGACCCTAGTGGCCGACACAAACACCGGGCCCATTTAGGAGTGGCACTGCAGTGTCACGCAGGATGTCCCTTCCAAAAAACCCTCCCCAATCAGCACATGACGCAAAGAAAAAAAGAGGCGCAATGAGGTAGCTGACTGTGTGAGTAAGATTAGCGACCCTAGTGGCCGACACAAACACCGGGCCCATTTAGGAGTGGCACTGCAGTGTCACGCAGGATGTCCCTTCCAAAAAACCCTCCCCAATCAGCACATGACGCAAAGAAAAAAAGAGGCGCAATGAGGTAGCTGACTGTGTGAGTAAGATTAGCGACCCTAGTGGCCGACACAAACACCGGGCCCATTTAGGAGTGGCACTGCAGTGTCACGCAGGATGTCCCTTCCAAAAAACCCTCCCCAATCAGCACATGACGCAAAGAAAAAAAGAGGCGCAATGAGGTAGCTGACTGTGTGAGTAAGATTAGCGACCCTAGTGGCCGACACAAACACCGGGCCCATTTAGGAGTGGCACTGCAGTGTCACGCAGGATGTCCCTTCCAAAAAACCCTCCCCAAACAGCACATGACGCAAAGAAAAATAAAAGAAAAAAGAGGTGCAAGATGGAATTGTCCTTGGGCCCTCCCACCCACCCTTATGTTGTATAAACAAAACAGGACATGCACACTTTAACCAACCCATCATTTCAGTGACAGGGTCTGCCACACGACTGTGACTGATATGACGGGTTGGTTTGGACCCCCCCCAAAAAAGAAGCAATTAATGTCTCCTTGCACAAACTGGCTCTACAGAGGCAAGATGTCCACCTCATCATCACCCTCCGATATATCACCGTGTACATCCCCCTCCTCACAGATTATCAATTCGTCCCCACTGGAATCCACCATCTCAGCTCCCTGTGTACTTTGTGGAGGCAATTGCTGCTGGTCAATGTCTCCGCGGAGGAATTGATTATAATTCATTTTAATGAACATCATCTTCTCCACATTTTCTGGATGTAACCTCGTACGCCGATTGCTGACAAGGTGAGCGGCGGCACTAAACACTCTTTCGGAGTACACACTTGTGGGAGGGCAACTTAGGTAGAATAAAGCCAGTTTGTGCAATGGCCTCCAAATTGCCTCTTTTTCCTGCCAGTATAAGTATGGACTGTGTGACGTGCCTACTTGGATGCGGTCACTCATATAATCCTCCACCATTCTTTCAATGGTGAGAGAATCATATGCAGTGACAGTAGACGACATGTCCGTAATCGTTGTCAGGTCCTTCAGTCCGGACCAGATGTCAGCATCAGCAGTCGCTCCAGACTGCCCTGCATCACCGCCAGCGGGTGGGCTCGGAATTCTGAGCCTTTTCCTCGCACCCCCAGTTGCGGGAGAATGTGAAGGAGGAGATGTTGACAGGTCGCGTTCCGCTTGACTTGACAATTTTCTCACCAGCAGGTCTTTCAACCCCAGCAGACTTGTGTCTGCCGGAAAGAGAGATCCAAGGTAGGCTTTAAATCTAGGATCGAGCACGGTGGCCAAAATGTAGTGCTCTGATTTCAACAGATTGACCACCCGTGAATCCTTGTTAAGCGAATTAAGGGCTCCCTCCACAAGTCCCACATGCCTAGCGGAATCGCTCCGTGTTAGCTCCTCCTTCAATGTCTCCAGCTTCTTCTGCAAAACATATACAGATAACAGCGCTTATTAAAAAATTACGTGTCTTTTTATTAATACACTAAAATTTCACAATAATTAATAGCAAAGTCCCGTCCTAGTATGTCGGCTGATCCTGCCAAATATTGAACACAACTATAGATACATCTCTACATACGTATGGTTAGTAAAGCGATCTTCCACAGTCAGCTGATTAAGCAGAATCTTTAGCTTGTATTAGTCAGAGATTTTTATCCATGCGATAGATATTGTCACTGGTGTTAGTTAGTTGCAACAATTATTAGTGATGTTATTTCAATGGTTAGTACAGCATGCTGTTTTATAGCTTGAAAGCAATGGCAGTGATCCACAAATAAATTTAGTAGTAAACCTGTTTCAGATTCTGATCCCATACATTGGTTCCTCCCGGCTCCTGGTGCTTTTTTATCCCATCAATGGTGCCATATCTGGAGTGTCCAATTGTTTGGAGAATGCCTGCAGGTTTTCTTAAAAGTTCCGACCGGTACCGGAGGGGTAATATGAAGTCTCTTACGCGTTTCTCCGCCTTTGTTACGTTCAGCGGCTTCCTCAGAGCAGTATACCTCTATGTCTCCGTGTCCGTGTTTAAATAGCGGCTATTCTCCCGCCTATCACCGTACGCAGCGTCTCCATCTCAAGCCTCGTTTTCGAGTGGAGCGCATACGTATGTGTGTTGTCACGCTTTACTAACCATACGTATGTAGAGATGTATCTATAGTTGTGTTCAATATTTGGCAGGATCAGCCAACATACTAGGACGGGACTTTGCTATTAATTATTGTGAAATTTTAGTGTATTAATAAAAAGACACGTAATTTTTTAATAAGCGCTGTTATCTGTATATGTTTTAGTTTTTAATTGTTGGGTGGAGTACTCTCCCTTTTTACAGCTGCTATTGATTAATGTGTGTTTTTTAGATTCCAATTAATGTGTACTTATCTACCCAGCAAATAGCGCCGAGTTACTTTGTTGTGATAGTTTTTTTCTGTTTTAGTACTCTTTTCTTGGCAGCTTTTTGCCTGGGGTAGAATCATGTCGCCACTCAGATGTATCTCAGATAGGTTGGAAAGAAGAAATAACTATATTAAGGGGAGAACATGCTCTAATTTAGATGAAAATACTGAGGATAATACAGTCATGCATAGATTGTTCAATAAATTGGAAAATCTTTGTATCGCAGAAACAAGGCACTGGTGGGATCAGATCACCCTCCAGAAATATCTGGAGGATGGTCTGATCCCAAGGGGATTAAGAATATTAAAGACCCCTGCATTCAAAGAGGATAAAAAATTCACTGAAGATTGGACTAATGCCTTGGATCTGTGCTCAAAGAATTTGATGAAATTACTGATTAGTTACCGAGGAGAACAGGTGTCAAAATTACAGGAGGAAATAGAAAAGACACATACGTTGCTCAAAGCTTTTGAGGATAATGTGGAGTATAAGGAAAGAGATGCTAAAGTGAGTAGAAAGATGGAGGAAGCAGAACAAGATATTATATTTCGGAAAGAACATAAACTAGATAGGGATCAAAAGGACTATGAAAGGGGAGAAATTCATAGCTATAATAGGACTCGGTATAATAGTAATATATCTACCAGTCCTAGAACTCCACTGTCAAATAAAAATAAAAAGAAAAATGTGAGATTTCAAAGACAGGAACAAGAAAACTACAATAGAGGTAGTAACACCAGTAAATACTCTCAGTATACCAATAATCAGGGTGAGAAAGGAAGAGGTAACCGTAGCCCTTCAGGTTATGATGGAAACAGATATGTCCATCAAAATAAATATTCAATACTCAGAGATTACCGGTCCCCTAACTATGAATATAGACATGATAGAAATGGTATAAGAGAGAGAAAACAAATAGAAATGGAGGCATTAGAATCTCCACCCCCAAGTCAGTCTTTTTTAGAAAAGCGCCCAAACAGATGGTACAAAGACACCCCGATAAGTCAACAGAAAAGGGGGAGAACAAGAGACGAAGAGGAGTCAGAGGAGGGCGGAGGATTAAATCCAAAAAATCCCTGTGTCAGATAAGTGGTACAAAGAAAGGTATATTCAATCTCTCCTCAAAAGTTTTGACAATAGATGAGATTAAATTATTAGAGAGAGGGCTGAATTTTGCACCGGTGAATAAACCGAATTTATTCAAACTGTTTGTAGATCTTAATCGCTATGTGAGGACATTATGCCGCAAAAGATACTTCGCTTTAAAAGCCTTGAAACAAAATACAATTGAAGGTACGGCTATTATTCTAGATAATGAAGATATCTGTGCCATTGAGACTTTGGAATCTTTGGTAGAAGAATCCAATAAAGAAATGACATCTGATAGTAGCCCAGTTCAAATCTACGATACAAGACGATTCAGAACTAAATCTGAATTCTACCCCCTCCAGTACAAAGGGCCCTACATAGAGAGTTTCTATAGAGCTACATTAGAAAATTTTAAGAACATGTGTGAAAAGGCAGAAGGGAAGCCGTTTAGAGATAACCTAACAGTAGGTGAAAGGAGAGCCATCAAATGTCTCTATACAGATAGAGATATAGTAATCAAACCGGCGGATAAGGGCGGTGGGATTGTCATTCTTGATACAGTAGAATATATCAAAGAGTCAATGAGACAGCTCAACGACGAAAGATTCTATAAGAAGATGGGTGGCAATCCCACCGCCCTTTTCCAGAAGGAACTAAAACATCTGTTGGATGATGGAGTACAATTAGGAGCCATCTCAAAAGAAACCATGCACTTTTTATTTTGTAACTATCCTGTCACCCCCACATTTTACTATTTACCAAAAATTCACAAATCACTTTGCACCCCACCTGGGAGACCTATTATTTCGGGAGTGGGTTCACTTACTAATAACCTTTCACTTTTTGTTGACTATCACCTACAAGGATATGTCGAAAAATTGAAATCTTATATTAGAGACACAAAAAGTTTTCTAAAATTGGTGAATTCCGTCGTTTGGAAGCCAGGTGCATACTTGGTAACATTCGACGTTGAATCATTGTATTCCAATATTCCACATGACTTAGGCATTAAAGCAATAGAACACTATCTAAGGAATGATTCACATGTTACAGCGAACACAACAGACTTCATTTTGGAAGCTATTCGATTTATCCTTACTCACAACTATTTCACCTTTGACTCTCTTTTTTATTTACAAACACGGGGGACTGCCATGGGGACCAGGTTCGCTCCGAGTTTCGCGAACCTATACATGGGACTCTTAGAGGAGCAACATGTGTGGGGCAGCGAGCTCGGAGAGAACCTGGCCCTCTATGGCAGATATATTGATGATCTTTTTATGATTTGGACAGGGGATCTATCCACTCTACACATTTTTGCGGAAAGTTTAAATAATAATTTGTTTGGTCTTAAATTCACTTATTCTTTTAGCACGGTCACAATTAATTTTTTAGATATCACATTGACAGTATTGGACGACAGGCTTACTACTCAAACCTATGTAAAGCCTGTTGACCAAAATAGATACCTTCATTATGAAAGTTCTCATCTATATGGGTGGAAAAGGAATATCCCAAAAAGCCAACTAATTAGATTAAAAAGGAACTGCTCATCCAGCGATACATTTAGACGACAGGCGGGAGGGGTAATGAGAGCCTTTGAGGAACAAGGCTATCCCCCGGAGGTGTTACAAAAAGCCCAAATGGAGGTAGAAAAAATAGATAGAGAGACATTACTTGTAGATGTAGATAAAGTAGAGAAGATGGATAGAATTCAAAAAGAAGGTAGAAATAGAGCAATAACTTTTACCACCCAATATAATAGTCATGCAAAAGAAATAAAAAAGATTATCAAGAAAAATACCGCCCTGCTGTCCATGGATGAGATACTAAAAGATCAGGTAGCCTCACTTGGACAGGTTACTTTTAGAAGATCAGAAAATCTGAAATCTAAGTTAGTACGTAGCCATTTTACAAGCTCTGAAAAATCCCTCCCTGTGATGGGGACTTGGTTGCCGTCTAAACCAGTCGGCTTCCATAAATGTGGTAGGAACGCATGTACTACGTGCTTGGCCTCCCTCAGAAAAAGTACAGAATTTAGTTCATTCACTACGAAGGAGACTTATCAGATAGGGAAATTTCTGAATTGCAACTCCACATATGTGATTTATTTAATCACATGTGGATGTGGAAAGCAATATGTGGGGCGTACGACCAGAGCTCTCCATGTAAGATTCTCCGAACATAGGAGAAACATTTTAAAGGGACATAGTGCACATCCCCTTTCACTCCACATATCACGCTGTCAAAGACAAAGTATGAACAACGTATCAGTCAAAGCAATAGAACAAATAGGACCGACAAGACGTGGAGGGGATAAATTTAATCTATTATGCAAAAGAGAGGCATATTGGATCTATGTTTTGGGAACTCTAATACCATGTGGTCTAAATGACACAGTGGAGTTGAACAATATATAGGTCCTGCATTCTACTCTAAAAACATCACCTCTGCTTGGAAAATTAATGATGGAACAGTATATATTTCTACATTGGCATGATGTGAAAAATGGCCCTAGATATAACATCTAACATTGTCCAAATGTGATAGTGTGTACTGCATATTGGTACTTGGTATTTTTATACACACGTCTAGGTATATATATATACTCTATCTCGACCAATTATGTACATGCATATATATTCCTGTTTTTCTATGAATTCTGATAAGAGTGAATGAGTAGATATATGCTGGTGCTGGACTTCTGTTCTCCTTTTCCTCTCTCTATTTCTCTTTGTTTCTTTGTTCTTCTGTATTTTTATTGATAGTAATAATAACAATTATATAATATCAAAAATAATATTCTTTCCTCTGTTATTTCACCTATATTCTTTTTTGTATCCTGTTCTCCTAGGTCTCGTGGGAAGTTACTATATATAGCTCTCTATGTATATGATGCAGAGAGAGCTATGCGTGAATTCTGAAATGCGGATACAGAACACGAGACATATGATGCGGATATAGAAGAATCTCCCCATGTAATGAATAAATAAATAATATTGAAAAATAATGATTGTGAAGAATAAAACTAATTAAAATATGAGCCTATGATAGACCTAAAAGTTGTATCCAAGGAAAATATAATTAATAATAAAACTATAAGAATGAATTAATTAAATAATAAATGTGATCTGTCTCCCCTCTGGGTAGGAGATATCTGAGTGGCGACTATATATAGATAAATAACCAGGCAACACTGGTCTTTTTATATAATATATTTTTTTATTTTCTAAGTACACTACTGTATTAGATATGTATATGTATATATTCTCTCTATGTATAAGTTTTTATATCTATATTTATATCCAATTGTCTCCGTATGGTTAGTGAGAATTAATATGATGAACTTTCTATGGAAGAAATAATAATTTCTAAGTTGATGCGATCACACGTATATATGATATGTTATTATGAATATAAGACAAAACGGACTCTAATAAAAGTTCCGGAATATGTATGGAACGCATACTCAGAGCCAAACGGCTAAGGAGTTCCGTGATTGAGACGTGAGACGCAGACACGTGATCAAAAGAGGTCACGTGAACGTGACAACACACATACGTATGCGCTCCACTCGAAAACGAGGCTTGAGATGGAGACGCTGCGTACGGTGATAGGCGGGAGAATAGCCGCTATTTAAACACGGACACAGAGACATAGAGGTATACTGCTCTGAGGAAGCCGCTGAACGTAACAAAGGCGGAGAAACGCGTAAGAGACTTCATATTACCCCTCCGGTACCGGTCGGAACTTTTAAGAAAACCTGCAGGCATTCTCCAAACAATTGGACACTCCAGATATGGCACCATTGATGGGATAAAAAAGCACCAGGAGCCGGGAGGAACCAATGTATGGGATCAGAATCTGAAACAGGTTTACTACTAAATTTATTTGTGGATCACTGCCATTGCTTTCAAGCTATAAAACAGCATGCTGTACTAACCATTGAAATAACATCACTAATAATTGTTGCAACTAACTAACACCAGTGACAATATCTATCGCATGGATAAAAATCTCTGACTAATACAAGCTAAAGATTCTGATTAATCAGCTGACTGTGGAAGATCGCTTTACTAACCATACGTATGTAGAGATGTATCTATAGTTGTGTTCAATATTTGGCAGGATCAGCCAACATACTAGGACGGGACTTTGCTATTAATTATTGTGAAATTTTAGTGTATTAATAAAAAGACACGTAATTTTTTAATAAGCGCTGTTATCTGTATATGTTTTAGTTTTTAATTGTTGGGTGGAGTACTCTCCCTTTTTACAGCTGCTATTGATTAATGTGTGTTTTTTAGATTCCAATTAATGTGTACTTATCTACCCAGCAAATAGCGCCGAGTTACTTTGTTGTGATAGTTTTCTTCTGCAAAAGCCTGATGAGGGGAATGACCTGACTCAGGCTGGCAGTGTCTGAACTGACTTCACGTGTGGCAAGTTCAAAGGGCATCAGAACCTTGCACAACGTTGAAATCATTCTCCACTGCGCTTGAGACAGGTGCATTCCACCTCCTATATCGTGCTCAATTGTATAGGCTTGAATGGCCTTTTGCTGCTCCTCCAACCTCTGAAGCATATAGAGGGTTGAATTCCACCTCGTTACCACTTCTTGCTTCAGATGATGGCAGGGCAGGTTCAGTAGTTTTTGGTGGTGCTCCAGTCTTCTGTACGTGGTGCCTGTACGCCGAAAGTGTCCCGCAATTTTTCTGGCCACCGACAGCATCTCTTGCACGCCCCTGTCGTTTTTTAAATAATTCTGCACCACCAAATTCAAGGTATGTGCAAAACATGGGACGTGCTGGAATTTGCCCATATTTAATGCACACACAATATTGCTGGCGTTGTCCGATGCCACAAATCCACAGGAGAGTCCAATTGGGGTAAGCCATTCCGCGATGATCTTCCTCAGTTACCGTAAGAGGTTTTCAGCTGTGTGCGTATTCTGGAAAGCGGTGATACAAAGCGTAGCCTGCCTAGGAAAGAGTTGGCGTTTGCGAGATGCTGCTACTGGTGCCGCCGCTGCTGTTCTTGCGGCGGGAGTCCATACATCTACCCAGTGGGCTGTCACAGTCATATAGTCCTGACCCTGCCCTGCTCCACTTGTCCACATGTCCGTGGTTAAGTGGACATTGGGTACAACTGCATTTTTTAGGACACTGGTGAGTCTTTTTCTGACGTCCGTGTACATTCTCGGTATCGCCTGCCTAGAGAAGTGGAACCTAGATGGTATTTGGTAACGGGGGCACACTGCCTCAATAAATTGTCTAGTTCCCTGTGAACTAACGGCGGATACCGGACGCACGTCTAACACCAACATAGTTGTCAAGGCCTCAGTTATCCGCTTTGCAGCAGGATGACTGCTGTGATATTTCATCTTCCTCGCAAAGGACTGTTGAACAGTCAATTGCTTACTGGAAGTAGTACAAGTGGGCTTACGACTTCCCCTCTGGGATGACCATCGACTCCCAGCAGCAACAACAGCAGCGCCAGCAGCAGTAGGCGTTACACGCAAGGATGCATCGAAGGAATCCCAGGCAGGAGAGGACTCGTCAGAATTGCCAGTGACATTGCCTGCAGGACTATTGGCATTCCTGGGGAAGGAGGAAATTGACACTAAGGGAGTTGGTGGGGTGGTTTGCGTGAGCTTGGTTACAAGAGGAAGGGATTTACTGGTCAGTGGACTGCTTCCGCTGTCACCCAAAGTTTTTGAACTTGTCACTGACTTATTATGAATGCGCTGCAGGTGACGTATAAGGGAGGATGTTCCGAGGTGGTTAACTTCCTTACCCCTACTTATTACAGCTTGACAAAGGGAACACACGGCTTGACACCTGTTGTCCGCATTTCTGTTGAAATAGTTCCACACCGAAGAGCTGATTTTTTTGGTATTTTCACCAGGCATGTCAACGGCCATATTCCTCCCAGGGACAACAGGTGTCTCCCCGGGTGCCTGACTTAAACAAACCACCTCACCATCAGAATCCTCCTGGTCAATTTCCTCCCCAGCGCCAGCAACACCCATATCCTCCTCATCCTGGTGTACTTCAACACTGACATCTTCAATCTGACTATCAGGAACTGGACTGCGGGTGCTCCTTCCAGCACTTGCAGGGGGCGTGCAAATGGTGGAAGGCGCATGCTCTTCACGTCCAGTGTTGGGAAGGTCAGGCATCGCAACCGACACAATTGGACTCTCCTTGTGGATTTGGGATTTCGAAGAACGCACAGTTCTTTGCGGTGCTACTGCTTTTGCCAGCTTGAGTCTTTTCATTTTTCTAGTGAGAGGCTGAGTGCCTCCATCCTCATGTGAAGCTGAACCACTAGCCATGAACATAGGCCAGGGCCTCAGCCGTTCCTTGCCACTCCGTGTGGTAAATGGCATATTGGCAAGTTTACGCTTCTCCTCCGACAATTTTATTTTAGGTTTTGGAGTCCTTTTTTTACTGATATTTGGTGTTTTGGATTTGACATGCTCTGTACTATGACATTGGGCATCGGCCTTGGCAGACGACGTTGCTGGCATTTCATCGTCTCGGCCATGACTAGTGGCAGCAGCTTCAGCACGAGGTGGAAGTGGATCTTGATCTTTCCCTAATTTTGGAACCTCAACATTTTTGTTCTCCATATTTTAATAGGCACAACTAAAAGGCACCTCAGGTAAACAATGGAGATGGATGGATACTAGTATACAATTATGGACGGACTGCCGAGTGCCGACACAGAGGTAGCTACAGCCGTGAACTACCGTACTGTGTCTGCTGCTAATATAGACTGGTTGATAAAGAGATGTTGTAGTATGTATGTATGAAGAAGAAAGAAAAAAAAAACACGGTTAGGTGGTATACAATTATGGACGGACTGCCGAGTGCCGACACAGAGGTAGCCACAGCCGTGAACTACCGTACTGTACTGTGTCTGCTGCTAATATAGACTGGTTGATAAAGAGATGTCGTAGTATGTATGTATGAAGAAGAAAGAAAAAAAAACCACGGGTAGGTGGTATACAATTATGGACGGACTGCCGAGTGCCGACACAGAGGTAGCCACAGCCGTGAACTACCGTACTGTACTGTGTCTGCTGCTAATATAGACTGGTTGATAAAGAGATGTAGTAGTATGTATGTATAAAGAAGAAAGAAAAAAAAACCACGGGTAGGTGGTATACAATTATGGACGGACTGCCGAGTGCCGACACAGAGGTAGCCACAGCCGTGAACTACCGTACTGTACTGTGTCTGCTGCTAATATAGACTGGTTGATAAAGAGATGTCGTAGTATGTATGTATGAAGAAGAAAGAAAAAAAAACCACGGTTAGGTGGTATACAATTATGGACGGACTGCAGAGTGCCGACACAGAGGTAGCCACAGCTGTGAACTACCGTACTGTACTGTGTCTGCTGCTAATATAGACTGGTTGATAAAGAGATGTCGTAGTATGTATGTATAAAGAAGAAAGAAAAAAAAACCACGGTTAGGTGGTATACAATTATGGACGGACTGCCGAGTGCCGACACAGAGGTAGCCACAGCCGTGAACTACCGTACTGTACTGTGTCTGCTGCTAATATAGACTGGTTGATAAAGAGATGTCGTAGTATGTATGTATGAAGAAGAAAGAAAAAAAAACCACGGTTAGGTGGTATACAATTATGGACGGACTGCCGAGTGCCGACACAGAGGTAGCCACAGCCGTGAACTACCGTACTGTACTGTGTCTGCTGCTAATATAGACTGGTTGATAAAGAGATGTCGTAGTATGTATGTATAAAGAAGAAAGAAAAAAAAACCACGGTTAGGTGGTATACAATTATGGACGGACTGCCGAGTGCCGACACAGAGGTAGCCACAGCTGTGAACTACCGTACTGTACTGTGTCTGCTGCTAATATAGACTGGTTGATAAAGAGATGTCGTAGTATGTATGTATGAAGAAGAAAGAAAAAAAAACCACGGTTAGGTGGTATACAATTATGGACGGACTGCCGAGTGCCGACACAGAGGTAGCCACAGCCGTGAACTACCGTACTGTACTGTGTCTGCTGCTAATATAGACTGGTTGATAAAGAGATGTCGTAGTATGTATGTATAAAGAAGAAAGAAAAAAAAACCACGGGTAGGTGGTATACAATTATGGACGGACTGCCGAGTGCCGACACAGAGGTAGCCACAGCCGTGAACTACCGTACTGTACTGTGTCTGCTGCTAATATAGACTGGTTGATAAAGAGATGTCGTAGTATGTATGTATGAAGAAGAAAGAAAAAAAAACCACGGTTAGGTGGTATACAATTATGGACGGACTGCCGAGTGCCGACACAGAGGTAGCCACAGCCGTGAACTACCGTACTGTACTGTGTCTGCTGCTAATATAGACTGGTTGATAAAGAGATGTCGTAGTATGTATGTATGAAGAAGAAAGAAAAAAAAACCACGGTTAGGTGGTATACAATTATGGACGGACTGCCGAGTGCCGACACAGAGGTAGCCACAGCCGTGAACTACCGTACTGTACTGTGTCTGCTGCTAATATAGACTGGTTGATAAAGAGATGTCGTAGTATGTATGTATAAAGAAGAAAGAAAAAAAAACCACGGTTAGGTGGTATACAATTATGGACGGACTGCCGAGTGCCGACACAGAGGTAGCCACAGCTGTGAACTACCGTACTGTACTGTGTCTGCTGCTAATATAGACTGGTTGATAAAGAGATGTCGTAGTATGTATGTATGAAGAAGAAAGAAAAAAAAACCACGGGTAGGTGGTATACAATTATGGACGGACTGCCGAGTGCCGACACAGAGGTAGCCACAGCCGTGAACTACCGTACTGTACTGTGTCTGCTGCTAATATAGACTGGTTGATAAAGAGATGTCGTAGTATGTATGTATAAAGAAGAAAGAAAAAAAAACCACGGGTAGGTGGTATACAATTATGGACGGACTGCCGAGTGCCGACACAGAGGTAGCCACAGCCGTGAACTACCGTACTGTACTGTGTCTGCTGCTAATATAGACTGGTTGATAAAGAGATGTCGTAGTATGTATGTATGAAGAAGAAAGAAAAAAAAACCACGGTTAGGTGGTATACAATTATGGACGGACTGCAGAGTGCCGACACAGAGGTAGCCACAGCCGTGAACTACCGTACTGTACTGTGTCTGCTGCTAATATAGACTGGTTGATAAAGAGATGTCGTAGTATGTATGTATAAAGAAGAAAGAAAAAAAAACCACGGTTAGGTGGTATACAATTATGGACGGACTGCCGAGTGCCGACACAGAGGTAGCCACAGCCGTGAACTACCGTACTGTACTGTGTCTGCTGCTAATATAGACTGGTTGATAAAGAGATGTCGTAGTATGTATGTATGAAGAAGAAAGAAAAAAAAACCACGGTTAGGTGGTATACAATTATGGACGGACTGCCGAGTGCCGACACAGAGGTAGCCACAGCCGTGAACTACCGTACTGTACTGTGTCTGCTGCTAATATAGACTGGTTGATAAAGAGATGTCGTAGTATGTATGTATAAAGAAGAAAGAAAAAAAAACCACGGTTAGGTGGTATACAATTATGGACGGACTGCCGAGTGCCGACACAGAGGTAGCCACAGCCGTGAACTACCGTACTGTACTGTGTCTGCTGCTAATATAGACTGGTTGATAAAGAGATGTAGTAGTATGTATGTATAAAGAAGAAAGAAAAAAAAACCACGGGTAGGTGGTATACAATTATGGATGGACTGCCGAGTGCCGACACAGAGGTAGCTACAGCCGTGAACTACCGTACTGTGTCTGCTGCGACTGGATGATAAATAATGATATAAAAAATATATATATATCACTACTGCAGCCGGACAGGTATATATATTATATAATGACGGACCTGCTGGACACTGTCTGTCAGCAGAATGAGTTTTTTATAGAATAAAAAAAAAAACACCACACAAGTGAAGTCACACGACGAGTGTTTAACTTTTTCAGGCAATCACAATATAGTATACTACTAACTATACTGGTGGTCAGTGTGGTCAGGTCACTGGTCAGTCACACTGGCAGTGGCACTCCTGCAGCAAAAGTGTGCACTGTTTAATTTTAATATAATATGTACTCCTGGCTCCTGCTATAACCTATAACTGGCACTGCAGTGCTCCCCAGTCTCCCCCACAATTATAAGCTGTGTGAGCTGAGCACAGTCAGATATATAATATATACATAGATGATGCAGCACACTGGGCTGAGCAGTGCACACAGATATGGTATGTGACTGTCTTGTACTCCTGGCTCCTGCTATAACCTATAACTGGCACTTCAGTGCTCCCCAGTCTCCCCCACAATTATAAGCTGTGTGAGCTGAGCACAGTCAGATATATAATATATACATAGATGATGCAGGCATGCAGCACACTGGGCTGAGCAGTGCACACAGATATGGTATGTGACTGAGTCACTGTGTGTACCGTTTTTTTCAGGCAGAGAACGGATATATTAAATAAAACAACTGCACTGCTGGTGGTCACTGTGGTCAGTCACTAAACTCTGCACTCTCTTCTACAGTATCAGCCTCAGGTCAATCTCTCTCTCTCTCTCCTAATCTAAATGGAGAGGACGCCAGCCACGTCCTCTCCCTATCAATCTCAATGCACGTGTGAAAATGGCGGCGACGCGCGGCTCCTTATATAGAATCCGAGTCTCGCGAGAATCCGACAGCGTCATGATGACGTTCGGGCGCGCTCGGGTTAACCGAGCAAGGCGGGAAGATCCGAGTCGCTCGGACCCGTGAAAAAAAACATGAAGTTCGTGCGGGTTCGGATTCAGAGAAACCGAACCCGCTCATCTCTAGTATATGCCCCCAGTGCCAGATATTCCCCCCACAGTGCCAGGTATATTCCCCCAGTGCCAGATCTGCCCCCCACAGTGCCAGGTATATGCCCCCAGTGCCAGATCTGCCCCCCACAGTGCCAGGTATATGCCCCTAGTGCCAGATCTGCCCCCCACAGTGCCAGGTATATGCCCCCAGTGCCAGATCTGCCCCCCACAGTGCCAGGTATATGCACCCAGTGCCAGATCTTCCCCCCCACAGTGCCAGATCTGCCCCCCACAGTGCCAGGTATATGCCCCCAGTGCCAGATATTCCCCCACAGTGCCAGGTATATGCCTCCAGTGCCAGATCTTCCCCCCACAGTGCCAGGTATATGCCCCCAGTGCCAGATCTGCCCCCACAGTGCCAGGTATATGCCCCAGTGCCAGATCTGCCCCCCACAGTGCCAGGTATATGCCCCCAGTGCCAGGTATATGCCCCCAGTGCCAGATCTGCCCCCCACAGTGCCAGGTATATGCCCCCAGTGCCAGATCTGCCCCCCACAGTGCCAGGTATATGCCCCCAGTGCCAGATCTCCCCCCCCACAGTGCCAGGTATATGCCATCCAGTGCCAGATCTTCCCCCCACAGTGCCAGGTATATGCCCCCAGTGCCAGATCTTCCCCCCACAGTGCCAGGTATATGCCCCCAGTGCCAGATCTGCCCCCCACAGTGCCAGGTATATGCCCCCAGTGCCAGATCTGCCCCCCACAGTGCCAGGTATATGCCCCCAGTGCCAGATCTTCCCCCCCCCCACAGTGCCAGGTATATGCCCCCCAGTGCCAGATCTGCCCCCCACAGTGCCAGGTATATGCCCCCCAGTGCCAGATCTGCCCCCCACAGTGCCAGGTATATGCCCCCATGTGTTGGAGGGACACGGAGCGCATCGCGCGTCTCTCCTATGTCCCTCCTGGCTCTCCCCCGGCTGGTCTAATGCAGGAAGTGCCGGTTCGTGAGCCAATCAGAGCTCACGAACGGCACTTCCTTAGACCGGCCGGGGGAGAGCCAGGGAGGGACACAGGAGAGACGCACGATGCGCTCAGTGTCCCTCCAACACCGCAGGGAGGGAGAGGAGACCGCAGATTGACATGCGGACGCTCGTCCGCATGTCAATCTGTTCTAAGGGAGCCGGGGAGCGGAGCACAGCACCGCAGATCGGATCGGAAGAGAGATCCGATCTGCGGTGTAGCAGGGGGCCTTTTGGAAAGGGGGGCCCGGGGTACGTATCCCCCGGGCCCCCCCCCTTAATCCGGCTCTGCCCCTCACACAATTGGTCACACCCACTGAAACTTGGTCACGCCCACTCCACTTCTAACTCCACCCTTCCTTGATAGCACAACCACTTATGGTGCCCCCCCTGTAATTTTTTTCTGGATCCGCCCCTGGTAGGTACTGTACAAAGAAACATACATTTTGACGGAAGATACTCGGAACCACTTGGACCATCTAGTCTTCAGTTAAACAGACAAAAGACTTTGGACAAGGTTACTCTAAATTGCATTTGGAATTGAATGCATACAGTAGAGATCTGTCCACACTGTACTGTACTATACAGTATTCCTGTCTTGTACAGTATGGCACGGCTTGAAATCTCAGACTATAAGATTTACAGTACAGTAGTTATGCTTTGTGACTTTTCTTAAGTTGCTTCTTTAATATGGTACTTTATACATATTCTACTGTATTCTACTTTATTATGGCAAACAAAATTGTTGGGTGTACACTACAGTAGGCTGGTCTATAAATATACTGTACAGTATGTAAGTTTCCAAAGAAACACTGTTCAATACTGTACATCAGGAATGGGAAACCCTCAGTTTGTTGTTGAACTACACATCCCAGCATGCCCTGCAACAGTTGTAGCATGGCCAAATAGCAAAACTGCAGCAAGGCATGCTGGTATGTGTAGTTCGTTCAACAACAGCTGGAGGACCAAAGGTTCCCCATCCCTGCTGTACAGTGTGAAGTATAAAAAATTTAATAAATGGATCAGTAAAGAAATTGCTCCATGTACAGTACTATACAGGACTGCACAGTCATATTCCACAGGAAATGTGTATTAGAGGTATACTGTATACACTACGGGGGTAATTCCAAGTTGATCGCAGCAGGAATTTTTTTAGCAGTTGGGCAAAACCATGTGCACTGCAGGGGGGGCAGATATAACATTTGCAGAGAGAGTTAGATTTGGGTGGGTTATTTTGTTTCTGTGCAAGGTAAATACTGGCTGCTTTATTTTTACACTGCAAATTAGATTGCAGATTGAACACACCACACCCAAATCTAACTCTCTCTGCACATGTTAAATATGCCCCACGTGCAGTGCACATAGGTGGTCATTCCGAGTTGTTCTCTCGCAAGCTGCTTTTAGCAGCATTGCACACGCTAAGCCGCCGCCTACTGGGAGTGAATCTTAGCTTATCAAAATTGCGAACGAAAGATTCGCAATATTGCGAAAAGACTTCTCTGTGCAGTTTCTGAGTAGCTCGAGACTTACTCTTCCAGTGCGATCAGTTCAGTGCTTGTCGTTCCTGGTTTGACGTCACAAACACACCCAGCGTTCGCCCAGACACTCCTCCGTTTCTCCAGCCACTCCCGCGTTTTTCCCAGAAACTGTAGCGTTTTTTCACACACTCCCATAAAACGGCCAGTTTCCGCCCAGAAACACCCACTTCCTGTCAATCACACTCCGATCTCCAGAACAAAGAAAAAACCTTGTAATGCCGTGAGTAAAATACCAAACTTCATAGCAAATTTACTTGGCGCAGTCGCAGTGCGAACATTGCGCATGCGCAATTAGCGGAAAATCGCTGCGATGCGAAGAAAATTACAGAGCGAACAACTCGGAATGACCACCATGGTTTTGCCCAACTGCGAACAAAATTCCTGCAGCGATCAACTTGGAATTAACCCCTAAATGTACAGTAAAAATTTTTTTTACTACAAACACACAAATGCATCCCAGACGCAAATCTGCTGTACTTTACAGTACAGCAGACAGCTTATGGTGGCAGGACTCACTTATCCCCACCCATAGTCGCTGTGTATTGTAGTGTAATGAGACGCTCCTGCCGCATTGCCCTGATTAATGTAAAACCTGTGTGCATACAGTAATTCTATTGAATGTAAAGTTACAGTACAGTACAGTATATTACAATAGAAAAAACTAATAAAGTGTCAGGAAAAAAATGTGCACGCCTCATGACATACACAAGCTCATGTCTAAATGTAAGCAGTGATCCCTTGCCATTGGTTTTAGATTATGCCCTAATGGCTTCGGTACTTGGCTGCTCACATACTGTACTGTACTGTATCCCTAACTTCAATGAACCATACTGTAGCTTAAACTCCTTGTTTTGCATCTGTATACACTATATTTATTAATTGATCATTCTATGGGACCTCATTGCCCTGTGTATAATAGCTAGGGTATTGAGACGCTCCTTCAGCATTGCCCTGTAGCCTGCAAAACCTATGCCGTCGCTCGCTCCATAGCTGAGGGCTGCCACAAGGCAGGTGGACATGGGCAGCAGCCATTTTGCCAGTTTGCTATGCGGTCGAGTCCGGTGTATCGTACGGTGCATAGAGCTCGCTTATCTCTATCGCGCCTGTGTAGTATAGCTAGGGGATTCAGACGCTCCTTCAGCATTGCCGCCTGCAAAACCTATGCCATTGCTCACTCCATAGCTGAGGGCTGCCATGAGGCGGGGGGACATGTGCGGCAGCCATTTTGCCAGTTTGCTATGCGGTCGAGTCCGGTGTATCGTACGGTGCATAGAGCTCACTTATTTCTATCGGCACTGTGTATTTTAGCTAGGGGATTCAGACGCACCTTCAGCATTGCCCTGCATCCTGCAAAACCTATGCCGTCGCTTATCCTCATAGCCACTGTGTATTTTAGATGCACTCCTGCAGCTTTGCCCTGCTTTATGTAAAACTTGTGTGCATGGGGGGCGTGGCTAGAGACCTAACTGAGAAGAGGTGTCCCGGGGGAGCTCCTACCGAAATAAACCCCGATAACCCCTCATTCCAACTTTTACCCCACCTATCTCTCCCCCATATCACCCCACAGTTGCCCCTGTAAGACAGGGCACCAAGGGAGTGAGCTGCAGAGCCGGAGCACGGGCTAGACCTGTGCTTGCGGGTTGCGGCCTTCCCTGTAAAGTGAAGCCGGGGCCTAAATTTATTGCTGCCCCCGCCTGTGATCGTCCACTGCCCGGCCGCTAAAATACTGTCCCCAGACTTACCCCGCCATTGCATCCTGTGCCCCTTGCCTGGGGAGACCTGACAGGGTTTCAGTGAAGAGTCTGAGAGCTCCGGAGGGTGCAGGGCCGGAGCCGATCTGAATTGCGGAGCTCCGGTGGCAGCGGCCATATTGGGTGTGGCCTCTGAAGGAATACAGGTGCTACACCGCTGTGTGAACACCACCGGACACGGTAACTGGTGGGGGGGGCGGACGAAGAGTGCTGAGGGACCTGGGGGCACCCAGAAGTATTATAAACCCCTGGGGGCGCCGCTGTGAAAACCCAGGAGAAGCCCCTCCACACATTTTTGACGGCGTCCATCTTGGAGGTGGCAGGACAGACACATTTTATCTTACCTGCACTCTGCTGCCCCTACACTACATCTTATACAACCACGGAAAGGTGTGTTGTACATTGGGACGCTCTCCCGTGGACCCCTCTCACCGTCTTCATAGATTAATGGGACCTTGGTCCTATAAATAATGTAATTTCACGGATGCCTGACTTCCCCCTCACCCGGACCAACTGTTAAGCACGTAACGTACAGGTGGACCAATCTTGTTACCACTCCTTAAACGGACGTTCTACTTTCACCAGATATTATGAGCAGAGCGAACACCAGAGCAAAAAAATCAGGAGCTTCACAAGATATCTCACAACACTTCTCACGCCGAGAAAAAACATCAGAAGCTTCGTCTCCGTCCTCACCGATGCCCACCCCCATCATGGACCAGACGGATGCACCCTCAACCAAGGCGGACATCCAGTCCCTCCAAAACATGATACTGGACCTCAAGAGCTCATTTACAACAGCTCTCCAGACAGCGATCGGGGAATTAAAATCCGACATGGCGGCACTGGACTCCCGCACAACCGCGCTAGAATCACGGGTGGACCACCAACAAAATCTCCACAAACAGGTGGGGGAGGACATGAGTTACCTATCCAGCGAACTGGAACTCCTTAAGGATAAAGTTGAGGACAGCGAAAATCGCGAAAGGCGGAACAATTTACGCATCCGCAATGTTCCTGAATCTATCACAGCCTCTGAATTGGAACCATACCTCCAACGCCTGTTTCTACACCTGGTCCTGTCACTTTCAAATTCTGCCATCTTGATAGAGAGAGCCCATCGCGCCCTGAGACCTAAACCAAAGGACTCGGAACCTCCCCGTGATGTTATCCTCCGATTTCTGTCCTTCAAGATTAAAAATAACATAACTCTGGCGTGCAGAAACTCAACCTCAATTTTATTTGAAGACTCCCGACTTCAGATTTATCAAGATCTGTCACCAGTGACCATTGCTAAACGACGCGATTTACGCTCTGTCACCTCCACACTGCGCGACAATGGTTATAAATATCGCTGGGGATTCCCTTTCCGCCTCATTGTGGAGATTGATGGCAAAATTTACACCATTCGCTCTCCTGATGATGGGGACAAATTGCTTCGAAAATTGCAGCTGACTCCGGCTGCTACCTCATAGACGTGAAGCTCCTTTAGTTTAATTTTAATGTTTTTATAACGTTTAACCTAACTAATCTTGTTCTCAATATTGCTCAACTGATATGTAAACCCTGTTTTAGGTACCGCTCCATACACAAATGCTCATTAATTTCCTTCTTAGAAGGTTCTTGTTGGCGGACCTTTAAGCCCCACGTAGCACTAAGTTGTTATCTCGCTGTGCTGGTTGGCGGCTTGGAACCATTGCCATGTAGATAAATTAACGAATTGGATTTTTTTTCCGAAGCCATGAGAGCTGTCTCTGGCTGCCAACCTGTCCAGCGATCATACCATTGGTCTTATTGTTGTTACTAAAATGTTATTATTTGTTATATGATCACTTATATTATCGAGTTTTACATTTAGGAATATTTTGCCCCTAAAACAGGTTTTAGTGGGCTACACAAGGGCCCACCCGTTCTGTTTGTTAGTGGTTTCGGGTGGGGGGCGTCAGTGCTTTATCTTGATACCTCCTCCCCCGACTCTTAGGGATTAAAGTTATTATCAAGCATAGAGGGGTGATACCCTCGTCTGTTATATTGCATTTGTGTCCCGCCAGTGAGCTCTCTCATTTTTCTTTTCTTTGAGAGCTCAACCTTGGCAGCCGAGTATCCTGCCTACTGGATACTACGTCTGCTTTATTCTCTTTTGTTCCTCTTTCTTCTATTCCCCTCCTCTCTTAGACCCCGGTTACAATACAACTGTGTATTAACACCCCTGTAATCACAGAAAGATTGATTTATTTAACTAATATTGTTCGTATACAAAATCATACACTCCTATTTTATTCTTTTTATTCTTTATTCATTTTTTTTTTTTTTTCTCTGTCTCTCTTGTTTGTATTAGCAGAGTCCGGGACCCTAGTGATCTCCAGCGAATTACCCCCTCCACAGCTTCAATCATGCCGCTAAAATGCTTGTCCATTAATGTCAAAGGGCTGAACACTCCTCAGAAACGCTCTCATCTCCACAGATCTCTCAGGACATTGAAAGGTGACGTGATTTTCTTACAGGAGACACACTTGAAATTAGATTCCCATCCCTCCCTGACATCTAAACAATTTCCTATGGCCTGGTATTCCAATCATACATCAAAAAAACATGGGGTGGCTATCTTAATAAGGGGGTCCGTCCCTTTCCAATTCCTAGACAGTAAGCACGACAATGAAGGCCGTTATGTGATGGTGAGAGGAAAAATTGGACACGAGGAGGTTACCTTGGCTAACCTGTACTCTCCAAACAATGCCCAATCCAAATTCTTTCGTAAGTTTTTCCACGAACTTTACTCATATAGACGAGGTAAAATACTCGTGGGTGGCGACTTCAATATGGCTCTCACGGGCATGGACAGGTCCGGCCCCTTGCGTAGTAGTCAAACCCCGAATTCCTCCGTATTACACAGGGGGATGGCCGAGGCTGGTTTGTTCGATGTCTGGCGATTCCTTAACCCGACCACCAGGGACTATACCTTCTATTCCAATCCGCATGATGTGTACTCTCGTATTGATATGTTCCTGAGTTGTGCACCTCTCTCCCGCACCGCTCGCTCTTCCTCTATAGTCCCACTCACCTGGACTGACCACGCAGCTTTAATTGCGACATTTGACATTTTTGATATCCCTGACGGTAGACCGACATGGAGACTAAACGAGACACTATTGAAGATCCCTAAGTTCCAAGACTTAATTAAAACAGAGCTTCGGGATTATTTTGCGGTTAACGTAGAAGGAGACTGCAATATAGCCACTATATGGGAAGCCCATAAGGCGGTTATCAGGGGATCCATTATCCAATTTGCATCCCGCCGCAAGAGAACCCGAGAAAACCAAATTGCCCTATTAACGGATAATATTGCAACATTGGATCAGGAACATAAACGCACACGCTCTAAAAAAAACTCTAGCCGAACTTTCTAAAGCATGAGATGAATTACAAACCCTCTTGGCAGAGAATATTGAGCGCTCGCTTCAATGGGCCAATCAATCATTTTACGATAAAAGTAACAAGGCACATACCCTATTAGCTAACCAATTACGAGCCAAAAAAGCTAACCAATGCATCCATACTATTAGACAACCCTCAGGTAACATTACCTACGACCCCCAAAAAATTAATAATATCTTCTTTGACTACTATAGGAAACTCTACAACCTTGATCCCCCGTCTGACCCCTCAGCACAAGCCGACCAGGCACAACAATACCTAGATTCATGCGCTCTTCCTCATATAGACGAGGAAACTAACTCTACTCTCAATGCTGATATTTCTGCTGAGGAAATTGAGGCGGCTCTGAAAACCCAGAAACCTTCAAAAGCACCTGGTCCGGATGGATATCCGATGGTGTATTACAAAACCTTCGCCCCTCAACTCATCCCTCATATGATCTCCCTGTTTAATAAAATATTACGGGGCACGCCCTTCCATACTGACTCCACGACGTCCCGCATTATTGTAATCCCGAAGCCCGGAAAAGACCCCTCGCATTGCACAAATTACAGACCCATATCTTTGATAAATACTGATCTTAAACTTTTTGCCAAAATACTAGCAACTCGTCTGAACGCTGTGTTGCCATCATTAATAGATCCTGATCAAGTGGGATTTATCCCTGGCCGTCAAGCCTCAGACAACACCAGACGCACTATTGATTTGATTTACCAAATAAACTCGTCGAAAACACCAGCGATTGCCTTGGCGCTGAACGCCGAAAAGGCATTTGACCGCATTTCCTGGCCCTTTTTGTTTTCCACTTTATCTTCATTTGGCCTCCATGGTCATTTCATCACTGCAATAGAGGCCCTCTATTCCAACCCCTCATCTATGGTCCTGACCAATGGATTGAGCTCACCTAGATTTAGTTTGAAGAATGGCACTTGCCAGGGCTGCCCTCTTTCGCCCCTACTTTTTGCTCTATGCATCGAACCTCTTGCGGCCCGTATTAGACTTAATACGGACATAGGGGGATTACAGTAGGGCAGAGCTCATACAAAATATCTTTATTTGCGGACGACATGCTCTTGACTTTATCTAACCCTTTGATCTCTCTTCCTAATCTACAAAAAAAATTACTACTATACGGTTCCCTCTCGGGTTATAAAATAAACCACACCAAATCAGAGGCCCTTGCATTTAATATCCCACCCCAGACCCACTTGATTCTAACCTCCTCCTTCCCTTTTCTTTGGAGACCCTCGGCTATCAAATACCTCGGCATATTCATTACTAAATCCTACACTAGCCTCTACCAGACTAATTTTGTTCCTATGATTAAAACTCTCACCCAAGACTTGGATAAATGGGACAGATTATTCATTTCATGGATTGGACGGATTAACGCCCTAAAAATGAATTTCCTTCCCCGTATTCTTTACCTATTTCAGACCATTCCGATAATGGTGCCCCGAGTGACTTTGACCTCATTGCAATCATTGTGCAACAAATTTATTTGGGCTCATCGAAAGTCTCGATTAAGACGAACACTGTTGACTAAGAGTGCTACCTTGGGCGGACTGGGATATCCTAACCTTCAAGCTTATTTTAATGCCTGTCACCTTAATCACATGGTGTCCTGGCATTCCCCTCAAGGGAACAGAAAATGGGTCGATATTGAGAATTCAATATATCAGGGCGTTCCCCTCGACTCTCTTCTATGGCTCCCCAGGTCCTGCAGACCAGCCTCGGCCTATTCAATCCCCACGATTAAATTCACCCTTGGATTGTGGGACAAACTCCGTAGCACCTATAATTTATCCTCACACCCCTCACCTTTGACACCTATCTGGGGACACCCTGCCTTTCCCCCAGGCTGCGAGCGAAAAATAGCAGCCCCATGGCAATCTCAGGGTATCACGAGATTTATTCATGTTAAAGGCCACTCAGCACCGACCTCCTTTGGGGATTTTCAGGAACGCCTTGGTTTGCCATCCTCGTGTCATTACCATTACATCCAAATTCTTAGCTTTCTCAAATCTCAGCTTAAAACTACCCCTTTGAAACCACCCACCTCCTTTGAACATATGTGTATACTTTCAATTGGCAAAAAGGGTAATATCTCAACAATATACAACTCGATTCTGACCCCAGATCCCCCTGCCCGTGAACCCCATGAACTAGCCTGGGAATCAGATCTCTCCCATCCGCTGGAAGATGATCAATGGGAAGAAATCAGAATGCGCATCGCTAAAGCCTCCATTAGTGTGGCACTCAGAGAAACATGCTATAAGATCTACACCAGATGGTACTTAGTCCCCTCCAGACTTCATTCCATTTACCCCACGACATCAAATCTGTGTTGGAGACTCTGTGGAGAGGAGGGCACCTTTTTCCACATATGGTGGACGTGCCCGTCTATTCGCCCTTTTTGGAAAATGGTAGGAGCACTTATTGCTCAAACATGCGGACATAATCTAGACCTTTCCCCTGAAACTGCCCTACTGCATGCTCCCATACCGTTAATACCTAAAACCCAAGACAAGCTTACCATGCTACTTTGCATGGCGGCTAAATCTCTGATCGCTAAATGCTGGAAAGACCACAAACCTCCCTCCAAAGCATTGCTGATATCCAAAATTAACTATATAGCCAACATGGAATATATTACAAGCCTGAGGAATAACACTGTGGCACAGTTCCACAACATCTGGTCTCCTTGGTACCTTGCTCGGTCTTTATTGATGCCCGGACTAGGTTGATACTGCTAATACTGCTGACTCTGCTGATACCTCCATCACCTCTGTTGTCTCCCCCTCTGTTACTAATACAGAGAACTGTTTTTATTTTCTTATCTCCTTATTTGTAACATCCCCAATATTTCCCTTTTATTATGATACATTCTCTAGCTTCTTCTCCTCCTTCCTTTTCTTTTTCTTTCCCACTTTTACTCCTCACAAGATTACACCAAGATTTGGTATAAATTTTATACTATATCGGTAAAATAAAACGAGAATGGTCAGATACGCGGCTAGAGTTTTGCAGGGTGCATGTTACTAATGCCTGTTGGCCTATAATTTTATGGAAATGTCTCTATTGTTCTGATCTGGTATGTAAAATGTTTGTTTTCTTGTTCAATATCCTTACCCTGCACAAGTTTGTTCTTGTTAATGTTATGACTTCTGATCAACCTCTAACTTTAAAAAAAAAAAAACTTGTGTGCACACTTCTACTGAATGTGAATGTATAGTACAATAGATAAAAAATAAATTAATACAGTGTCAGGAAAAAAATAACATGCATTCGCACTTTGGGTATCGAACCCGGGACTCTAAGCATGAGAAGCGACACACTTCATCACTCGGACAAGTCACCGCATGACAGATGCATAAGCCCATTGGTTTTGATTATGCTGTAATAGCTACGTGATTTGGACGCTCACATATCCCTTACATCAATAGACCACGTGGGTGATTCAGACCTGATCGCAGATGTTCTAAATTTAGCACATTTCAGGCCCTGCCCCATTGCACAAGTACAAAAGCAACACACAGCGGCAATGCTTTTGTACTGTTGGAGTTGCTCCCCACCAACGCTACTCCTGCACGTTGGCAGGGAGCTACTCGTCTCTGCTCGGGTTGCAGCAGCTGCGTGTGACTGGGCAGGCCATGGCGGCTGCCTGACCCCAACATTCTGGGCACGCCTAAGTATACTGTATGACATACTGTAGCATATTGTAGCGTAATGAGATGCACCAGTAAAGCAGTTCTTACGCTGTAGTTCGGTATTGTATTTTAATGGAGACCACACTCATGCGCTATGGTGATTTTAAAAAGCAACATCTGGTGGATGATCGCAGGTATTACACATAAAGGTAACGCCAAATGCTCTGTGCACCTCCCTATGACTAGGCAAGCCGCCTTGCGCCCAGGCACGCTGCGTATGCCTGATCGCGACTAACGCCTCAGCCAGCAAAGATAACAGAAGCTCCATCTGTATAGATTTATTGTCAGATCTGGCTGGTTGGAATGAAAATCTGGTAATGGATGAGAGCAAATAACAATTGACCATTTCAAAGTTCACAAACACTGTAAAACATGCAAAAATGGTCAATCAGACAAATTGGTTAAATCCACGTCCATTTTTGTCAGTTTTACAGCATGTAGGAGCAAATGTCCAACTGTCATTTGTGCTCATCCATTACAAGGTTTTCATTCCAACCGTCCAGATCTGACAATAAATCTTTAGGCGTATGGGGCTTTTTAGACCTGCATCGCTTGCAAGTGTTTCCAGTGTGCGGGCACCTTAAGAATTAAGCTTCGTACACACACTTGTCCAATCCTCGGAAGACCAGACTTCAGATCAGATTGATTATACAATCCTACTGCAGACCTGCTCGCAGATTCTACATCCAATCCATGCCTAAACACTTGTCCAATTTCCCAGCAGATCTCCAATCTGTGTCTGCTGAAACAATATGCTGAAAAAATTAATTTGGCTGTGGGAAGGGAGATTTATTAATGATTATATGGTGGGGACATGGAGGAATTTATGATCAATGGTGAAGGGGGGGTGGGGAGGATTGAGAATTATCAGGGGGGATGGTGACAGGGGATAGTAATGTTTCCCATATTAAAAATAAATAAATGAAAAAGTGGAACCTTCCCAGAAAAATCAATAACCAGCCCTGGATGCCAAGAGCCTGATCTGGTAATGGAAATTTTCCAACAACCAGCACCAGTCTAAATCAGCCATGGGGATAATGACATAGCAGGGGGACACTCAGTGTGGGGTCCCCCTGCCATCACATTAAACAACCCCAAACCTGGTCAGCCCAGGGGTGGAATTCCTTGGAAAGTGGGGTCCCCAAAAATTTAAATGGGGTCCCCTCCAAGCAACAAACACACTGTGGGTGAGTGTGGGGTTCATGGTATGTTAATCTTGATTTTCTACAGTTGGCCTGCAGATCCCAGCAAGCCTGCCCCAGCATGCCAGCACAGGTGCCAGCATGCCTGGATGCAAGGGGCCCACTGGCACCTGTAGTCTGCCTGTAAATAAAATATTAAAATAATGACAAGACACCTAGGACGGGATGTAATGAAGTCCAAGTTTGGCGGCCATGTAGGATGTCAGCCAAACTTTTTTTTTTTTTTTTTTTTAGGGGCAATCGTTTACAAGGCTAAACCATGCCTTGTAAATTATTTCCCCTTTAAAAAATAATACGAGTTCGCCCTGGTATCCCGCGTGGCCACCTAACTCCGACTTCATTACATCCTGGCCCTAATGTTTTAATAATTAAGACAGCATCTTCACCTGAGGAGCGGTAGCCTTTAAGCTCTTTTGCGTGGTCACCGCCTCCCCAGGGCTTCCGGCATCTTTTATCTTCAGATGCTCTTCCTTGCTTCTCCACTGACACCTGCCTCGCTCTGGTTAATATTAGCCGGCACAAGGGGACGGGGCAATATCATGGCAAGCCATCTTGAATTTTTTAAAATGGCGCTCAGCCACCATAGTACGCCCGCTACTTAGATCTACACTAATTACTGGCAGGGACTGGATCCCCAGTGATCCAGACCCACCACCATGCCCACTGACATACCCAAATATGTGAATTTGGTAATAGCCTTTTTACATATTTGATTACAACTTCAATTAATATGTTCCAATTAGGTTGGAGTGATATTACCACAATGGTGGTTATCGATTTTTCCTTATGAATATCCTCGATTGATTGTCTGGGTTCATCAAAATAGTTCTCTTTTGTCATTATTTATCAAAGATCAGATGTCCTGTTTTGTAATTATGAATTGTTTTATGTTTCTTCCCTGTTCCCTTCATTCTCTCTGTGACTACGTTTGACTATAACACTGCTTCGTTATACCATGTCTTGCTTAATTGTTATTATACTGTTCACTTTTAATTATTCTTAATTATTCATATTTTTCTGTATACTGTAACTTGTAATGGTTATATAAATGCTAAGTATTGATTAGTTGTCCTATGATTCTAGACACACCCCTGATGAAGTCTTGATATTAGACGAAACGCGTTGGGTATTACTCTGTTTTCTGATGTTATCTCCGAATACTCAATAAGGAAGATTAAGGACACAGGCAGAAGTTTATCTGCACCCTTCCACAAAACACAGAAGATTTGCATCTTGTTAACTATGTAATATGATGGACACCATGTATGCTTCTGTATTTTTTTAATAAATTATTAAATGAACAGTATATTTTAAATTTTAATGCCAGATCTAATCATACCGTGTAACTTTCTGAGGTTTTTTAAAGTTTGGGGTTGATATAATCCTTGGGCGCCCTATTCCTCTATTTCTTACTCCATATATGTATATATATATATATATATATATATATATATATGTAAAATACATTAGGCAATTATGCTGAAAGACAATGTAATTAAATGGTATAGAAAATATTCTATGGAATATAAATGTTTAATTTTATTTGTTGAACACTCATTTCTTATAAGAAATATTATGCTGCCTACGTTTAAACATAAAGATATTACAAGCCACCTCTGAGCTCTGTACACTATATAAAAGCAGTTGGGGTATACTGTATTTACTAAACAGGCGTGTGTTAAATTGCCACTTTAAATCCTGTTGGAAATCTGTGGTTTGTAATACCACTGTTTAGTAAAGTCATCCGGTGTCTGTTATAATGAAGTTATATTGAACAGAAGGGATAGTATTATCTGAAATCTGTAACCTGTTTATATGAAGATGTACTGTCCAGAAGAAATTTGGATCCTCTTAAAGTATCTTTCAGATGTTGCCCTGCTAAAAATGCTCACTACCGCTGAGACCCTCTTATACTGTTCATAGGTGGGTAAAATTATATCTTTACTTATTTAAAATTTAAATAGAGCTTGGATAATCCAGCGATTTGTACTGTTCAGTCATTGCATTACATGAGCACACAGCATGGCCCAGTGTGATTCTCTTCCTCTGCTGCCTTTCATTACACGCTGTGCTGATGCTTGGATGGGTATTTAAACAATTGACTTCCCACATTATATCCCAGGCTCGAAATCTCACCTTGCACATTGACAATATTAGAAAAGACAGCTATGGTGATGCTCTTCCTGCTCTCTGAATGGAACGTTATCATATCATGTGAATGAGGGTTATTTAATGTGTGCGTAGTCTTATATTATGAATCAGCCTAACAGGCATTCTCTGCAGCTCAGTGAGCTATTTGCTAGATCTGTAGTATAGAGCAGGATCAATCAGGATTGTGGAGACTAGAATAGAAAAGCGCCACCTAGTGCAATACGCAATTTCTTTAAGTGACTTAAGCTCTGTATTCAGGTGTATAAAAACGTACCACAATGTGAATTTTTGCCTGAACTCGCTTAAGTGAGGTTCCTTGGTTCTGTGCACTTCAATAGTGTCCTCGGTGTATCATAAAATAATAACAGAATTAAAAAATATATTAGTTATTTATTAATACAAAGACATATCCATACATACATGTGACGTTCTAAAAGGTAAGCTTCCTTAAAAAGGTCCAAAGCCAGCAGGGATTCCAAAATAGTTATTTTATAACTGTTATAACCTCACTTAAGCGAGTTCAGGCAAAAAAAAAAAATTTTTTGCCCTCACATTGTGGTACGTTTTTATACACCTGAATACAGAGCACAAGTCACTTTAAGAAATTGCATATTGCACTAGGAGGCGCTTTTCTTTTTATTTCTAAGATTTTATTCTGATGTGAACCATCGGACTGAATGATAAAGCCTGCCACTGTTCATCACGGGAAGTGCACATCCTGAAAAAAAGGCCGTAATTATAATTTATTTTGAATTTTGACAATTTATTTCGAATTACTCACTTTTTTAACGCCTATATCACTATTGTATAATATATATATATATATATATATATATGTGCTGTTTCTAGCAGCAGGCGAGCTGTGCGATCACACGAGGCGTCCGCTGCGGCACTTGCTGGCTTTTATCCCCCTCCGTCTTTTCCAGCGTCATTTTGTGAAACTCCGCCCCCTGAGCAGAGTACTATGGCGGGAGGAGGGGGAGCAGGATACCAGGGCTGGTGCCAGCACTACTACACCCCTAGCAACAAGCATTATCCCTGGTAACGAGCACTGTGGTGTGTGGGATAATATGGCACAGGGGGCATATTATGGTGCAAGGGGCATTACTGTGTGGGGCTTAATATGAAGCAATGTTTTTTTTCCCTGTGGTGGCCAAAGCCTGTTGGTGCAAAAACAGGGGTGTAAGGTAGTCTTTTCCTGTGAGGCCACGACCATTTTAGCAAGATCACACCCATTTTAGCAAGGTCACGCCCACTCACCAGGCACTGATAAATTAGGGTTTTTTTTTCTGTGTATGGTGGGGGGGCGCATTTACGAATGTCTATTGGAGGGGGTGTCGCATTTTTTTACTGCTCGCACTGGGAGCTAAATTGATTAGAAACAGCCCTGATCAGAGGCGGAATTACCGCCAGTGCAACCAGTGCGTTGCACTGGGGCCCGCCTCTGTCCAGGGGCCCAAAGCATGTAATGAGTCAAACTGACTCATTACATGCCGCTGTGCGCTGCGGGCAACCGCTGCCCGCAGCGCACAGCCGCCCGGAGAGGAGAGGAGCAGCGGTACAGGGGAAGGAGGAGGAGGGAGGCGGAGGAGGGAGCTGCAGCAGCGCTTTGTTACTGGTTGAGGCGCTGCTGCTGCTGCCCCTCTGCTTCACTATAGGCTGTCTTCCGAGAACAGCCTATAGTGAAGCAGAGGGGCAGCAGCAGCAGCGCCTCCACCAATAACACAGCGCTGCTGCGGCTCCCTCCTCCACCTCCCTCCTCCACCTCCCTCCTCCTCCTTCTCTCCTGCCCGGGAATCGTGAGTGACCAGAAGCTGCACCGAGGAGCCTGAGCCAGTGGAGAGGGTAAGTATAATTCTTCTTTCTTTCTTTCTTTCTTTCTTTCTTTCTTTCTTTCTTTCTTTCTTTCTTTCTTTCTTTCTTTCTTTCTTTCTTTCTTGGGACTGTCTGCCGCAATGTGTAAACATGGGGAATCTGCCTGCCGCAATGTGTAAACATGGGGAATCTGCCTGCCGCAATGTGTAAAAATGGGGAATCTGCTTGCCGCAATGTGTAAAAATGGGGAATCTGCCTGCCGCAATGTGTAAAAAGGGGGAATCTGCCTGCCGCAATGTGTAAAAATGGGGAATCTGCTTGCCGCAATGTGTAAAAATGGGAAATCTGCCTGCCGCAATGTGTAAAAATGGGGAATCTGCTTGCCGCAATGTGTAAAAATGGGGAATCTGCCTGCCGCAATGTGTAAAAAGGGGGAATCTGCCTGCCGCAATGTGTAAAAATGGGGAATCTGCTTGCCGCAATGTGTAAAAAGGGGGAATCTGCCTGCCGCAATGTGTAAAAAGGGGGAATCTGCCTGCCGTAATGTGTAACAAGGGGGACGCTGTCTGCCGTGATGTGTAACAAGGGCACGCTGTCTGCCGTGATGTGTAAAAAGGGCACGCTGTCTGCCGTTATGTGTAAAGTGTACGCTGTCTGCCGTTATGTGTAAAGTGTACGCTGTCTACCGCTATGTGTAACAAGGGCACGCTGTCTGCCGCTATGTGTAACAAGGGCACGCTGTCTGACGTTATGTGTAAAAAGGGGACGCTGTCTGCCGTTATGTGTAAAAAGGGGACGCTGTCTGCCGTAATGTGTAAAAAGGGGACGCTGTCTGCCGTAATGTGTAAAAAGAGGAATCTGTCCGCTGTAAGGTGTAAAAGGGTCTCTACCTGGTGTAGTGGTGCTACTGTGCGGCGTAATTTGAATAATGGAGACTACTATGCACTGTTTTATGAATTGGTATTAGTTAGTGGCCACACCCCTTCCCCACGAAGCCATGCCACTATGTATTTTTGCGCGCGCCTACGGCGCGCACTACCCATGTTTTACATGCAGGGGTGGGGCTCCGATGCCGTTTCTTGCACACAGTGCTAAAATGTCTAGTTAAGGCACTGTTGCTAGGTATCCATTTCTCTGGCCCTGAGCAGGTCCCCCTCACCAGATCCTCTCCAGGGGTGAGGGGGTGGACTTGGAAGGAATGGGGGGGGGGGGGCAAAGCATTTTGTTGCACCTGGGCCCACCGCTCGCTAGTTCCGCCACTGACCCTGATATAGATATACTGTATATAGCAATGGACAAGACAAACATGTATATAGCCCATAAACCCACCCAAAAATTATCCAATTAACAGTGCATATACGTACATCAATACAATCACAGTATCCACAGCAACCTGACCGCATCAGTCTTTGTACAACATGAGTCACAGATAACATACTTATCACAGCAATAGCTCAATCGCAAAAAAAAACACAGAAGTTCAATAGAGAATACCATAGCATGCGTTCCACCTGTGTCGCACTTCTGGTCCACTCACCTACGTAGCCGGAAGCCCGTTATCAAAGGGGAACACACATAGGCACTGCAGGTTCAAGACTATGGTAGCCCGCATAGTCAAATGGCCACCGCTGCAGCCAATCACATACAGAGCAGCACGAACGTGCATTCCAGCTGCTTGCAGCTTACGTTCCACAGCTGGATGTCAAAATGCAAAATGCGATCAGGAAATGTAGATTGAGGTATAACACCTACATAAACATTATTTAATGAATACCTAAAACGATCAGATATCAATTATACAGAAAAGCATTACTACAAGTAACACTATAATTTCAGGAGGAGACAGATCTACAGCACTCAAAGAAGGATAAATAAAAAATAGTAGTTTGCAGAAAAAAGTTAATATCTTCAAATTAATATTATAATAGAAAAAATTATTGAATTAAAAGGACATTGAACTTCCAAAAGAGCATATGTCCCGAATGTAGCATCATTCCAAAAACATGTAGCGATGTGCAGGTTCGGTTTAACCCGGATTTACTTGGGTTTTTCGGGTTTTGCTTATTGGCTATCCAAAACGCGTGACATCCGTGATCCAATAAGATGCCATTTTGAGACCCGAGTAAATCCGAGTAAAATCAAACCTGCACATCTCCAAAAATATGCTGTATTGTATTGCATCATTTAATCCACGCGGACAAATAGTGTCCAAGTTATAAATCCAAGCTGCTTCACAATTTCAATAGCATCCTCCCACAGTCACCTCCTCTGCGTGGTACTTAAATTTTTATCAATTATCATACTCTTAAGGGATGAAATTGGATGCTTAACCTCAAAGTGTCGTGCCACCAGTTTGTCTGAACTGCCTTGTGCAAGGGCTTGTCTGTTCGAAGTTCGGTGGTTCGCCATTCTTTCCCCGAAGGGTTGAATAGTCTTGCCAACATATACCAGTGAACAAGGGCAAGTGAGGGTGTATACAACATAGTCGGATAGACACCCAACCCGATGGCATATCGGAATCTTCTAACCAATATGAGAGTGATAGAAGAATTGTCCTACCGACATACTCCGGCACGTGGTGCAATTAGGGCATCTACAGCAACCAGGTTTACCCGGTCCAAGCCAGGTATTCGACATATTTGTCAGTGGTCGATTAGGCTGCATTAGTATATCTCTAAGGTTTTCACCACGTCTGAAGCTAATCAAAGGTTTTTTCGGTAGTTTCTTTTTTAAGACTGGATTGCTCCTAATAACAGTCTAGAATTTTTTGACTGCACGTCAAACGGTCCTACAGTATTGAAAGTGGCACTAATGACAAACGGGTTCTTGTTGATAATTGTCTTCCTCATATTGCCACCTGAAAAGATGTTTTTGCCTTTTTGTAGGCAGGAGTCAATAGTACATTGGTCATATCCTCTATTAAGGAATCTGTCCTTTATGTCCTCTATCTGTACTAATGCTGTTTCTTCATCAGTTTTATTTCGGAGAACTCATAGAAATTGAGAGATCGGTAAACTCTGTTTTAAAGTTTTAGGGTGATGACTGTCAAATGATAAAAGGGTATTTCGATCTGTCTCTTTCTTGAAAAGTCTGTAGCCATATCCATGTTCAGAGGCAAAAATCGTAACATCCAAAAAATTGATGGCATGATAATCATAATTCAAAGTAAATCATACTGGTGAATCAAGTGAGTTCAATGTTTCCACCATATTCAGTAATGCTGTCTCCGATCCCAACCATATAAAAAATATATTGTCTATAAAGCGACAAAAGAAACAGATATCACTTCCAAACTGCAGGAATATGTTGGTATTTTCAGAATCATCCATAAAGAGGTTAGCATACGCTGGTGCCAAATTGCTACCCATTGCGGTACCCGCGGTTTGGAGGTAATATTGGTCCTCAAAGCTAAAGTAGTTACAGGTCAGGACCATTTCCACCAATGAGAGAATAAATTCTATAGGTGGATTGCCAGTGTGTGTTTTTAATAAAGCTCTTTTGACTGTATACAGACCGTCCAAGTGAGGAATGATAGTATACAGAGACACAACATACAACATCACTAGGTTGCTGTGTGGTGCATAGGTTGTATCCCTGATGAGTGCCAAAAAATCATTGATATCTCTTATATAGCTTTAGTTCTCATAACACTAGCCTGGAAAAATGTATCCACATTTCTCTTACGTCCTAGAGGATGCTGGGGACTCCGTAAGGACCATGGGGTATAGACAGGCTCTGCAGGAGACATGGGCACTATAAAGAACTTTAGATGGGTGTGCACTGGCTCCTCCCTCTATGCCCCTCCTCCAGACCTCAGTTAGATCCTGTGCCGAGAGGAGACTGGGTGCACTACAGGGGAGCTCTCCTGAGTTTCTCTGAAAAATAATTTTGTTAGGTTTTTTATTTTCAGGGAGCACTGCTGGCAACAGGCTCCCTGCATCGTGGGACTGAGGAGACAGAAGCAGACCTACTTAAATGATAGGCTCTGCTTCTTAGGCTACTGGACACCATTAGCTCCAGAGGGTTGGAACGCAGGTCTCACCCTTTGCGTTCGTCCCGGAGCCGCGCCGCTGTCCTCCTCACAGAGCCGGAAGATAGAAGCCGGGTGAGTATAAGAAGAAAGAAGACTTCAAAGGCGGCAGAAGACTTCAGATCTTCTCTAAGGTAACGCACAGCGGTAACGCTGCGCGCCATTGCTCCCACACACAACACACACAGCGGGCACTGAAGGGTGCAGGGCGCAAGGGGGGGCACCCGGGGCAGCAATTATAAACCTCTAGGGACTGACTAATATATATATATAAGGGCTGCGGAGGCAGTATATTATATAATCCCCCGCCAGTATAGTAAGTTTGAGCGGGACCGAAGCCCGCCGCTAAGGGGGCAGAGCTTGATCCTCCAGCCCTAACCAGCGCCATTTTCTCCACAGCACACTGCAGAGAAGCTGGCTCCCCGGGCTCTCCCCTGCTGAACACGGTGACAGAGGGCAAAAAAGAGGGGGGGGGGGCACTTTTTATTGGCGCAGTGAGTGTATATTTATATTTTTATATAAAAGCGCTGTTTTGTCTGGGAATTTGGTTTCCAGTGTCAGTTGGCGCTGGGTGTGTGCTGGCATACTCTCTCTCTGGGGTAAATTTACTAAAATTCGTATTTTTCCGAATGAGGTTAAAGTTCAAACTCGAATGACATCGAAAGTGTAAATTTGCAACTTTTTGAATTTATTACGACTAATTTACTAAGCTATCGTATTCTGCATTTTCGTATTTACCGATGTCGATGTCATTCGTATTTTTTGGCAGTGTTTTACGGGAGTGAATTGTAAAACACTGCCGACTTTAACACAATGAATCTCGGCCGGATCTGTGAGATCCGTGCTGGGCTTCATTGTGCACCTTTCGTAAAAAATAAAACATTGTTAAAAATAAAAATAAAAATGCGTGGGGTCCCCCCTCCTAAGCAAAACCAGCCTCGGGCTCTTTGAGCCGGTCCTGGTTGAAAAAATATGGGGGAAAAAGTGACAGGGGTTCCCACATATTTAATCAACCAGCACCGGGCTCTGTGCCTGGTCCTGGTTCCAAAAATATGGGGGACAAAAAGCGTAGGGGTCCCCCGTATTTCTGAAACCAGCACCGGGCTCCACTAGCCAGATACATAATGCCACAGCCGGGGGACACTTTTATATTGGTCCCTGCGGCCTTGGCATTACATACCCAACTAGTCACCCCTGGCCGGGGTACCCTGGAGGAGTGGGAACCCCTTAAATCAAGGGGTCCCCCCCCTCCAGCCACCCAAGGGCCAGGGGTGAAGCCCGAGGCTGTCCCCCCCATCCAAGGGCGGCAGATGGGGGGCTGATAGCCTTTTTCACAAAATGTGAATATTGTTTTTAGTAGCAGTACTACAAGTTCCAGCAAGCCTCCCCCGCAAGCTGGTACTTGGAGAACCACAAGTACCAGCATGCGGAGGAAAACCGGGCCCGCTGGTACCTGTAGTACTACTACTAAAAAAATACCCCAATAAAAACAGGAGACACACACCTTGAAAGTAAAAGTTTATTACATACATCCACACCTCCAAACATACATACTTACCTATGTTCACACGAGGGTCGGTCCTCTTCTCCATGTAGAATCCATGGGGTACCTGTGGGAAAAATTATACTCACATAATCCAGTGTAGATCGGTCCTCTTCTGTTCTTTTTGTAATCCACGTACTTTGCAAAATTAAAAAATGGACACCCGACCACGCACTGAAAGGGGCCCCATGTTTTCACATGGGACACCTTTCCTCGACTGCCAGGAACCCCCCCTGACTTCTGTCTAAGAGGGTTCCTTCAGCCAATCAGGGAGCGCCACGTCGTGGCACCCTCCTGATTGGCTGTGTGCTCCTGTAGTGTCTGTCAGGCAGCACACGGCAGTGATACAATGTAGCGCCTATGCGCTCCATTGTAACCAATGGTGAGAACTTTGTGGTCAGCGGTGAGGTTACTTTCTGAATGTTTTGGGAGTCCTGCCTTGTCCACGAAAGAACCTTCTATTACTGAAGTCGGATCACCTTTGAGGAACCAGCGCACGAATGACTCTTCATCTCACAAAAACTGCATCCTTCCTAAATCTTCTCCAAAACAACAAACCAAGTACATAACTTCTGGCTGTATGTCATTCTCCTCTCCATACAATTGGTCCTCTGAAAATTCCTGTCATAGGAACCCGTCATCTGCTCAGTCTGTCAAGTTTTTATCTCCTGCTAAGAAAGCTGTGGTTTTGCCTTGTGACGTTGACTTCAATTCGGATTATGACTCAGTAGCTGAAGAAGCTCTGTTACTGGAGTCGCCTGTAAGCTATGACAATGTCTTTATGCTTCCAGTGGTAAAACCAAAACGGTCCCGTAAGAAGAAGCATCGTCGGAGATCTTGAATTTATGATTTTTCTCTAAGACTTTTTGATTCCCTTAGTCCTGTTCGGGACTACAGCTGATGCTGTTTTGTTCATACTGTTAACTGGTTGCGTATATTCCATGTTATACGGTGTGGATGGTGTGGGCTGGTATGAATCTTGCCCTTAGATTAACAAAAATCCTTTCCTCGTACTGTCCGTCTCCTCTGGGCATAGTTTCTCTAACTGAGGTCTGGAGGAGGGGCATAGAGGGAGGAGCCAGTGCACACCCATCTAAAGTTCTTTTTTCAGGACCACTAAATCTTTTAGTAACAGCATTACTGAAGGCTTTCAAGTCTTGAAGAACAGGATCGTTGGAAGAGATGAGTGGTTTAAGCCATTCCAGAGCCTCCCCCTTGAAGGCTATGCCCAAAAATAGAATTATCTCAGCATCAGAGGAAAGGCATGGACCCAATTCCCGAACTTGAAGTAACAGATCTCGAAAATTGCTCCAACCTCCCATTAAAGATAATAGGATCTGGGTCTTGGTCAGGATCAACAGAATGAGACTCTTTAGCTGGACCAACAGACTGGACTTTCTTTTCAGGCTTGACAGAAGGAAGAACTTTCTCAGGACCAACAGGACATGAAGCCCCTACTTGAGACTTACAAAACTTAAGGTTCTTCCCAGGAACCGGTAGGGCAGGAAATTTCTCTTTAGGATCAGCAAGACATGGAGACTCATTAACAGGAACAGTTAAATTAACTTTATGGACCGGAACAGGCAGACTTTGACTGGAAATAGATACAACAGAATTTGAGTCTATAGATAACTTTGGACAGTCTGATTTTGGAGTGAATCTTTGTTGTACTGCTTTAATGAAGGCAGGAAGATCAGTGAGCAATGGATTTTTGGACTTGATGAAGGGCTTGGCCCAGTCCAAAGCTTCCCCTCTGAAGGATCTTAGGAAATAATTAACTGCATTGGCAGGAGTGATGCTGATTGACGAGTCTGATTCGATGTATATGAGATACTGACGAGCCAGGGCACGGAATTGAGCAAGATCTTCTTCAAAGACAATATTCCCTGGAGTATTACAATGGATATCTTTCTTGGAACTAAAGCTAACAGATGCGACATGATAGTGTTTGGAGGCATTTTGGATACAGTCTGAGAAAGCTGTGTTCACACTGGAAATCAACTCTGAGGCACAATGTTTAACACTAAAACTTGAATCAGATGCCCTTTCTAGGGCTACAGGATCAGATGCCCCACCTGGGGCTTCAGAACTGGACATGAAAACTGGAACCTTTCCCAGAGCTTCAGGGTCTGATGACCCTTTTGGTGACAGGCCATCAACTACTCTTTCTGGAATCTGGACAGGCAGAGCCCCCTCCTGGGGCTGGACAGGCAGAGCCCCCTCCTGGGCCTGGACAGGCAGAGCCCCCTCCTGGGCCTGGACAGGCAGAGCCCCCTCCTGGGCCTGGACAGGCAGAGCCCCCTCCTGGGCCTGGACAGGCAGAGCCCCCTCCTGGGCCTGGACAGGCAGCTCTCGGACCTCTGGCAGGGCAGGCACCTCTCGGACCTCTGGCAGGGCAGGCACCTCACGGACCTCTGGCAGGGCAGGCACCTCACGGACCTCTGGCAGGGCAGGCACCTCACGGACCTCTGGCAAGGCAGGCACCTCACGGACCTCTGACCTCTGGCAAGGCAGACACCTCACGGACCTCTGGCAAGGCAGGCACCTCACGGACCTCTGGCAAGGCAGGCACCTCACGGACCTATGGCAAGGCAGGCACCTCACGGACCTCTGGCAAAGCAGGCACCTCACGGACCTCTGGCAAGGCAGGCACCTCACGGACCTCTGGCAAGGCAGGCACCTCACGGACCTCTGGCAAGGCAGGCACCTCACTGACCTCTGGCAAGGCAGACTTGGATGACTGAGTGACCCTGAAAGACAAGACAACATTTGGACTGACCGTTGACACAGCAGTCCTCACTTGCTCGATGGAAGGGAAAACAGCGTCCTCATGCCGTGAGGCAAAGGCAGACGGGTCCTCATGCCGTGAGGCAAGGGCAGACGGGTCCTCATGCCGTGAGGCAAGGGCAGACGGGTCCTCATGCCGTGAGGCAAGGGCAGACGGGTCCTCATGCCGTGAGGCAAGGGCAGACGGGTCCTCATGCCGTGAGGCAAGGGCAGACGGGTCCTCATGCCGGGAGGCAAGGGCAGTGGGGACCCCGCTTGGGGCTTTGGCACACGAGACCCCTCCTGGGGCACAGCCACTCGAGACCACTCCTGGGGCACAGCCACTCGAGACCCCTCCTGGGGCACAGCCACTCGAGACCCCTCCTGGGGCACAGCCAGAGACCCCTCCTGGGGCACAGCCACTCGAGACCCCTCCTGGGGCACAGGCGGTGAACACCTCACTGCTGATAAGAGACTTAATAGTCTCCTGTTGGTTCCCAAATTTAAGTTCTGAGCCCCTTGTCACAGGACTCCAATTGTAAATAAGAGTTTTCTTTTGGGCAACCATTTTGGGAGTAATAGGGTCTGGAAGAACATTGAGTGATTTATCAGCTTGAACCCTGGAAGGCTGAAGTTTATCAATATTTCTGGACTTGCATAATAAACAGTCTTTAATCAGGTGTTCAGCACTCCCTCAATAGAGACAGAGACCATTCTCCAAACGCCGCTGGCGTTCGGTTTCTGAGAGCCTGGGTCGCAGGTAACGCCGAAATCTCCTTTCACTCCAACATGACGAGGAAATTTCAGTAGTGGGGGAGCAAGAGTCTAGTCACATTGGTCTCAGAAGCCTGAGAGTAAGCTTTGAAAATGTCCAGAAAACTCCCAAAAATTTCTGGTATCAATTGAGTTATACCAGTAAAAAAATGTTTGTAACTGCTCAATTTTCACGAACAAAATACTCAGTCGCTCAGGATTCACTCCACCGTGGGACTGAGAGGACCTGGAACAGTTGCAAGAAAATGTACCAACAAAATTGTCCTCACCAGGCTGATTATGGCAAGGATTAACTGCCTCCAGGACACTTTGAGAGGTTGGAATACTCTGCTGCTGCAGCAGATCCACACGAGAAGACATTCCTAAAAAGGCTTGTAACAGCAGTGTCTGTATACTCTCAAAGTTCTGCAGCTTGCTCATAAGACCCGGAACTGGATCTGCAACATGAGTCTGACCGGCTGAGATCTGGACTGGACTTGACACGACAGGGTCCATTCTGAGCATACTACTCCAGTGGTGTGTGTTTTGTGGCCAGTGATAATGTTACAATTCACCTGCCTCTAATGTTTGGCAGGTGAATTACAAGGAGAGGATAACTACTGGAGGTGCAGGCAGATGCACAGTGACATAGAAATGGTTGACCAGACTTGACTGGGGAATACTGTAATAACTTGAGCACGTTGTTAGCAGAATTAAAGTTTAGCAGACTATGGACTCTCCCTTTAATACTGGAATGTGCAGTACCACACTTTACACTGATTATGGACAGCAGGTGAGTAATATAACACAGCTAAGAGCCAGGACTTGAATACAGCAGGACTAGAATGTATCACAATCACCGTTGCAGGTAATGAATGTCCACAGAAGTGCAGGAATACTAAGTACTTTATTATAGCAGTGGTATAATAAGGTATGGCAGAGGAATCACAGTAACAATCCAGGGTATAATATGAGCAAAGAGTAAATGGTTTTTCTGACTGAGACTTGCAGCAAAGTAATGAGGTAGTTGAACAAGGAACCAGAGTAATATAATCCACGGAACTCAGATTGCAGGACTTGTACAATAAAGCAGAACAGCATGCAGGCATAGAGGAAGTCCATAGTAACATGTAACACAAGTAATGAATACTAGAGAATCCACAGGGCACAGTGAAAGTCCAAAATATTTAGCTAGGTAGTCCTGGAACAAGAACAGGAGTTGCTGGATAACATGAACTGACTGACCGGGCTTCTCGGCATGAACTGGAGCTAGGACTAAGACACCAGGCAAAGCAGATAGTTCAGACAGGAAAGTAGTATAATATCACCGGCGTCGGAGAACTCAGCTAGCTGGTTTTTAACAGCCACACTAACCAATGAACAAGGCCAGACTGGGAGTGTTAACTCTAATTACAAACCCTATGCACCTGCTGAGCTGCATGTACACAGCCAAAGGAACAGAACACACAGATGTATCAGCTGACACCAGAAACATACTGAACAGAATCCTAACAGGTCCCAGTGAGGACTGAAACATTGCTGCCTTCACTTGCACTGATGCTGCTTTAAATAAAATGTAATTCTTTACCCAGAAGACTGGTGAGTGCTCCTAACTTGCATGGCTATTGTGGAGTGGCTTCGTCATTGGATTCACTCAAAATGGAATTGTCACCCTAGCATATTACTTATTTATGTGAGTGTGGATATTTCTGGAATATTGTTATATATACAGTATAAATTATATATATATATATATATATATATATATATACACAAAATCCGGCACTTATTGGGGACAGCGCGACCTCCAAATGGCTTGCTGGTGTGCCTTCCTCAGGGTGATAATCCCAAATACATAGCAGAACAAAAGAGGCGGCACTCCCAGACTTGTAAATGTGAAAAGCTTTAGTCAACGTTTCGGAGGGTCTCACCCCATCATCAGGATAATCCTGATGATGGGGTGAGACCCCCCGAAACGTTGACTAAAGCTTTTCACATTTACAAGTCTGGGAATGCCGCCTCTTTTGTTCTGCTATATATATATATATATATATATATATATATATACTGCTCAAAAAAATAAAGGGAACACTTAAACAACCCAATGTAACTACAAGTCAATCACACTTCTGTGAAATCAAACTGTCCACTTAGGAAGCAACACTGATTGACAATCAATTTCACATACTGTTGTGCAAATGGAATAGACAACAGGTGGAAATTATAGGCAATTAGCAAAACACCCCCAATAAAGGAGTTGTTCTGCAGGTGGTGACCACAGACCACTTCTCAGCTCCTATGCTTTCTGGCTGATGTTTTGGTCACTTTTGAAAGCTAGCGGTGCTTTCACTCTAGTGGTAGCATGAGACGGAGTCTACAACCCACACAAGTGGCTCAGGTAGTGCAGCTCATCCAGGATGGCACATCAATGCGAGCTGTGGCAAGAAGGTTTGCTGTGTCTGTCAGCGTAGTGTCCAGAGCATGGAGGCGCTACCAGGAGACAGGCAGGTACATCAGGAGACGTGGAGGAGGCCGTAGGAGGGCAACAACCCAGCAGCAGGACCGCTACCTCCGCCTTTGTGCAAGGAGCCCTGTAAATGACCTCCAGCAAGCCACAAATGTGCATGTGTTTACTCAAACGATCAGAAACAGACTCCATGAGGGTGGTATGAGGGCCCGACGTCCACAGGTGGGGGTTGTGCTTACAGCCCAACACTGTGCAGGACGTTTGGCATTTGCCAGAGAACACCAAGATTGGCAAATTCGCCACTGGCGCCCTGTGCTCTTCACAGATGAAAGCAGGTTCTCACTGAGCACATGTGACAGACGTGACAGAGTCTGGAGATGCCAAGGAGAACGTTCTGCTGCCTGCAACATCCTCCAGCATGACCGGTTTGGCAGTGGATCAGTAATGGTGTGGGGTGGCATTTATTTGGGGGGCCGCACAGCCCTCCATGTGCTCGCCAGAGGTAGCCTGACTGCCATTAGGTACCGAGATGAGATCCTCAGACCCCTAGTGAGACCATATGCTGGTGCGGTTGGCCCTGGGTTCCTCCTAATGCAAGACAATGCTAGACCTCATGTGGCTGGAGTGTGTCAGCAGTTCCTGCAAGACAAAGGCATTGATGCTATGGACTGGCCCGCCCGTTCCCCAGACCTGAATCCAATTGAGCACATCTGGGACATCATGTCTCGCTCCATCCACCAATGCCACGTTGCACCACAGACTGTCCAGGAGTTGGCGGATGCTTTAGTCCAGGTCTGGGAGGATATCCCTCAGGAGACCAACCGCCACCTCACCAGGAGCATGCCCAGGTGTTGTAGGAAGGTCATACAGGTACGTGGAGGCCACACACACTACTGAGCCTCATTTTGACTTGTTTTAAGGACATTACATCAAAGTTGGATCAGCCTGTAGTGTGTTTTTCCACTTTAATTTTGAGTGTGACTCCAAATCCAGACCTCCATGGGTTAATAAATTTGATTTCCATTGATAATTTTTGTGTGATTTTGTTGTCAGCACATTCAACTATGTAAAGAACAAAGTATTTAATAAGAATATTTCATTCATTCAGATCTAGGATGTGTTATTTTAGTGTTCCCTTTATTTTTTTGAGCAGTGTATATATATATATATATATATATATATATATACACACACACACACACACATATATATCATATATATGTGTATATATATATATATATATATGTATATATTTATATATATTCACACACAAATGCAGATTGATGGCTAGATAGATAGATAGATAGATAGATAGATAGATAGATAGATAGATAGATAGATAGATAGATAGATAGATAGATAGATAGATAGATAGATGGAGTGCATCCGGAAAATATTCACAGCGCTTCACTTTTTCCACATTTTGGTATGTTACAGCCTTATTCCAAAATGGAATATATTAATTTTTGTCCTCAATATTCTACACACAATACCCCATAATGACAACGGGAAAAAAGTTTTTATTGAGATTTTTTTCAAATGTATGCAGAATAAAAAACACTCTCCCTCTCTCTCTCCCTGACACTGTCTCTCTCATCCCTCTCTATCTCTCCCCCTGACACTGTCTCTCGCTACCTCTCCTCCTGTCACTGTTGCTTTCTCCCTTACTGTCTTGCCCTCTCTCTCTCTCTCCCTGACACTTTATCTCTCTCACTAACACAGTCTCTCTCTTCCTGACACTGTCTTTATGTCTCCATGACACACTCTCATTCTGACACTGTCTCTCCCTCTTTCTCTCCTTTAAATTGTCTCTCTCTCCCTGACACTGTCTCTTACTGACACTGTTTCTCTACCTCTCTCTGACACTGTCTCTTCCTCTCTCTCTCTCTCTCTCTCTCTCTCTCTCTCTCTCTCTCTCCTTGACATTGTCTAACGCTCTCCCTGACACTTTCTCTTTCAAAAACTCTCTCTCCCCCTGACACTGTCTCTCTCTCTGATACTCTCTCTCTCACACCCTCTGACACTCTTTCTCTCCATATCTCTCCGTGACACTCTCTTCCTGACACTGTCTCTCTCTTCCTGACAATATCTATCTCCCTGACACTGCATCTCCTCTCTCCCTGACACTGTGTGTGTGTGTGTGTGTGTGTGTGTGTGTGTGTGTGTGTGTGTGTGTGTGTCTCTCTGACACTGTCTCCCTCACTATCTCTCTCTCCCTGTCTCCCTCTCCCTGATGCTGTCTCTCTCCCTCTCTCTCCCTGATACTGTCTCTCCCTGACACATGCTCTCGTTCTCTCTCTTTCTCTCTCCCAGACACTCTCTCTTACTTTCCTCTCTTTCTCTTGCCTTCCCTAACACTCTCACTCCCCTCCCACTCTTGCTCCTCCCCCTTCTCTCTCAGTCTCTCCCTGACTCTCTCCCTTTAACACCCTTTCTCTCCCTGATGTCTTCGCTCTCCCTTCTCATTGCTTTCTTTCTTTCACCCTGACACCATATGTCTCACTCTTCTCTCTCTTTCTGTCATTCCCTTTTTTTACATTAAATACTCTCTCCGACCCCCTCTCTCCCTCTTTCGCTCTCTCTCTTCTTGCTCTCCTCTTTCTATATCTCTCCCTCCCCCTGACACCCTTTTTGTCTCTCACTCCCCTCACTATTTCTCCTGCTCTCCTATAAGGCATTGTAATGATAACGGTGGGGGTGGGACGACAACAAAGTTCTAATTACACCCCTGCGCAGACCGTCACAATATATGTATGTATTTCCTAATTTTGCATCCTCCATAATTGATTGTAACTGCAATTCTCTGTTACTTTAAGGACAAAGTTAGTGTAGGACCTGTAGACATGTGAAAACCCGAGATGTACAATAGGCTGCTAGCTACCACTTCTACTGCCTTATACCTTCAGGAGGGATGTGATTAGTGGGGTAATTCAGACCTGATCGTAGCAGCAAATTTGTTAGCAGTTGGGCAAAACCATGTGCACTGCAGGGGAGGCAGATTTAACATGTGCAGATAGAGTTAGATTTGGGTGTGGTGTGTTCAATCTGCAATCTAATTTGCAGTGTAAAAATAAAGCAGCCAGTATATTTACCCTGCACAAAAACAAAATAACCCACCCAAATCTAACTCTCTCTGCAAATGTTATATCTGCTCCCCCTGCAGTGTACATGGTTTTGCCCATCTGCTAACAAATTTTCTGCTGCGATCAACTCTGCATTAGGCCCTATGTACTTGTAATATCCTGCTAGACCCCTGTGTGGGGAAATGGATAATATAGATTTATTTTCCATTGTTATGTCTATATATATAATCTGTACTATGAAAAGCTAAAAATACATATGTACAAATACCCTCACAGAGGGATGTTAAGGTGCTACTGGTTGTACTCTCACAGAGAGGAATTCTGTAATAAATAATACCCTCCCTGAGGAGAATTGAGATATTCCCCATCCCCGGAGTGAGATACTGTATGGATATGGGACTATAGAGCCAGGCGAGTCCATATTCCTGAAAGAAGGGGGTTTATCTCATAAGGGACAGAGAGACCCCATCCAACTCGTGCGGGCAACGGCCGATGAGGTGAATCCGGGCACCTTAAGGAGAAAGTATAAGAGGAGGTACCTTGGAGACCGTTGGTGTCGCAGCAAGGGGAACGGACCTGGACGGAGAGACAGTGATCCGCAAGTGGAAAGCCCGCCGCCAATCCACAGAACCCGTATCCGGTGTGTGGGTGCCCGACCTGGATCTCCGTTAGCCGCGGTGTAGTCGGAATAAGCTCAGGAGAGGTGTTGAGAGGGGCGGCGATCAGACTGAGGAGGACGGCGTCGGCGGGACCTCTGCGATCTGAGCCCCTGCCTGCTAGAGAGAGAGAGAGGCGGCACACGTCTGACAGGAGCCGCCCCGAAGGGACAGCCCAGCAGTGAGTGACGGTGAGAGGCGGGACTGGATGGAGCTTAGAACCGCAGGAGTGGGCGGCGGCTACCCAGTCACTCCAACCCCTGGGAGGGGGCGCCAGGCGTGAGTGACAGCGGAAGAGAGAGCTCCCTGTAAAGTATTACAGTCACCGCCGGTCAGCTGGGGAGAGGCATAAACTGCTTTCAGTGTGATCAGCAGGTAATTGGACACTCTCATCCCAAAACCCATCACTACTATTACCAGCAGCTTTGACTCACCGCTAGCCTAGGGCACTTCATCCCAGTGAGAACCATCCTACTAACACCCGGCCAGCTGGCTTAAGAGCCGTTAGGAAGTGCAGAATTACATAGCCTGTATTGAACTCCATTTCCGAGGTCAGTAACAATTAGTCGGAGTTATTTGGTATATAGAGAAAGTAACGTATATGGTGATTTACTTGAAGTATTGTATAGCAAATGTTACAGGAATTTACCTAACCTTTTACATATAGGGACCTGATACGACGGAGGGTCATCCTGGATACAAATAAGGGTTCCAGTATAATAAATATTGCTTTAGTATTCTACGTTGTCATTGATGCTTAAGGTTGAAATGATACCGCTAGTTAACCCTATGAGTGTCTTCAATTCCTTCTTCTTTTGTAAAGGATAAATATCATTAAATACATCACTTATAACCCTTCTTCATCGCTGGTCAGTGTGAAATTCTTGCCAGACTCTGGAGCAGAACCCTAAAAGGGATTTTCTGAGGATCATAAGGTAATAGGGTAATCAGTATATCTTTGTTGGAATGACTACAAAAAAAATAGTGCAGCGCAGTGAAACCTGAAAATACGTGACTTAAAATACTCAGGTTATTACAAAGTTTGGCGTCCACGAACAGGATATCCGCAAAATGTCGGCTCCACAGACGCCCGCATCGACATCAGGCAGGAGGCTTCTCCCAGCATCCCCTAGGAAGGGAAATTCGACTACTACCACTACCACAACGGCATCACCTATAACTATGCCGTACTATTTTGGGGCCCCGTGGTTGCCTACGTATGCTGGCAATGTACGAACAGCTGGCTCAAGCACACTTAAGGAGTTTAAGGACAAACTATATTCTTTGTTTCGGTTATATCCACTTAGTGCGAAACAACAAGTGGAGATTGTGTTGGGACAACTGAGAGACTCTGCATTACGTGAAGTGAAGGCCTGGGAAGATGAGGAAAAAGAGACGGCGGAGGATATTTTCCAAAGACTCGGGAGCAGATTCGATTCCAAAACGCTTGCGGAGGTCAAAAGTCACCTTTATGCAAGAAAACAGCGACCCAAAGAATCTTTACGGGATTTTGCTCTGGGATTACAGGAGGCGATGAAAGCGGTTAAAATCCTCGACGCTCGCAAGATTGTCCAGGCCGACGAGACTCTAATTAACCTTTTCATAGAAGGAGCTTAAGGGGAGACGGTTCGCTCTCAATTACAAATGTGGAAGCGTCAACAGCCGAATTGCTCGTTTTCCGAGTTTAAGGAGACAATCCTCCAAATCCTTGGGTTAAACCAAAGCGACGACGCTGACCACGAATCAGCAACTGAAAAATTCGATGAGGAGAATCCACATGTAGATAAATCGTGCCCCAGATTCGAGACCCTGATGCCGAAGGGAGCCGTTTCACAGCAGGCCCAAACTCCAGCTGGAACGGATCCTATCAGTGTGCTTGGCAGCAAGCTTACGGAGCTCACGCTGAATTTGGCTCGGATGAATCAACGAATTGACGAGTTAAGTGAGGAGCAAGGCGACAACCGACGAAGAGAATGGCGCCAATGGCGCAGTGGCCGGAATCGACCCCGTTGGGACATGCCCAGAGAGTCGGGACGGCGACCCACTGACCGATTCGACCCCCAGGGGAGACCAATCTGCAGGGGTTGCCAACAAAGTGGACATGTCGAACGAAACTGCCCTAATGCCAATTTAAACAGGGCAACCCCGAGGCAAGGGACCGACCCTCGGGAGGAGGCCCAGTAACCGGTCCGTCATCGCAAGAGTGGTGGCCCAGGTACATTGGCGAGTGCCCACATCTGAAGATACGGGTTAATGGGGTCGAAGTAACGGCTCTCCTGGATACGGGTTCTCAAGTATCTACTATACGTCTCACAGAGTTTCTTCGACATTGGGATGAGCATACCATCGTAACCCCACCAACTACCTGGCTCCATCTACTGGCCAGCAACAGACAACCAATCACATACCGAGGATATTGGGAACCCGATATGAGAGTAGGGAAGGCCAAGGGGTGCCTAGTGACCACGGCGCCTAGTACACATTTACCTCCGGTTATTTTAGGCATGAATATCCTGAAAAACTGCCCCGATGAATTAGTGGAAGCTCTACGATGCGAAATGAGAACTGCGGCTCCCAGAGAGCGGAGGGCCTTACAACAGACGGTACGGTTACTTGAGAAGCAGAGGAGATTTGCCAACGTGCGGGGGGAGGTTGGAAAAGCCCGAGTTACAGATCAACAACCAATCCGGTTAGAGCCCAAGTCCGAACAGGTGGTGTGGTGTAAGACCAGGATAGGCCCTTTGGGACGCAATTATGAGGCCCTGGTAGAATCTTTCGACCCGGATGGACGGCAGCCTTTCGCTGTAGCAAGAACATTGGCGATCGTAGAACATGGAAGGGTGCCTGTGCGAGTGCTCAACCCACATAACTACCCCATCCGACTTTACAAACGCTACCCGGCAGCAAGGGTAAGTCAAGTAGACTTTCAAGATATTGTGGGACAGAGTGGTATCACAACTCCAGGTGAGGCAGCAGCGGAGGAATCCATCAAAGATGTGGGAACCCCATGGTGGTCCGACATGCAGATCGGTGACGAGGATATATCAGAAGCTCAACGAGAGGGGGTACTTCAGGTGGTGCGACGAAATGCTGAGGTTTTTAGTCAACACCCTTCTGATTTCGGCAAGGCCGAGAAAGTATTTCATCGGATACCTACAGGAACCACCCCTCCGATTAAAGAGAGGCATCGTCCATTACCTCCTGCCATGTATCAGCCTGTGAGAAGTATGCTCGCCGAGATGAAGGAGGCTGGGGTAATTCAAGAGAGCCACAGTCCGTGGGCGGCACCGATTGTGATTGTGAAGAAGAAGGACGGCAGCCTTCGGTTCTGCGTAGATTATCGCTGTCACCCATGCTGTCACCCATAAGGATGCTTACCCGCTACCAAGAATCGAAGAATAATTAACGGCCTTGAAAACGGGCGCATACTTCTCCACGTTAGATCTTACCAGCGGGTACTGGCAGGTTCAAATGGCCCCCGAAGATAGGGAAAAGACGGCTTTCACAACCCCAATGGGCCTATTTGAATTCAATTGGATGCCCTTCGGACTCTGTAACGCACCAGCTACATTCCAGCGGGTCATGGAACATTGTCTTGGCCATCACAATTTTGAGACAGTGTTGTTATACCTTGACGACGTCATCATCTTTTCGAAAAGTTACGAGGATCACCTTAGGCATTTGGAGGAGATATTCAATTTGCTGATTCGTGCTGGGCTGAAGCTCAAACCGGCCAAATGCCATCTACTCAAGCCCAAGGTTCGGTATCTTGGTCATGTTGTCAGCGCCAAAGGAGTGATGTCTGACCCAGAAAAGATTAATGTTGTGCAAGGTTGGCCGGTACCCCGAACAGTCCGGGACGTCCAAAGTTTCCTAGGATTCGTCGGTTATTATAGGCGTTTCATTAAACAATTCACCCGAGTAGCCACTCCATTGCATGAACTCCTAATGGGGAGATCTGGTGTGGAGAGAAGAAGCTCATCTTTCGTAGATTGGAAAGAAGAACATCAAAAGGCCTTCGACCAACTGAAGGTTGCATTGACGGAGGCTCCACTACTCGCCTATCCGGACTATGATAAACCCTTCGAAGTATACACCGATGCCAGTCACCGTGGTTTGGGGGCTGTCTTATCTCAGAGGCAGAATGGACAGGAGCGAGTTATTGCCTATGCCAGTCGGGGACTTCGCAAAACTGAGCGAAACAGTGAAAATTATAGCACCTTCAAGCTGGAGTTGTTGGCTCTTGTCTGGGCCATCACGGAAAAATTTAGAGATTACTTGGCCGCCACCCCATTCATCATCATGACGGATAACAATCCTTTGGCCCATCTGTCTACTGCTTGGCTGGGAGCCCTTGAACAAAGATGGGTATCCCGCCTAGCCAACTTCAACTATGCAGTCTCGTACAGGAGTGGAAAATCGAATGGCAATGCTGATGCTCTATCGCGGCTACCGACTACGGATGTCGCAGAAAAAGTAGAAGATGTTGATGAAGATATCGAAACTCCAGTGTTCAATTTTCGTGGAATGGGTCGAACTGCCACATCTGATCCGTTATCTGCCGTCATAGCTTCGCAAGATAGAGACTCACCAAGTGACCCAGTCCCCAGTGACTGGTCAAGTATTCAACGACAAAGCCCCGTGTTAAGGGAATTACTGGCTTTACTCCAACAGGACCGCCGGTTAAACAGGGTCCAGAGAGCTGAAGCTGATCCAGAATTAATAAAATGGCTGCGACATCGGGATCGTCTCCAGCTGAGACGAGATCTTCTACTGCGAGTCAGCACAGACCCTGGCACTCATCAGACGGTGACTCAAATTGTTGTTCCCAGAGAGCAGGCCACCCTACTCTTGACAGCATATCATGATCAATCCGGGCACTTCGACATGCATAAGACAGAAGTAATATTAAGAAAGAGATACTTCTGGATTAGCATGAGAGAAGACATTGAAAGGTGGTGCCGAAATTGTGTACCGTGCAGTCTCAAGCGACATCCAGATGCTAGCCAGAAGGATGCCTTACACTCCATTAAGAGTCGATATCCGTTGCAAATTGTCGCTATGGACCACGTGAAGCTTGAACCTAGCCCCAGTGGGTATCAGTACGCCTTGACTATGACTGACCATTATAGTAAATTCCTGGTCGTAGTACCAGCTAAAGATCTTACAGCAAAGACCACCGTGGAGCTGTTCCTCAAACATTTCGCTCGGCCTTATGGGTATCCTGATTGCATCCTGACGGATCAAGGTCCTGCGTTTGAATCCCAGCTTTTCCAAGAACTCTGTTCTTATTATGGTTGCCAGAAGGCGAGAACTACGGTCTACCACCCGCAGGGGAACGGCCTGTGTGAACGAGCTAATCAAACTATCATTAGTATGTTGAGGAGTCTGCCGACGGGGGACCGGGCCAGATGGCCAACTCTACTTCAGGAGCTTACATATCTGTATAACAATACAGAACATTGCTCCACAGGTTTTACGCCTTACTACCTTATGTTTGGCCGGCGATGAAAGTTGCCTCGGGACTTGGAATTGTTGCCGTCGGAGATTCATATTGATAACCCTCAGACTGACTGGGTCCGTGAACACCAACAGAGAATAAAAACAGCCCAAGCAATTGTGGAAAAGCGACTAGGGGTGGTCCATCAGCGTCAAGAAGAAAATTATAACGCACGTACCCGGCCTGTGCCTATAAAAGTCGGGGATAGGGTCTGGAGAAAACGAAATCACCGCTGTAGTAAATTAGATACGATGTGGGAAACTAACCCGTATGTTGTAATTAGTGTCCCGGAAGGTGAGCAATATACCTACAAGATCTGCAGCGGTCCGGGGAAACCAACTAGTGTTGTAGCTCGCGACCAAATGAAATTGTGTAATGCCAGGATCCCTGAGGAAGGACAGGTCCTGTCTAAAGAAAATGAACCAGAGTTACCCGAGGAGGGCATACCACTATATGACCCCATCGAACTTTTGCTCTTCATGGGGAATTCAATGTCCCAAGACTCAGTCCAGCGTGTATTACCAGACTCAATAGCAGAAGGATCATTAGAAGGCGACGAAGCTCCTTACGCTGAGGGCGACCCCATGGAGTATGGTATACCTGCCCTAGGAACCTGAAGGTCAAAACGCCCCAATAAGGGTATCCTACCTTTGAGATATTGCGAGTACATTGGAATATAGTATTCACCTGTTGATCCCAAATATCCTGTATAAATGAGAAGTGGAAGATAATATGCCTTCTAGCAACCATTATTCGAGTGAATGTAACAAGGTTTTTTTGAAAAGGTTATGTAACAGAATTCCGGCCGTGTTCACTCAGGTAACTGTTGAACATGGTCTTGAATTCACTATGGGAAAGATGGCGAAATGCGTGAGGACACGCATATTTCCAGCAGGGGAGTATGTAATATCCTGCTAGACCCCTGTGTGGGGAAATGGATAATATAGATTTATTTTCTATTGTTATGTCTATATATATATAATCTGTACTATGAAAAGCTAAAAAAATACATATGTACAAATACCCTCACAGAGGGATGTTAAGGTGCTACTGGTTGTACTCTCACAGAGAGGAATTCTGTAATAAATAATACCCTCCCTGAGGAGAATTGAGATATTCCCCGTCCCCGGAGTGAGATACTGTATGGATATGGGACTATAGAGCCAGGCGAGTCCATATTCCTGAAAGAAGGGGGTTTATCTCATAAGGGACAGAGAGACCCCATCCAACTCGTGCGGGCAACGGCCGATGAGGTGAATCCGGGCACCTTAAGGAGAAAGTATAAGAGGAGGTACCTTGGAGACCGTTGGTGTCGCAGCAAGGGTAACGGACCTGGACGGAGAGACAGTGATCCGCAAGTGGAAAGCCTGCCGCCAATCCACAGAACCCGTATCCGGTGTGTGGGTGCCCGACCTGGATCTCCGTTAGCCGTGGTGTAGTCAGAATAAGCTCCAGGAGAGGTGTTGAGAGGGGCGGCGATCAGACTGAGGAGGACGGCGTCGGCGGGACCTCCGCGATCCGAGCCCCTGCCTGCTAGAGAGAGAGAGAGGCGGCACACGTCTGACAGGAGCCGCCCGAAGGGACAGCCCAGCAGTGAGTGACGGTGAGAGGCGGGACTGGACGGAGCTTAGAACCGCAGGAGTGGGCGCCAGGCGTGAGTGACAGCGGAAGAGAGAGCTCCCTGTAAAGTATTACAGTCACCGCCGGTCAGCTGGGGAGAGGCATAAACTGCTTTCAGTGTGATCAGCAGGTAATTGGACACTCTCATCCCAAAACCCATCACTACTATTACCAGCAGCTTTGACTCACCGCTAGCCTAGGGCACTTCATCCCAGTGAGAACCATCCTACTAACACCCGGCCAGCTGGCTTAAGAGCCGTTAGGAAGTGCAGAATTACATAGCCTGTATTGAACTCCATTTCCGAGGTCAGTAACAATTAGTCGGAGTTACAGGATCCAAAAGGGACACAGTGGCAGGTGTACAAATAGACTTTGTTAAGGGTTAGTCGTCTATGCCCTTTTACCTTCCGTAGCCATAAGACAAGCATTGGAGAGTCTTGATAGTTCGTGGGCCTCGTAAAAGGGAGAAGCCTAGTATTCACAGGAACTAACCCTAAGTAAATAGGGAGGAATTGCAGGAGTTACAATACATAGTTTTTGCACTCCTATAGGAATGCTAACCCAACACGCTAACACTGATTAAAGATGCTAATAATCGGCGAGCCAGCCACTTCCAGAGTCTCCTAGTTCACTAGATCGACACCGACTCCCCGGTCGCTAGTCGTAGCCAGAATAGCCGCTATTAAAGTATCCGATCCAAACGCAGCGGCTTGCCGGAACGCAATTAACTTTATAACCCCTTCGGATGTACATACCCGTGGAAAATAAGCAGGATTAGACATAGTATCACCGACCTAGGGTTTTGTCCTAAAAGTGAGACTAACCCCAGTTAACTGTAGCCTAAGCCTGATAGAACATCATTACCAGCGTACCACTCTAATGTGCACCAACGAGAGGTAAATGAGTACTCAGGAAAAACCGGGACATTTTGTTGGGGAATAGAGGGGTTCTTCCTTCAGTTGGCAGTCGCCATACTGAGCGAACGATTAAGTAGCTGTACTGCTTTATTTGGTATATAGAGAAAGTAACGTATATGGTGATTTACTTGAAGTATTGTATAGCAAATGTTACAGGAATTTACCTAACCTTTTACATTTAGGGACCTGATACGACGGAGGGTCATCCTGGATACAAATAAGGGTTCCAGTATAATAAATATTGCTTTAGTATTCTACGTTGTCATTGATGCTTAAGGTTGAAATGTTACCGCTAGTTAACCCTATGAGTGTCTTCAATTCCTTCTTCTTTTGTAAAGGATAAATATCATTAAATACATCACTTATAACCCTTCTTCATCGCTGGTCAGTGTGAAATTCTTGCCAGACTCCGGAGCAGGACCCTAAAGGGATTTTCTGAGGATCATAAGGTAATAGGGTAATCAGTATATCTTTGTTGGAACGACTACAAAAAAAATAGTGCAGCGCAGTGAAACCTGAAAATACGTGACTTAAAACAAAGGTTATTACATACTGATCTACTGTTGAGGTCTGGAGCTTTCCTGAATATTACTCTGCATTTTGTGGGTAAGTGGTCAGCTAAAAGCTCATCCTCCAGCAATAAGGGCCAATGTTTTCTTAAGATTTGTTGTACTTTTGTGGCTTGTTTTAAATAGTCTGTGATGAAAAGTATCTTATTTTCATATCCTGTCTCTTCTCTGTTCTTATATTTTAATAAAACAGTTCTATCCAATGTTTCCACTTGTTTGGATGCTTGCTCGACCAGCTCTTCTATGTAGTCTTTTTCTTTGAATTGTTCTGACATTTCTCTCCCCTGTGCACTGTAGTCCTCTAACTTGGAGCAATTCCTCCTTAACCTAATGAATTGCCCTTTGGGTATTATCTTGAGCGAACAAGGGTAATGCCAACTGCTAGAGAGTATGAAACTGTTAACATCGACTGTCTTGCAGAAGGTATTGGTGTGTATGCAGCCATTATCTATGAATATGTTGAGGTTGCGGAATTCAATACTCTTCTGTATTTGGTGGTGAATCTAAGGTTATTGTCATTTGTGTTTATGTATGTAAAAAAAAAAAATAACTGTCTCTTCATCACTCCGCCACACAAAGATTATGTTGTCAATGTACTTGTTCCAAAGTATGAGATATGCCCCAAGCTTCTGGTTGGAACAAATGTGGTTGTCCTCCCACAAACTCATAAATAAATTGGCATAGCTTGGGGCAAATCTCATCCCCATGGTTGTCCCTGTGATTTGTAAATAGAAGATATCCTTAAACCAAACATAGTTATGCCTTAATAGGAAAGCAATACCGTCAATAATGGAACATACAGTAGTTGTGTGGATGGTAAATTATATTTATTTTTATATATATATATATATATATATATTTCATAGTAACTAAGGTTGAAAAAAGACAATTGTCCATCGAGTTCAACCTATTTGTGGTCTCCTATGCAGTCTTATTATAGGACTAGTTATTTTTATGTTAGGACTAGTTATATTAACTATAATGCGTGCCTACGCACCATAACCCTGAATATCTTTATCCAATAGGAATTTATCTAACCCATTCTGAAAGGTGTTGACTGAGTCCGCAGTTACTACTCTCTCAGACAGGGAATTCCAAACACGTATTGTCCTTACTGTGAAAAAAACTTTTCACCTCAATGTGTGGAAACTCCTCTCCTCTAACCTAAGCGAGTGACCACGTGTTCTCTGTGCTGATCTTATAGAATATATAGAGATGGGGCCTGGACTGCACACCCTAACTTCTTAAAATGGGATGTGCTACCTTGCTGGGACTAAGTACTGCAATACTACAATATAGGAACAAAGGGTGCAGGTGCTGTCCTTTTTTTCTTTTACATTAAGCAGCCTCTTTCATTTGCTTAACACTGATCTTTCACTCCTATCCTTTTTCTGTGTGGTGCCCTGGGGTGGTGTGGCTGGGGTAGTCTGGGGGTGCTCTGCATCCCAGAGGTGAACCCCTATAGTGTTAGGGACATGTCCGATTAGGTCACCGTGAAGTAGGTGGGCAGGCTCATATACTGGCCAATATATGCCAAGAACCTCAAATATTATATTATGGTTGTAATCATTTTAATGGTGTATGGTGCACCTGCACCCTTTGTTCCTATATTGTAGTATTGCTAATCTTATAGAAAACAGGTCCCTCCCAAGCTCTGTGTATTGACCCCTTATATATTTGTAGATGTTTATCATGTTCCCTCTTAGTCTCCTCTTTTCCAATGTAAACATGCATAGCCTTGCAAGCCTTTCCTCGTATTCCAGCATCTCCATGCCCTTGATTAGTTTGGTCGCCCGCCTCTGAACCTTTTCTAGCTCCAAGATATCCTTTTTGTAATATGGTGCCCAAAATTGCACACAGTATTCAAGATGAGGCCTCACTAGTGATTTATATAATGGGAGTATAATACTCCCGTCCCTTGCATCAATACCCCGTTTTATGCATGCTAATATCTTATTAGCCTTCTTTGCTGCACTCCTACTTTGGGTACTGCTGCTTAATTTGTTATCTATGTGAACCCCTAAGTCTTTTTCCAGTACAGAATCCCCTAATATTACCCCATTTAGTATGGTGTACTTAGGTGTTATTTTTGGTCTTGCCCCCACAGTGCATTACCTTACACTTGTCTTTGTTCAATCTCATTCTCAATTTTGCTGCCCATGCTTCCAGTTTAGTTAAGTAGTTCTGAAGAGACTCAGCATCCCCCTCCGTATTTATAACCTTACACAATTTGGTATTGTCTGCGAAAATTGATACCATGCTCTCTAGACCTACTGTTAGGTCGCTGATGAAAATGTTGAACAAAAGTAGTCCAAGTACAGACCCTTGTGGCACACCACTTAGTACTTTAGTCCAATTTGAAAATGATCCATTGACCACAATGCGCTGCTCCCTATTATCTAACCAATTACTAACCCAAGTGCATATTATGCTCCCTAGGCCTATTTCTTGTAGCTTGTAGATAAGACGCATGTGTGGTACAGTGTTGAAAGCTTTGGCAAAGTCTAAAAAGATTATATCTACCTCCTTACCCTGATCCAGGTTCGCACTTACTGTTTCATAAAAGCCAAGTAAGTTGGCCTGACATGATCTGTCCTTCACAAATCCATGTTGGTTCCTTTTAATGACCTTATTTGCTTCAAGGAACTTTTGAATACTGTCCCTTAGAATACCTTTCAATACTTTCCCCACTATAGATGTAAGACTAACTGGTCTATAATTACCTGGTTCAGCTTTGTTCCCCTTTTTAAATATCGGCACTACCTCCGCTATACTCCAGTCTTTGGGAACCATACCCGATTTAATCGAATCCATGAAGATCAAAAATAGAGGTCTTGCTAGTTCAGCGTGCAGCTCAATAAGAACCTTTGGGTGAATTCCTTCGGGACCACGTGACTTATTAATCTTTAACTTTTTTAATTGGTCACAGACTACCTCCTCACATAAATAAGCATTTAGCAGTGGGACATTATCTTTGTTGAGATTTTGTGTTAGACCCAGCATTTGGTCCTCTCTGCTCTCTGGTAAATACAGTTGAAAAAAACTTGTTTAGTTTGTTTGCTGTCATTATCATTTTTGATTAAGACTCCCCTCTTGTCCTTTAAAGGGCCTATACTCTCCTTTTTTAGTCTCTTGCTGTTGATGTACTTAAAAAAAAGTTGGGATTCACTTTGCTTTCCTTTGCTACTAGTTTTTCATTTTCTACTTTAGCAGCTCTTATTCCTTTTTTGCATATTTTGTTACAGTCCTTATAGTGTTGAAATGACTCCGCATCCCCCTCAGATTTGTATTTTTTAAATGCTCATTTTTTTTGTCCATTAATTCCTTTATATTTTTGTTGAACCACATTGGTTTGGGATTTTTATTCCTTTTTTTGCTGCTAGTGGGAATACATTTACGAGTATTATTAATTAGCAGTGATTTTAATACCTCCCATTTCTCTGTAGTATTTTTTCCTTGAAACAGAATTTCCCAATGTCCCTTAACACCTTCTTCATCATGTCAAAGTTGGCTTTGCTAAAGTTTAGAGTCCTAGTTGGGCCAGTATAGGACTGCTTATGAAAACCGATATTGAATGTTACCATATTGTGGTCGCTGTTACCTATGGGCTCTTCTACTTCAATATTTGATACCAATTCCCCATTGTTAGTTAATACCAGGTCTAAGATTGCATTGTACCTAGTTGGTTCCTCGATTAATTGAACTAAGTAATTATCATTTACCGTGTTTAAAAACATATTGCCCCTAGCAGTATCACATGAATTGATTTTCCAGTTTCTCTCGGGATAGTTAAAGTCTCCCATCATTACTGTCTCCTACTCCTGCTGCTCTTTCAATTTGGTTCAGTAACAGTTTCTCGTCAGACACATTAATACCAGACGGCCTGTAGCATAACCCCAATAATAACTTCTTTATTCCTTTACCCCCGCATGCAATTTCTACCCATAACGTCTCAATAGTATTTACAGTCCCTTCTTGAATATCTTCCCGTATAACAGGTTTTAGAAATGGCTTTACGTAAAGACATACCCCTCCTCCCTGTTTATTTAGCCTGTCTCTCCTGTACAGCGTGTAACCCTCTAGATTGACTGTCCAATCATGAGATTCATCCCACCACGTTTCAGTAATGCCTATAATATCATATATATACAGGCTCTATTGGATTGGCACTCACCCCATCCACGGCTGTCATGCTCCGGTGCCCTCTGGAAAACATCTGTATACCATATACTAAGCAAGCAGTGGCACTCAGATACTTCATTCAGTGAGTAAAAACCTGGTGGTTTAATTCATAACTCAGCAAAAGCAGGCCTAAAAATGGCTGTGATCACAAAGAGAGACAAACAAGGATAATATGGCATCATGGGACTTCCGGTCGATGATTGCACAATGGGGGTAATTCCAAGTTGATCGCAGCAGGAATTTTGTTAGCAGTTGGGCAAAACCATGTGCACTGCAGGGGAGGCAGATATAACATGTGCAGAAAGAGTTAGATTTGGGTGGGTTATTTTGTTTCTGTGCAGGGTAAATACTGGCTGCTTTATTTTTACACTGCAAATTAGATTGCAGATTGAACACACCACACCCAAATCTAACTCTCTCTGCACATGTTAAATCTGCCTCCCCTGCAGTGCACATGGTTTTGCCCAACTGCTAACAAAATTCCTGCTGCGATCAACTTGGAATTACCCCCATTGTTCTATGATGGATGGGGATCTCAATCTAATGAATCGTCATTTCCAGGAGCTGAGACTGAAGCTGCTTATGACAACATCCGGGCGCGCAATGCGGATGACGACTTCCGGCTGGCGGTGACGATTTCGAGCCACTGAACACTGACAACATACTTACGGTCAGCGGGCCGTGTTCTCTGAAAGTGTGAAAGACTGAAGTGGATATGGGGATTAGGATTCAGATCAGTTGTTAAATAGGTTTTTTAGTTTCCAGTTGATCCATGTCTGGAAATATGTGTGTCTTTTTGATTACAGAAAGGGGTATAAATATGATACAGGTTAGACCTTCAATATGCCTTGAAAAAGACACCAGTGAGTGTCGAAACGCGTTGGTAGGAGGTTTTTTTTACTAGAGGGAATTGTTTGGAGGATCACCATTTGTGCTGGATGGCTGGTTCCGGGGACACCTGGTGACAACATCTTTACCCAAGCTGTTAAGTCTACTTATGTGGTAGACCATTCCATTTGGTGAGGGGCCAATCATTACCTCTTTCATTTGTTGTTTTATGTGCTTTTTTTAAAATAAATGTTGTCACACTATTGGGAGTTATTCCTCTTTCTACATGTGATTTGCACTGAGGGAGGTACACAAGGTTGGAGGAGTAGCGAGTGTGAACAAGCTCCATCAAGCGCACCTATTCTCTATTCTCTATCAGATGCTATTGTCTACTTTTTCCATAGTAGACCTCTTGTTTGGGTACGAGACTTGTCTAACAATTTTCTAATGATCTGGCACAAAACATATTACACTATGTATGTGTTATTTGTTTTTATTTCATGAACGATCATGGACCCATGTGGTGATTTTTGATCGCATAAAAATTCCTAACTGTAAGGTGACACTTTCTTTCCATTTGGGATCAAAAGGAAGCCTTTGTGGCGCACAATATTTTATGTAATTTATTTATTTTATTTATTAACAGTTTCTTATATAGCGCAGCAAATTTCGTTGCGCTTTATAATTGGAAATAATAATGATATAACATACTGGGTGATAACAAACAGTCATAGAGGTAGGAAGGCCCTGCTCACAAGCTTACAATCTATAGGGAAATAGGCATGTATACACAAGGAAAGGTGCTATCTATTGCATAGTTGTCTGCCAGATTGCAAAGTTTCTTGGTGGGCTGTATGATATGGTCATATAGCAATGATGAACCGGGTACGAGAGAAAGGGAAAGTGAGGAATGAGAAGACATGTGAGGATATGTGTGGACTGTACAGAGTGGATGCAATTTGATAGGAAGGTTTATGAAAGTTACGTGGGCGGTTCTGGAATTTGATACGCTTGCCTAAAGAGGTGAGTTTTCAGGGAACGCTTGAAGGTTTGGAGACCAGAGGAGAGTCTTATTGTGCGTGGTAGGGCATTCCACAGAGTGGGTGCAGCCCGATGAAAGTCCTGCAATCGTGAGTAGGAGCGAGTAATGAGTGTGGATGAGAGACGCAGGTCTTGTGAAGAGTAAAGAGGTTGGTTGGGAGATATTTTGAGATAAGCAAAGTGATGTACGTTGGTGTAGTTTGGTTTATGGCCTTGTGTGTGAGTAAAAGTATTTTATATTGAATGCGGTAGAATACAGGTAACCAATGGAGGGAATGACAGAGTGGATCTGCAGATGATGAACATCTAGCGAGGAAGATTAGCCTCGCCGCTGCATTCAGAATGGATTGTAGTGGTGAGAGTCTCGTTTTGGGAAGACCAGTTAGGAGACTATTGCAATAATCAATGCGGGAGATAATGAGAGCGTGGATTAGCGTTTTAGCAGTGTCTTGTGTAAGGTATGGTCGAATTTTGGATATGTTTTTTAGATGCATGTAACATGACCTTGAGACAGATTGAATGTGGGGAACAAAGGACAGATCAGAGTCAAGGATGACACCTAGGCAGCGAGCTTGTGGGGTAGGGTAGATAGTCGAGTTTTCAACAGTGATAGAGATATCAGGTTGGTACAGACTATTGGCTGGTGGAAATATAATTAACTCTGTCTTTGAAATATTAAGTTTGAGGTGGCGAGATGTCATCCAAGATGAAATCGCAGAAAGGTATTCAGTGACACGGTCCAGTACAGATAGGGACAAGTCAGGGGAAGATAGGTAGATTTAAGTATCATCTGCGTTCAGATGATACTGAACTCTAAAAGAGCTGATTAGTTTACCAAGAGATGAGGTATAGATGGAGAAAAGCAGAGGGCCCAAGACTGAGCCTTGCGGTACTCCAACTGAAAGAGGTAGCGAAGAGGAGATAGGTTAAGAGAAGCGATCACTGAAGGAGCGATTAGATAGGTAGGGATAAGAACCAAGAAAGGGCTGTGTCTTTAAGACCTAGGGATTGTAGTGTCTGTATGAGAAGAGAGTGGTCTACAGTCAAATGCAGCAGATAGATCTAGAAGAATAAGTAGTGAGTAATGGCCTTTAGACTTCGTAGTGACCAAATCATTAACCACTTTAGTCAGAGCAGTCTCTGTGGAGTGTTGGGAACGGAAGCCTGACTGAAGTGGGTCGAGTGTAGGCAAGTCTCTCAAGGAGCTTAGAGAGACAAGGGAGCTGAGAGATAGGGTGGTAGTTTGAGAGAGCATTAGGGTCAGAATTTTGTTTTTTTTAAATGGGCGTAATCACTGCATGCTTGAAGAGTGAAGGAAAAATACCTGTAGAGAGAGAGAGATTGCATATGTTAGTTAGGGTAGGGATGAGCACCAGAGACAGAGCTTTACTTATTTGTGAGGGTAAAGGATCAAGAGGAGAGGTAGTAGAGTAGCAGGATGAGAAGAGTGATGATACTTCATCTTCATTTGTGGGATCAAATGAAGAGAGAGTGCCAGAGGGTTCAGGCAAAGAACGGAGCAGGTCACTGGCTGCCGAAGAGCATACCATTTAATCTCGGATCATATCACTCTTCTCCTTGAAGTAGGAAGCAAGATCCTGTGCCTTGATAGTGGCTGGTGGGGTAGGTGAGGGAGGATTCAGAAGTGATTTAAATGTATTAAAGAGTCGTTTGGGGTTAGAGGCTTGAGCAGAGATAAGAGTTTGGAAATATGTTTGTTTGGCAGTGCCCAGGGCATTTCTATAAGAGTGGTAGACAGTCTTATATGTGAGGAAGTCACTTGAAATACGAGATTTACACCACTGACGTTCAAGTTTTCGTGTGAGTTTTTGTAGTTGTCCTTGTTAATTTGGAGTGCCATGGTTGACATCTAGGCCTACGTGGAGTGTGATGGGTAGCTGGAGCCACTTCATCAAAGGCTAGTTCCAGAGTCTCATTCAGGTGTGATACAGCCATCTCAGGAGAAGTGAATGCAGAAATCAGTGAAAGCAGTTGTTGGAGTGAAGTGGAAAGTTCTTGAAGATTAATTGTGTTAATATTTCTGTGGGTTTGAGGAAGATTGGAGGTCTTCAGCAACACAGGGTTTGAATTAACAGAGGAGAGAATGCAGGTGATAAGGTTGTGATCTGAGAGGGGGAAAGGAGTGTTAGTGAGTTCAGAGACGGAGCATAGTCTAGTTCAAGGCAGTGGCCCTCCTTATGAGTAGAGGAGTCAGTCCATTGGGAGAGGCCAAGAGAGGAGGTTAGAGGGAGTAGTTTGGAGGTGTGAGCAGCAGATTTTGGACAATCAATAGCAATATTGAAATCACCCATGATAATGGTGGAGATGTCAGAGGATAGGAAGTGAGAGAGCCAGGCAGAAAGATCTTCCAGAAATTGTTTGGGATGCCCAGGTGGGCGGTAGATAGCTGCAACACGCAGAGAGAAAGGAGAGTAAACCCTAATGGAATGTACTTCAACTTATGTAAATGTGAGTGATGGAACCTGTGATAGAACAGTGTATGCGAAAAATTGGGAAAGTAAAAGTCCAGCTCCTCCTCCATTATGGTTACCAGGTCTGGATGTGTGTGTAAAGTGGAGACCACCATGTGCCAGTGCTGCAGGGGAGGCTGTGTCAGATTGTGTGAGCCAGGTTTCTGTTATAGCCAGCAGATTGATGTTGTTGGATATGAAGAGGTCATGGATGGATGTTAATTTGTTACAAACAGAGCGTGCATTCCATAAAGTACATTTTAGTGATCTGGAGGGTGATGGAAGACATGTGCTGTTTATGAGGTTAGCTGGATTTCTATTTTGCTGTGAATCAGGTGAATGTGAGCGATGCAAGTGGCTGGGTCCTGGATTTGGTGAAATGTCACCAGCTATCAGAAGCAGAAGTGAGAGATAAAAGTGAGTGTCAGAGGTTTGTGAAAGTTTTTTATAGTGAGAGGTTGTAGATGTTATTGTCACTGAGTATAGGGAAGTAAAAAGCTCATGAGTGCTAATAAGAAGGGAGTGTATAATTGAGGGGGCAACATGTACAGAGGGCTGAGTTGCTGGGAGACTGAATGATGCAATGGTCTTTATAAAGAGCAATGCAGAAAATCAATTTGTGGTACATAGTTTGTTTGAGATCAAACCAGGGTTATCTAGGCTGAGAGCGTAAGGTTTCACTTATTCGAGTTAAAAGTTCAGGTGCCTATTTATTGGTGTTGTTCCGCTGTATGTTAGCTGTGCATGATAGAGCAAAGTGACAAACACAGGTACAGTATGTACAATCACATGCAAATCATAATGTAACTGGTTAATACAAAATTGGTTGCATTTTGTTCTTGGAGGTCATGAGGATTATAGTTGGTAAAATATATACATACGCTGAAATGCACAGATGTTTTAGATTGGGAATGAAAGGAAGTGTGGTTGTTTTTCTGTAATGTTGGTGGGATATTTCCATCTGTTTTCATCCTGGTAAGTCCTGGGTAAGTCTATATTGTAATATTTTCTTAACCCTTTTAAAACAACCCTTATAATACAACCCAGTTCAGCCAGGCTGCTGTTCAGCCTAGCATCTTTCCTTGTGAATGGTAAGTATCCACGTGTGTCTGGTAATTGCAATCAATGCCTAACACGCCACCCCCCCCCCCCCCCCCTGTTACAGAGCATACAATAAAACTCAACTAAAACAAACAGTGAGATAGCAGTTACCAACTATTTCAAAGTTATAATAAAGTATCATCCTAGAATACAATATAGCTTATAATATACAAATTGAGAGTGTAGGTTACCTAGTCTAATATCAATATCACTGCAGCATGTATATTCTGAGCAGATCCAAACTGCAAATGAGTGTAGGTTACCTAGTCTAATATCAATATCACTGATCTGGCACATGTTGTGAACATATTACACTATGTATGTGTTATTTGTTTTTATTTCATGAGTGCCCATGGACCCATTTGGTGAATTTTTGATCGCATGAAAATTCCTAAGTGTAAAATTACACTTTCTTTCAATTTGGGATCAAAAGGCAGCCTTTGTGGCGCATGGTAATTTATCTAATCTTTTTTCTGTATAGAGTATCCTTTTTCACGTAATAGATAATTTTGTGCTGCCAAAATGTTTAAATTAAGAGAAGAAAGATTAAAAAAAAATTGCATAACCTTTTTGATAATCCTGAAAGTGATATCATTTTAGCTGATGAAGATCTAGATAATTTATTATATAGATTGGAGGACACTCTTATAAAAGAAAACATTTGGTGGGAGTTGGTAACGCTGGAGAAATACTTGGCCTCTAAAGTAATTCTAAAGGGTCTAAAAATAGCAAAGAAGGGCAGTTTTTCGACAGCCTCAGAAAGTTTTGAACATAAGTGGGATATGATTATTGAAAATTGTTCCTTTGATTTGATGCATTTAATTATAGATGAAAGGAAAAAAGAACTAACTAAATTAGATGATGAAATTAGTGAGTTGAAAAAACTTGTAACTTCATTCTCCAACCTCCCTGATTTCAAGGAAAAAGAGAAAATCATTGAGAGCAGGGTCGCTAAAGCGGTGAAAATACTTGTTACAAGAAAGACTAAAACTTTGTACGGGATAAAAATGAAGATGTTTCCCCAAAAACATCATCAAGGGTTAATAATACGGATGACTCCCAATTGGTTGGTAACACCAATAAGAATCACAGGCAGGAACCATGGAAAAGGAAAGCCATAAACTTTCAAGCTAATAAGACAAGAAGATATGGGAGAGATTATAGAAGAGCCCTTGAAAATAAAGATTTATCACATTCCAACAGTTCACTGTAGCATCATGACCAATCAGATAGATGGGAGATAGAAAATAAGAGAACCATACCAGATTGGAGGAATGAGAGAATAAGAAATGAGAGAGAAAGGGACAGATGGGATCATTCCAAATGGAAGGATAAAAAACCTAATTTGGTATATCCAAATCGGTAAATTCCTTTGGATGAGGAAAATTCATTAATTTCATCACCTTTCTTTTTAGAGTGGGAGGAGACCCCCTGTTTTGAGATAAGAAAAACAAAGAGGGAGAGGGGGGGGGGGTTAAAACAATGTATTTAAAAAAAGCAGAAGGATTAAGAAAAATAGTAAGAAAATAGGAAGACACCTCTATACGTCACAATGTGAATCAGGGATGCCCCAAAAATCTAAGGATAATGAGTAAAAGAGAAAAAAATGGTGTGTGTGCGTACTGTCTTTAGGGAGCAGCTGGATAAAATCAGGGGTTTGTGAGGCCCCTGTTTCATACACTATGTGCGTGGAACAATAATACAAGAGATAGTGCCTACAGGAGGAATCCGGAGAAAGGTCCTAAGTCCGTACGGTGAATATATTCTGGAGTCAGATATGCAGTGAAAGGTTATTTTATTAATTGATACCTGCATACCAATTTTATCTTACATTATATATTAATTAAAAAGCCATATTTATGTATACCGTCTAGCATCACTTTTTTAATTAACATTTATATCTCCATACAATATAGTAGCGCTGGTTATCTCTTGTACTAAGGATAATGAGACCTTGAGGGACAAGGTGAAAATTAAATTTTCAATTTGAGTTCACATGTCCTTTTGGCAGAGGAATGAACTCTTCTTGAAAAAGGATTAAAGTTTTCCCCATCAACAAAAATAGATCAATTTAACACATTTATTGACATACAAAAATTCATAAAAAAGTTGACTTTGAAAAAGTTTTTTTTAAATGAAATCCAATGAAGAGTCGAATAATGAGGTAATTGAAAGTATTTCTTTTAAGCCCAAATCTATTTTTTTTCCTTCCCATCTTAAAGGATGTTTTTTTAGAGTCTTTTAGTGCATTGGTTTTAGAGGACTTGGAGAAATTGAGTACTAATAAAGTTAAGAACAACTTAAAATATAAAGATATACAAGCTCTCAATACATTGTCTAAAGAGAAAAACCTTATAATTAAACCAGCGGACAAAGGAGGAGCTGTTGTAAGGCAGCTAACTGATGTTGATACATATAAGAAAATTAGGGGTGACCCCACTAAGAAAATTGGTTCACAACTATGGACTCTCAAAGAGCATTATGTGAAAAAAGGGGCAATTACAGAAACAGAACTTAAATTAGTTTTAATTGAATGTACTATTGTCCCAACAATATATATTTGACCTAAGGTACATAAAAATGCGCTTAATCCACCAGGGTGGCCTATAGTCTCTGGTGTAGATTCTCTGACTGCCAGTTTGTCATTATACATCGATTCCTACCTTCAGCCCTTAGTTGCGATGAATACATTTAATTTGAAAGATACTGGGGATGTCTTAACATTTTTAGAAACCGTGGAGTGGAGTGAGGATTATTTTTTAGTTACCTCAGACATAAGCTCTCTCTGCACTATTATAGAGCACAAGCAGGGTATAGAATCAGTTAGAAATATTTTCAGACAATCCCCTTTGGATTCTAATCTTAAAGACTTTTTAATAGATGGCATAAATTTTATATTATTAAATAATTACTTTGTGTTTAAAGAGGAGTTTTATATTCAGAAGAGAGGTACCGCCATGGGCACTACGTTTGCCCCTAATTACACTAATATTTTGGGAAGCCATGTCAGTATGGACCAACAACCCCTATGGGGCAAACCTAGTATCCTGCAAAGATATATTGACAATATTTTATTTACATGAAAAGGTGATAAGGAAAATTTGGACGTTTTTTGTACTCATCTTAATAACAATGATAGGAATATTGTTTTAACATTTTAAATTAGCCAAACTAGTAAAAAAAATTTAGATTTGACTACTTACGTTGAGAATGGCACTTTAAAAACGAAGAATTATATTAAACCCACTGATTCCAGGTCTTAGATCAGTAGGGATATTTGTCATCATGATAGATGGTTAGAATCCATACTATCAGGACAATTCAAAAGACTGTTAAATAAGGATTTTGAGTTGAATTGGTTATTATGATATAGTGTGATTTTTAATTTAGCACTGTTTGAGTAATAATGCACAGACACTTTTCCCCTTTTTCTGGTGCACTTTATTCTATTTTCTTATAAGTATCATACAATAGTTTTTATTATATGAATGTCTTTCATTATAAGAATGTTTTTATTTGTTTATTTATCTTTCTTGTATGTGGAACTTCAATAAAATGGCCGCCATACATGGATTCCTATACGGATCTACTTCAAAATGGCTGCGATTACAAAGAGAGACAAACAAGGATAATATGGCCTCATGGGATTTCCAGTCGACGATTGCACATTGTTCTATGATAGATGGGGATCTCAATCTAATGAATCGTCATTTCCAGGAGCTGTGACTGAAGTTGCTTATGACAACATCCATGAACGATCATGGACCCATTTGGTGATTTTTGATCGCATAAAAATTCCTAACTGTAAGGTGACACTTTCTTTCCATTTGGGATCAAAAGGAAGCCTTTGTGGCGCACGGTATTTTATGTAATCCTTTTTCTGTACAGGCTGCTCATGTGCCCATAGTAGGTGTTTTCAGTGGTGGATAAGGGTCAGAATGTGCACTCTGACCAGTCTGCGGCTACCCAGCTACATGTGATGCAGTCCCACTGTGTGTTCTGAAACTTTTCTGTCATAGCCTGCATTCACTTTTTCATTCAATTGTGTTACAGTATCTTTTCTTCTAAGTAAATTGGGTGGGAAAAGATTTTTTCATACCAATAATATTTATTTATTAATAATTTACAGTTTCATATACAGCAGGGCCGGCTCCAGGCCTACTAGCACCCCGAGCGAGAAAATGTCAAAGCACCCCCCTTCCTCCCCATGCTCCTGGAAAAGTGGGCGTGGCCTCACAATTTCATTTTATCAAACTATAAATATATTTTCACACCCCCTCTATGCACACAATTAGCAGCCTTACACATAACAGCCACAGTAGTGTTCCTTACACATAAAGTCTCCAGTATAGTGCCAGATACACATAATGTCTACAGTAGTGCAGTGCCAGATAGACATGGCATGCCCCCCAGCAGTGCCAAATAGACATGACATGCCCCCCAGCAGTGCCAGATAGACATGACATGCCCCCCAGCAGTGCCAGATAGACATGATATGCCCCCAGCAGTGCCAGCTACACATGATATGCCCCCCAGCAGTGCCAGATAGACATGATATGCCCCCCAGCAGTGCCAGTTACACATGATATGCCCCCCAGCAGTGCCAGATTGACATGATATGCCCCCCAGCAGTGCCAGCTGCACATGTTATGCCCCCAGCAGTGCCAGATACACATTATATGCGCCCAGCAGTGCCAGCTACACATGATATGCCACCAGCAGTGCCAGATAGACATGCTATGCCCCCCCAGCAGTTCCAGATAGACATGATATGCCCCCCAGCAGCGCCAGCTACACATGATATGCCCCCCAGCAGTGCCAGCTACACATGATATGCCCCCCAGCAGTGCCAGATAGACATAATATGCCCCCCAGCAGTGCCAACTACACATGATATGCCCCCAGCAGTGCCAGATAGACATGATATGCCACCCAGCAGTGCCAGATAGACATGATATGCCCCCCAGCAGTGCCAGCTACACATGGTAATCCCCCCAGCAGTGCCAGATAGACATGATATGCCCCCCAGCAGTGCCAGCTATACATGATATGCCCCCCAGCAGTGCCAGATACACATGATATGCCCCCCAGCAGTGCCATATACACATAACATGCCCCCCAGCAGTACCAGATATATAAATGCCCCCACAGTGCCTGATACATAAATGCCCCCACAGTGCCTGAAATGCCCCCACAGTGCCAGATACATAAATGCCCCCACAGTGCCAGATATGCCCCACAGTGCCTGATACATAAATGCCCCCACAGTGCAAAATACTAATGCCCCCACAGTGCCAGATACAAATGTCCCCACAGTGCCAGATACATAAATGCCCCCACATTGGCATATATGCCTCCACAGTGTCAGATACATAAATGCCCCCCACAGTGCCAGATACATAAATGCCCCCACAGTGCCCAATACATAAATGACCCCACAGTGTCTGAAATGCCCCCCCCCCAGTGCCTGATACATAAATGCCCCCACAGTGTCTAAAATGCCTCCACAGTGCCAGAAATGCCCCCACAGTACCTGCTTTGCTGGGAGGGGGAGTGCTGTGGGCCACGGGCGGACTTGCTAAACTATTCAGTGCGTGCAATGTGCGCTGCGTGCTGCACGGTGCCGGCGTCTGACGTCAGCACTGCACAGTGTGCACAGATTAGAACAGTGTAGGGCAGCAGGCTGGCTCCAGGCTTGAATATGGCGGTGTCAGCGTGCAGCACCAATAAAGGGTGGCGCCCTGCTTGGCTGCTCTATTCGAACATGCCTGGAGCCTGCTCTGATATACAGTATAGTGCTTTACAATAGAAAATCATAGTATAGGCCAGCCCCTTAGTTAAAAGACTCATGAATGATACAGTAAAGCCAATGTTTGACCATACTTGTGTACTCTCCCAGAATGGCATGGGGGGCATTCAAGTTCCCTGCAGCTGCCTGGTGCTGCCCACTTCCTAACTACAGCAGGGGACGGGCCAACGATGATGCGATCGCACTGCTCAACTACAGTATGTCACGTCATGCTCTCTGACCTGGCAGTCCCCTCCCTGGAATGCAGTCTGCACTGTATACCGGGTCATCTGTGCTGATTAGCAGTCACTGGGATTTTTGCTGCACTCTATGGTGTCACTGGAATTTTGACAGTGGTTCCCAAGCTGGGTGCTGTGGCACCCTAGGGTCACACAGGGCATGCCATTGGTTGTGTTCCAGAACAAAATAACACTATTTATGGTCAGTGTGACAGGCAATGCCAGCACTGGTGGCTGCCAGTTATAAAATATGTGGACAAACAGAAATGCAGCCTTGTTCACCACCGCATTATTGAACCTAAAGGTCTATACACACTAGTAGATTTTCATTTCAAAAGACTTTGATAACATCTCTGAAAGATATAACTTTCACCCAAAGTAGTGCATACACACTGAGCTATTTTCCCAAAGAGCAAAAGATTTTCAGGAGGCGAAAGACTTTGCTGAAAATCTTCCATTAGAAAGGCTATTTACAAAATGGGCTGGGTTTGAATTCTAAGTTTGGGAGCAGGGGCCATTTTATTACAGTGCATTTTTGTTCCTGGTTAGCCACCTAAACCTTGTGTTAGGCGCCGGGGTCCGCTCGTCGGTGCGGCCCGGCGCCTAGCAACCAGGGACGCCGTGCGCGTACAGCCGCCGGCTCCCTGGCAACGCTAGACGCCGGGCGCACTGAGCCGCACGGACCCTAGCAACGGGGACGCCACTGGCGGACCGCGTTCCCCGTTGCTGGGTCCATTTAAATTAGTAAGGGCACCTGTTTCCTGGCCGTGCAGCAAGGCAGCTGCACGGCATTCATGCAATCAGCACTGGCAGCAGTTGATTGGAGGGCTTCGGTTTATATGCTCTTGCAGTGCCTCACACAGACGCCGGTAATAGCTTCCTGTATGCTGTATCTGTTTGCTGAGAGTGTTTCCAGTCCTGCTGTATCCGGTCGTTCCTGTCCTCAGTTGTCCTGCACTCGGAAGTCGTCATCTGTTCCTAGAGTCCTGACTGAGCACCGTTAAACATCCAGTGGTGTTCATGAGTCGCGGCGTAGCCGTGTGTTGCGGCTTGGCCGCTTTATTACTTATTATTTATTATTTGTGTTTCGGAGCTTTTGCGGAGGATTCCGCTCCCACAGATCCACTCTGGTATCCAGCGGTGCTGGGTAGGAGTAATGGACTAGTGGATTTTGGTTGTCCTTTTACCTGGCGGTTTTTCCACGCATACTTCAAGTTTGGTTAGTTAGCTTGTTGCCCTTGGCCTGTTGTAGTCAGAGGTCCTCTTGTCATTATCCTGCCTCGGATTTCCCTTTGTCTCTCACTAAGACCGGGGGGCACCGGAGTTGGGCAGACATAATCCGCCTTTCAAACGTGGCTGCCAGGGGCTCAAGAAACCATAGTCTCGCAAGGGATTTCCGATAGCACGGGTGAGACAATAGAGTTAGGGCGCCAGGGGCAACTAGTCTTTCCTGCTCCCGTAACCAGCATTCCCTTCCAGTACTCTGGCCATTGTCATAAGATCTCCTCCGGTCAGGAGTACTGGAATCATAACACCTTGTCTCAGTACTAGTGTATTATTAGTGGTGATTGCCTTTACAAAGTGCTTTTTTCTCATTCTCATTGATCCAATTCACTAATAGGTACTAGCACCATATGCTGTGGTTTGGTGGTGAATGACAGGGAGAGAGTCCAAAGAAGGAGAAGGGAGCACTTTTGCTGGACCAAGCATTGGCTTCTGCATCAGGATACTCTGTCGCATACGCTTCTTGCCGAACTGCGTGAGAACAATCTGGATGACTGCCAGAACTACCTTCGGATGGATGCCACTAAATTCAAGGAGTTATTGGGTCTGGTGACGCCATTCATACAGAGGCAGAATACCAAGCTGCGGAGAGCCATACCAGCCAAGGATAGGCTGATAGCCACCCTGCGATTCCTTGTAACTGGAAGATCTTTTCAGGACCTGAAATTTGGGACACTGATCTCACCCCAGGCTTTGAGGACAGATTTGGCCACCCCTGACCTATACATACAGAATATACTCAATATTGACTGGTTATTGCAGTCCACCAATGGTTTATCTCTATGTAAATGTAGTAAAATATTGGAGGATAGTAATAACATGGGCCTAACCTCTTTAAAGTGTCCCCCAGTTATTGCTGTCAACATTTAATTGTTCAAACCTTTTAACTGTACTTTACATAAAAATAAAAAAGTTACACCCCTAAATATGCTTTAAATAAAAACACAACACCGTTTTTAAGTAAACATTACTAAACTTTAGTATCAAGATTGTGAAGAAAATCAGAAACAATATTAGGACTGGATTCATAAACTTGTATTGCCAGAAGTGGCCACATAGCTGAGATCACTTTAACAAAACCAAGAACATGAGGCACTCCAACAATTGGGGACATATAGCAGCAATGAGGCTGACATACTAGGGGTTCAGAAAAAGATACAAAATGAGGACAAATAAGTTAAAAGAACATATTAAAGAAAAAAGATCACAGCATTCATGTACATGGAACAAATCAAGTCCATGGACCACCCTTATGGTCTAAATGAGCAATCCCAAAACATCCTGGATTAAGAAACTGTGAGAATATAAAAAGAACGAATTTTGAGGAACATTAAATTAGAAAACTGCTTTTTTTTTTAAAAAAATCACAAATGTAAAAAATCAGGATCGCCTTCACTGGATTCTACACTCAGCAGAGCAAAGTAAAAACCACTGGAGGATGACGATGAGGTGGTGGGGTGGGTGACTGTTGTGGGAGGGACACCCGACGGATGAAATGGGGGGCTAGATGGAAGATTTGCCCATGCGGAAAAGGTGGAGGGTGGATGGTGGATTTGGACACAGGTAGGTATTTGAGAATGAGCCTGAAAAGTGGTAGATGCCACTACGATAGGGTTCTCAGGCAACTGATTCTTTTGGCACATTATTGCAGCAGCACATGCCACTTCTTTATACCAAAGCGCTTGTTCCTGCGACATTTCACGCAATTTGGCAGCCACATGCATTCCAAAAATGGAAAATTTATCCGCGGGATTTTGAATAAATACCTCTGCGTTCCTCAAAACTCGCTCTGACAATGTAGGTGTCCCAGCCATCGCACTTGATGCCGCAACTCCTTTTTGATGGTACACGGGGAGTTAGAGTTGTCTGTTCCGGCACACTCTCTAGTACGACGGCTTCTGGAACACCTGCTAACTCCATTTCCAAATCCGGAGTTGGCTGAAATTTTAAAAAAAAATTAAGCACATGTAGTATACTCTTTTACTTGAAGAACATGGTATGTGAAAAAAATCTTTATTTACTTACCGGATCCACCCTCTCAGGATTCTCATTATTAGCCTCTGCCATCTGCCCCAGAGGGTTTGGCTCCACCATACTCCGGGATTGGGTCACTGTTTTTTGTTCCAGGGTAAATAGAAGGTCATAATACCATAAGGATGGTTTATAGACTTCACTTGTTCTTGCACTGGAACGCTGTGAATCTTTAACTTGATAATGTTCTTTTTTGAAGATGGTCCTCAAATTTTGTATCTTATTCTTCATCCAGTTTATGTCAGCCTCATCGTAGTCCTTTTTACTATAGTCCACCAATTGTTGTAATGCCCTTAACTTTTTGATTTTGTCAAAGTAATCTCGGCTTTTGGTTCGCCACAGACATTCATTCTCGCGATACAAGTCTATGAATCCAGTCCAGAAGGTTTGATCACGTGATTGTGGCATTTCTGTAATCAAAAATATAAAGGGAAATAAGATAAGAATTATATGGCAACATACCAAGAAGTTAATATGCCGGAGGAATACCGGCGGACAGGGTCTGATCCTACTTGTGGGGATCCACGTCACCCATAGAGGTGGAAGAGAACGTTGTGGTGAGCAAAGCGAGGCAGCAATCCCGCAATGGGCCTCATTGCGGTCACCTGCTTCCGGCATTACGGCTACCGACTTATTCATATACAATGGTGGGCAGTGACGCCGGTAATGTATACATTGCTGGCCTGTGCCTGCAATGTATACGTTACCAGCTTATTCATATACATTGGTGGCCAGTGGCGCCAGTAACGTACACATTGCTGTCTTACATAAATAAATATCATTGGCGGCCAGTGTTGCCAGTCAGGGCTGGCTCTTTCTGTCTCCTTTCTGAGGCGGTCTTCCTGCAGTTGCTGCCAGGGATCTGACCTTCACAGTGAAAACCAGGAAGCGAGGAGCCGTCCTGCCTGCTAGCCCTCACCATAACTTCCACCACCCCTAACCCCCACCCCACCACTGCTTTCCTTCCTGGGCTGATGTGTGCAATGTCCTGGCTCATATACAGGCAGTGACCTCCATTGTATTGTCTGGATCCCATTTATTCAGGAGCTCCCACTAGTACCGTATGTTCTAATGCATTCATCTATAAAGTAGGGTCTACTGTAGGGAATAATGTAAATAAGGGCACTACTGTGTGGCATAATGGTAATTGTGGGCACGCCTGTGGCATAATATTAATTGTGGGCACACTGTGCAGTGTAATGTGAATAATGGAGGATGTGGAGTAATGTGAATAAGGGGTGTGAATAAGTGGCGTAAAGTGAATTTTGGGAAGTACTGTATGTGGCATAATGCGAATTGGGGGCCCTATATTGCAGTGCATATAATGTAACACTGATTATATTAATGTTGCATTACTGATGTACTCTAAATAATTAATATAGATACTGAACACACACGCACATATATATATATATATATATATATATATATAAATATACATACATACATACATACATTTATATAGGCTTACCATACTATCCCTTTAAACTGGGACGCTCATGAATTATACAGGTTCTGTGGCTGGCTGACTTCAAGCCTGCATTTCACCTGGGGCCAGCTAGAGAACTTGGGCCCCCCACTCGCTACTTCCGCCACTGCTCCAGCGGCAGGTTTGGACAATTCTGTCAAATGCATGATACCCATATGAGAGTGAGTACCGGGGTGGGGGTGTTAGGGTCTCCTGCTCTGTGCTGCCACGTCGTCATGGCAACCGGGAGACAAGTGCTAGTGGAGTAACCTGACCGTAGCTGATACTCCGATTCGGGTCTTTTGCTGTGCAGTGGTTACAGGCTCTGTGCACGGCAGGGGATCCGGTGCTGGTTTTTGTGCTCACAGTCTGTGAGGTCTGAGTGGGGCGTGGACAGCACCTGCTATATAAACCCTCTTCTCAGGTTAGGCAGATGCTGCTGAATCTTTGTTGGTTAGTCAGTTCCTGAAAGCTAGCTAGTACTGTGTAAACTTTGTATTTGTTTGTTGCTTACTGCAAATAGGCCTTGGGATTTGGAATTACACTCTGCCAATCCAGACCTAGCAGTAAGACTGGAGTCAGTCGTTTAACCTGCTGGGGTTCTTTTGCTACTCTGTGAACCTAGCAAGTTTGCGGCTGTATTCTCAGACTTGCCTGCCAAAATCCTTTCTCACTGTGCAAGGTGTTCAGGTGTCAGTTTCGTGGCAGTAAGCTGAACCAGTGCACTGCAAGTGAGGACTAGGATTGTGGAGATTCTCCTTGTGTCTATTATTCCATCTCTGACCAAGGAGTTTACTGCCACACCCGTTGGTAACCCTTTAGGGTTTTGCTGTTGCCCTTAGCAACAGCATTTCGGGTTCTCTACGTATTAAATCACAACATCTCGCTTCTTTCCATCTGAGCATTCCTAATACTAGGGAGACACCCAGTTTCTTAGCCTTTGGGCTTCTCTGTTCACTTTGTGTTTATTTTGTTACCCTATCACCTTCTATGTATGTAATGTCATATTCCCCAGTCTGTCTGTGAGTTCATTTGTTTTGCATCCCTCTCCGTTCAGACACCAGTACATTCCTGCTGGCACTAGTGTGCATAACATATTCAGCAGCCTAATACTCCTGTTGAAATTTTGTGGGAATATGGAGCATACCCCTCAAAATACTTTGCAACAGGTGGTCGATCAGGTGCAGGTCCTGACTCGACAATTTAATGATTTGTCCATTAAAATGCACACCTCGCAGGCCGCTGGCGGAGCTCCCGCAGCAGCAGTGCCTTCAGGGGTTAAGGAGCCGAAAGTAAATCTCCCGGATCGTTTTTCTGGAGATCGCTCGCAGTTCTTTTGTTTCAAGGAGAGCTGCAAGCTATATTTCCAGCTTAGGCCTCAGTCTTCTGGGTCGGAGATTCAGCGGGTGGGCATAGTGATTTCCTTGCTACAAGGAGACCCACAGGTCTGGGCATATGGGTTGCAGCCTGACTGTCCGTCGCTTAAAAGTGTTGATGCTTTTTTTACGGCACTGGGCATGTTGTATGATGACCCTGACAAGACGGCCTCAGCCGAGGCTCAGATTTCGATCCTTAAGCAAGGGCGAAGGCCAGTTGAGGTTTATTGTATGGAGTTTCGGAGGTTGGCCCATGATACCCAGTGGAATGACCCAGCCCTGAGACACCAGTACCGAATAGATCTTTCTAACCAGTTAAAAGACCAACTGGTACAATATCCCTTGCCTGATAGCTTGGATCAGCTCATGCAGTTATCCATTCGGGTGGATAGACGGCTGAGAGAGCACAGGCTTGAAAGGGAGACCGAGGTTTCCTTCTTTCCCAAGGGAACCTCAGACTCTGAGGAATTTTCCGAGGAGCCTATGCAGATTGGGGCTACCCGCCTCTCCTCGCGTGAGAAGACGCGGAGGAGACAGCAGGGGTTATGTTTGTACTGTGGGAATAAAGGTCATGTGGTAGTATCATGCCCAGAAAAGCCGGAAAACTTCAGGGCCTGAGGGTGATGGGAAATATCCTGTCAGGCCAGAAGTCAGAATTTCCCAAGAAGACTTTTATCATTCCGGTGACCTTGAAGATCCTCGGTCAAACTGTCAAGACTGAGGCCTTTGTGGACAGTGGGGCCGACAGGGTTTTTATGGACCGCCAATTCGCCCTGAAACACTCTGTTCCCTTAGTACCCTTGGCATCGGAAATTGAGATTTGTGGGTTAAACGGGGAACCATTATCCCAGGGTAAAATTACCTCTTGCACTAGCCAGATTTCTTTGTTTATTGGAGCCACACACTCTGAAAAATTGTCCTTTTATGTGACTGTCTGTACTTTTGCCGCATTGGTGTTGGGGTTACCCTGGTTAAGGGCCCACAATCCTCAATTTGACTGGGTCTCTGGGGAGATACTTAGTTGGGGTACTGATTGTTTCAGGAGTTGCTTGAGCCTTCCAGTCAGGCTTTCGCAGCTAAGTTTGCCAGGATTGCCAGGATGTTATGCAGATTTTGCGGACGTGTTCTCCAAAAGAGTTGCAGAGGTACTACCTCTCCATCACCCCTATGACTGTGCCATTGATTTGTTGCCGAATGCTAAGCTTCCCAAGAGCAGGTTGTACTCCCTGTCACGTCCTGAGACTCAGGCTATGGCAGAGTACATTCAGGAGAACTTGGCTAAGGGATTTATCAGACCTTCACAGTCTCCAGTTGGGTCGGGGTTCTTCTTCGTGGGTAAAAAGGACGGTTCGTTGCGACCCTGCATCGACTTCAGGGAATTGAACCGTATCACGATTAAAAACTCATACCCACTGCCTCTCATTTCAGTCTTGTTTGACCAGCTTCGTACTGCCACCATTTTTTCTAAGATTGACCTACGCGGTGCGTACAATCTAATCCGAATAAGAGAGGGGGATGAATGAAAGACTGCCTTTAATACCCACTCAGGGCATTATGAATATTTGGTGATGCCTTTTGGGCTCTGTAATGCCCTGGCAGTCTTCCAGGATTTCATGAACGATGTACTCAGGGAATATTTGGATAGATTCTTAGTTGTATACTTAGATGACATCCTAATCTTCTCCCATTCCCTGGAGGAACATCGGAAGCATGTACGCTTAGTCCTCCAGAAACTCAGAGACCACCGGCTTGGGGCGAAGCTGGAGAAGTGCGAATTTGAAGTTCAGCAAATCGCATTTCTAGGATATATTATCTCCCCAGAAGGTTTCCAAATGGAGGGTTCCAAGGTACAGGCAGTCCTGGATTGGGTGCAGCCCACTAGTTTGAAGGCGCTTCAGCGTTTTCTGGGCTTTGCGAATTTTTATAGACGATTTATCGCTGGATTTTCGTCTATAGTGGCGCCCTTGGTGGCACTCACTAAGAAAGGGGCGGATGTTGCTCACTGGTCTTGTGAGGCCAAAGCGGCTTTTGCCCGTCTCAAAAGGGCATTTGTCTCGGCCAAGGTGCTGCGACACCCAGATCCAGAGCGTCCTTTTGTGGTGGAGGTGGATGCCTCTGAGATGGGTATTGGGGCAGTGCTCTCTCAGATGGGGGTGTCTGATAATCGCCTTCATCCCTGTGCTTACTTTTCCCGTAAATTTTCGCCTGCCGAGATGAATTATGACGTGGGTAACCGGGAATTGTTGGCTATTAAGGATGCACTCGAGGAGTGGAGACACTGGCTTGAGGGGGCTAAGTTTGTGGTCTCAATTCTCACCGACCATAAGAATTTGGCATATTTAGAGTCAGCGAAGCGCCTCAATGCCAGGCAGGCACGATGGGCTTTGTTTTTTGCTCGCTTTAATTTTTTGATAACATATCGCCCTGGGTCAAAAAACATCAAGGCTGATGCACTCTCGCTGAGTTTTGCTCCAATCCAGGAGACCACCGAGGAGCCATTGCCCATTGTGTCCCCATCATGTATTAAAGTGGGCATTACCCAGGACCTCTTGTCATTAGTCCTTAGAGCACAGGAGCAGGCTCCTCCAGACCTTCCGGTAGGTCTTTTGTTTGTGCCTCCTAGGTTAAGACAGCGAGTGTTCCTGGAATTCCATGCCAAGAAGTCGGCAGGTCACCCGGGTATTGCCAGAACTCGGGAGTTGCTATCTAGTGCGGTGTGGTGGCCCTCGGTGGCTAGGGATGTGGATCAGTGGGTTCGGGCATGTGACATCTGTGCCCGAAATAAGACTCCTAGAGGGGTTCCTGTTGGCCCATTACATCCACTCTCTATTCCATCTAAGCCATGGACCCACATTTCAATTGATTTTGTGGTGGACTTGCCCAAATCCTCGGGGATGACAGCCATCTGGGTTGTCGTCGACAGGTTTTCGAAGATGGCGCACTTCGTTCCATTGGTTGGGCTGCCATCGGCCAGACGCCTGTCTGAATTATTTATGCTGCATGTTGTGCGCCTCCACGGGTTGCCACTTGATGTGGTCTCTGACCGCGGATCCCAGTTTGTGGCCAAATTCTGGAGGGCATTTTGTTCCGATCTCCTGATTTCTGTCAGCTTGTCATCAGGCTACCATCCGCAGTCTAATGGGCAGACTGAAAGGGTGAACCAGTCTTTGGAGCAGTTCCTCAGGTGTTATGTCTCCAAGTGTCAGACTGACTGGGTTGCTCATCTGTCCATGGCGGAGTTTGCCTATAACAACTCGGCTCACTCTGCTACAGGGATCTCTCCCTTCCTTTGTGTGTATGGGCATCATCCTAAGGCCAATTCTTTTGACCCCCAGGACTCCACACCTGGTGGTTCCTCTGTGGTTTCGGTCCTTAGAGGTATTTGGAGGAAAGTGAAGAAAGCTCTTGTGTCTGTGTCATTAGTGACCAAAAGGGTTTTTGATAAGCGGAAAAGACCCTGCAGCTTCAAATTAGGAGACTTCGTCTGGTTGTCTACCAAGAATTTGAAGTTGAGACAGCCATCTCATAAGTTAGGCCCCCGGTTCATCGGTCCTTATAAGATCACTAAGGTTATCAATCCGGTGGCATTTCAGTTAGATCTACCCCGTTCTTTGGGTATCAATAAAACATTTAATTGTTCCCTTTTAAAACGGGCGATTAGTAATCCTTCCAGTGGAAGACCATCCCCTCTTCTGATACGTGGCCAGAGGGAGTTTGTTGTTGAAAGGATTCTTGACTCCAAGATGGTTCGGGGTCGGCTGTCATTTTTGGTGCACTGGAAGGGGTATGGCCCGGAGGAGCGGTCGTGGGTGCGCAGTTGTGATCTTCATGCCCCCAGACTGTTACGCTCTTTCTTCTCGCAGTTCCCTGATAAACCCGGTGGTAGGGGTTCTTTGACCCCTCGTCAGAGGGGGGGTACTGTTAGGGTCTCCTGCTCTGTGCTGCCACGTCGTCATGGCAACCGGGAGACAAGTGCTAGCGGAGTAACCTGAGCGTAGCTGATACTCCGGTTCGGGTCTTTTGCTGTGCAGTGGTTACAGGCTCTGTGCACGGCAGGGGATCCGGTGCTGGTTTTTGTGCTCACAGTCTGTGAGGTCTGAGTGGGGCGTGGACAGCACCTGCTATATAAACCCTCTTCTCAGGTTAGGCAGATGCTGCTGAATCTTTGTTGGTTAGTCAGTTCCTGAAAGCTAGCTAGTACTGTGTAAACTTTGTATTTGTTTGTTGCTTACTGCAAATAGGCCTTGGGATTTGGTATTACACTCTGCCAATCCAGACCTAGCAGTAAGACTGGAGTCAGTCGTTTAACCTGCTGGGGTTCTTTTGCTACTCTGTGAACCTAGCAAGTTTGCGGCTGTATTCTCAGACTTGCCTGCCAAAATTCTTTCTCACTGTGCAAGGTGTTCAGGTGTCAGTTTCGTGGCAGTAAGCTGAACCAGTGCACTGCAAGTGAGGACTAGGATTGTGGAGACTCTCCTTGTGTCTATTATTCCATCTCTGACCAAGGAGTTTACTGCCACACCCGTTGGTAACCCTTTAGGGTTTTGCTGTTGCCCTTAGCAACAGCATTTCGGGTTCTCTACGTATTAAATCACAACATCTCACTTCTTTCCATCTGAGCATTCCTAATACTAGGGAGACACCCAGTTTCTTAGCCTTTGGGCTTCTCTGTTCACTTTGTGTTTATTTTGTTACCCTATCACCTTCTATGTATGTAATGTCATATTCCCCAGTCTGTCTGTGAGTTCATTTGTTTTGCATCCCTCTCCGTTCAGACACCAGTACATTCCTGCTGGCACTGGTGTGCATAACAGGGGGTTAGGGTCTGGAGGTGGGGTTTAAGCAATAGGGTAGGTTAGGGTTAGGCACTGGGGGCGGGGGTTTAGCCATAGCAGACACCCCTGGAGGGTTAGCGCTAGCCAACACCCCTGGAGAATTAGGGTAGGGAAGACGGGTAAGATACCCTCGTCCAGAGTCTGTATTCTCACTGACGGGGTGCCGCCATCGCTCATGTGACCTCTGGCGCCCCAACCACCGGCATTTCATACCCAACTCCTTTGGCACTTGCATTAGAGCATTTTGTTTCAGAACACTAAACTCATTCTAATATTAATTCTGCTTTCGTTTAAGCAATATGTTGAAAGCTAAACATTGTTTTGTGAAAGATTTAGGGATTGACACACCTTGAAGGATTTGTTTGTATAAGACTTAGAGATTCCTGTACAATTATAATATTTAAATAGAGAGGAATAAATAGTCTATTGAAAGAAGGATCAGCAGAGCCAAATATTGTAAAATCTAGCAAGGTTATGTTACAAATTATTTCCTACTGCAAATTTCCCTCTAACATCACTGGATGTTCTCATTCACAGACAGACAGTTACCAACATTGCGGCTGATTCGGAGCTGAGAGTAATGTAATAAGCAAGTAACTTTCTAGCAGGAACAAACCATGCTGCAATGCCAGGGATTAAAATATATTTATATTTATTGCATGCAGGGTAAATACTGGCTGCTTTTGAATGTAGCCAGAGCCGGCGCTAGACACTCAGCAAAGAGATGCAGGCGCCAAACTGAAGAGGCGCTCAGCCTCTCCCTGCTCTGTATCCCTGCTGCTGTCAGCTGCCGCTGCACCTGTCACACTGGATGACAGGTAGCGGCGCTGGCAGCTTGCAGCGCGGCTCCCTCCCCCTCCTCCTCCCCAGAGAGTGTATGCAGTGTGCGGCCTCAGCCCTCACACAGCGCCGCTGACATCCCGATTCCCGATCTGCTTAGAGGGTTCGGGGCGTGGCCTAATCGCGGGAGCCGTTACCATGCCCCTTTAGGGTTTGTTTTTTGTTTTGTTTTTTAATTCTTTGCAGCACAGTGCAGGGTGGGTGCAGTGCCTGATCCTTGAGCCCCCAGCCAGGATCAATTCGAGGGGGGAGTGTGATCACTGTGATCACACTCCCCCCACCCACCCATACTGGAACACACAGTAGATCAGCATTAGCAGCAGCCTCTGCCCCACTGCAGCACAGCACACTGCAGCATGTGCTGTGCTGCCAAGATGACAGCTGCTGCTGCCCAGTAAGGTGGGAGTGTAGCGGACCAGGGCCCCCCCCGGGCTCCTCCATCAGTCCCAGGCCCAAGTAATTAGTATCCGCTCCCTCCCCCTAAAGAGCCACTGGAGTAACGGAGCCTGCGAGAAAACGGCGGGGAAGGGAGAGGAGGAGCAGCGCCCGAGCCGGGACCTCTTGCAGGTGACGGGGTGGCACTGTGGAGGTAATGAAGGCTGTACCTGGCATAGGGGGTTATTCAGAGATGAACGCAGATCACTGCATACGCAGCCGGATCTGCGTTCATCTCTGCACATGCTCAGGGCTGCCCAGCACAAAGCAAGGCTGCCCAGCATGTGTAGCGCCGCCTCCTGATGCATCTGCAATTACATTGCCGACGCATCTGATGTAAGGTTGACCCCTGGCTGCGCTGTCAGAAGCCTTTTTTTTCAGACACTACTGTGCGGTGTAATGGGACTGACGGACACTACTATGCGGTGTAATGTGACCAGCGAACACTACTGTGCAGTGTAATGTGACTGACGCACACTACTATGCGATGTAATGTGACTAGCGTACACTAATATGCGGTGTAATGTGACTAAAGGACATACTATGTGGTGTAATGTGACGAGCGAACAATACTGTGCAGTGTAATGTGACTAGCGAACAATACTGTGCAGTGTAATGTGACTAATGGACACTACTATCAGGTGTAATGTGACTAATGAACACTACTATGAGGTGTAATGTGACTAATGAACACTACCATGAGGTGTAATGTGACTAATGGACACTACTATGAGGTGTAATGTGACTAATGGACAATACTATGAGGTGTAATGTGACTAATGGACACTACTATGAGGTGTAATGTGACTAATGGACACTACTATGAGGTGTAATGTGACTAGCGAACACTGCTATGCAGTGTAATGTGAATTAGTACTATTCTGTGGCCCCTATATTTTTGGCGCTTCCCCCTGCTGGGGGAAGCTGCATGTGTAAAAGGGTGCTCTACCTGGCGCAAAGTGTAAAAGGGTGCTCCAGTGGCGCACCCAGGGGGGGTTTCCGAGCACCCAGAAACCCCCCTCCACTAAAAAAAAAAAAAAAATATTTTCTTTTTTATAGCTGCATGAGTATTATTAATGGCTGTCTAGCGTCCTCTGCAGCCTGCTGTCTTCCTGGTGGCACTTGTAAGTGCAATAAAAGTTTACTTTATTTTAATTATAGTACATATATATCCATGTGCATACATATATACACATGTATATACATACATACATACATACATACATATAAACACACACACATGATATATATATATATATATATATATATATATATACACACATGTGTACTGTACATATATATATATATATGTATGCATGTTTAATATGCTATGTATATGTGTATATGTATGTGTGTGTGTGTGTGTGTGTGTGTGTGTGTGTGTGTGTGTGTGTATGTATATATATATATATATATACACACACACATGTATATATATATGTGTAGATATATGTACAGTATATATTGACAAAGCCTAATATTTATCCTATGTTAAACACTCTAAAAGGTTAATGAACACAGTACGCAATTGGCGTATGGAATACCGTAAGAGTACGCACGTAGCGTAACAAACGCTTAGCCGTGGACGAGACGCACGAGCGGCACGTTCGCTCACGGCTTAAAACGTAAAGGCAAGCACGCTAATAGGCTGCCGGTTACCGTAATGATACGCTATCAGCGTAGCGGACGCTCGAGACCACGAGGAGATCACGAGCGGCGCTGACGCTCACAGAGTTAAACCTTTGTAACAATGATAAGGTGTAAATGCAACACAGTGTAACCTTGTTAGTTAGAAAGCTGTATGAGCGATTCTTACGCTCTGAGAACCCTTTAGCAATATAATAAACACTCAAATACCAGTCTAAGGGTCTAACACCTTTTAAGGGAATGAATGAATGTTCAATCGCAAAAGAATACACAATACAAGTTATACACTACCAAACTAACATAAAATACCTAACCGAGTTACTACACGTTAAAATACAACAAAGACACAATTACATTTAAGGGGGGGGAGGAGAGAGAGAATGGCTTACAACAAAATAGGAGATAAATATGGTTGCAGAGAACTTACGCACAAGGGGAACAATCGCAAGCGCCTTTCTGGATATCCAGCTCCCGATTATCAGTGATGAGAACCGTTGAGAAGAGTAGAGAGCTGGCCCAGATCGGCTTGTCTTTATATACACTTACACACAGTACAGTACAATGGTCCCTACATTCTTATTGTTCATTGGACACAGGAATTCGTCTCTGTATTATAACAAAAGGTCATAGGTTGGTTCATACAGGTGGGCTGTGACTATTTCAAACTGCTCAGGTGGGAGGGAAACGGGGTTTCCCGCCGCATGGGTAATAAAGTGCAAATATAGTAAATGTCCATAAACTTCTTATGTCCATAACTATACGCACGAGCGAGTAATCCGCTTCAAACCAACACCGGAATATTGCTAATTATATTCTCTTCCGATGGATACTAAACACCACTGTGTAACCCCTGTCTGACCCTTCGTATCAAACAAAGAGGAATCTCCTTGTCCCCGAACATGCTATATTAACTAAACTTTCAGATTCTATCAAAGGTACCATAATCTACAAAATACATTATATGACTAAATTATGTTACGATTGAGTCGCCCGCTAGACGCACACAAACTCTACCGTAAATGCGCATACCGCGCGCCTGCGAGTGCACGCGACCGCGAGTATACGCACGCACAGGAGAGCTCATGCTCGTGCAGCGGGCACACGCATGAGGTGCATATATGGCAATGTGCAGCGTGATATTTTTCTGACTTTGACAGTCCACCCTTTGGCAGTCACCAATAACTGCCACTTCCTAAAACAGTTCAAAAAGAGAAAAATATATGTCATGTATAATACATTTCTATGATTGGGTAGGGGAGAAGAGAAGAAGGTGGGAAAACGGTATGACCTAGTGAGATAGTAGAAGCATGTGTGTATGAATCCATGTTTGGGGGGTCATGTATCATCGTGCCGTACGTGTTTTAAATCAAGCTTCGAGGTATTGCGAAGTATACATTTGAATTCCTTCTTATCCCGTATTAAGGGTCTGTGGATGGGCTGTCAAACTTTACCGAGCTCTTTTCGGCTTTTGGTTGCAACAAAATGGGGGAGCACATTTTAGTTGATGATACATGAATGGGGGGATATGTGAGTGCTGATATCTGTGCCTATATTCCCTATCGACTATGTGTGTCATTACCTGAAGATTGTAGAGATGAAGATAAGAAGCAATTATGGTAAATGCAGTCATAAACTATGTGAGTTTAATATACATTTGCCGATTGAGGTCTTGTCTTGTGTCTTGTCTTGTCTTGTCTTGTCTCGATGTACATGTTGACTGTAGTCTCCCGATGCTTTTGCTATAAACGGTGTGCAAAAAGCTTTTTCAATGTCCATAGACTTACAAAAAGTGTTGGGCTAGCGTAAAGTTAAAGTTACTAGGGATATGGGGGTCTATGGCATAGTCCATCAGTTGTCTGTGTAAAAGGTTGTCAAATTCTTCTTCCAAGCGGATGTCTTTGTACCTTGGAGAAAAACAAAGGAGAAACGGGTGAAAGAAACGGACCGTGGAATCACATTTTCGTCACAACATTGTCTCTATCGTTGGGTCATAAACCAAATCAGTCGTTGTTATTACAGTATCTTCACTTCTTAAACTCATCACTCGGGCGCTACGTTTACACTTTGTTAAAACACGAACGCATCTAAATATCAGACCGACCACTATGATGACACCCAGAATACACAAAAGAAATTTCCCTATATCCATGATAATTCCTTGAGCCCATTCTCCTAAACCAGAGAACCAATTTCGCGGGTTCAACCATGACACCCAACCGGTCAGCTCATTACCCACAGCGGCAAGGGTGAGATTGTGTTTCCTTCGGAACTCCCATTTTAATTGCAAAATGTCGTCCATCTTTTGGTCTATGACCTCGGCAGGGTCCTCGGTGCTGTTTGTAATATACGTGCAGCACTTTATTCCATACTGAGTCGCTAGGGTAACACAATACCCGCCTGTCACAGCTGTGAGATAATTGAGAATCATCCTATGCTGAACCAGTTCTGTTTTGTAGGCTTGTAACTCTCTCCCAGTATACCTGAATGTGTCATCATACATTTCAGTGATATTGTCTAATAAATTTGCAAGCGCAGATATATATTTATAATTTATCACTCCTCTGGCGGTACGAGTGATATCTAACGCGATTAGGAATTGAATCCCGGTGGATTCATGGATCAGGTCAGAAGCCGGATGCTCTGTTCTTTCTATCAGGTGCCGTTTAACGATGTGTTCGTAATGAGTGTGAGTATAAGGAGCTTGGGCACTGCGGTGAATATCCTTCATTTTAGTGTGGGATACGGTCATTACCTCAGGCAGTACTTTTCCAATATAACATAACCCTTCTGAGTTTGGGGCAAGCCACTTATACGCCTTCCTCCCGCATATGAAGTATGCATCATCGGGGAGAACATATGGGACGGAATAGGACATTACCATATTACAAATTTTCCATATGAAATCTCCTAACCCTAATTCTCCCATCTGTTTAGTACACGTATCTGTTTGTACGATATGTGCACAGTATCCTGGTGATACTTCTCCAACTCTCATGATCCTACTTCCTAGGGTATACCTATATCGGAAATATTTTCCACTACCGGCTATGTGGCGTATAAGTTCTGTATCTGTAGGCATTCTATCGGCTCTGTATGAAAAGGTCATGGTTTGGTTGTTCCATGACACTTCCCAATTTCCCGGCTTTCGGGGATTGGAAATGTTAAAACATACTAAGGATCTATCCACATGATATTGGTGGAGCTTCAAACTAGGAGGACTGGAGATATTAAACCTCCTGTCCACCGGCCTCCCACCACTTAGCTCAAGTACCTCTCCTATAGTTAAAGGGAATGGCACTAATCCTGATTTGCTATGGCCTTGAGGTACTTGAGAGCATACCCAACAATCTGTCTGATTTAACACTTTACCCACTAAGGAGTGATAGTCACTCAATGGATGCCGGTCCATGTGGATATTAAAACTGGACTGACATTTCTTGATGCACCCATCCTCAACTACACTGTCACAGAGTCTACAGATACAGTTCTCTTCAGCTAACAATCCTTCACAATTCCTTCTATTGTCAATGCTACCAGATCGTTTTCTGATACTCGCCTTTACTCGGTGATTATGTTGTTCTTGGAAATCTACGCCTCCATCTCTGTCATCAGAACCCATTCCAGAACCTCTCTCGACCTCCATGGTACTCTCGCCGGAACAGACTGCTCTGGTCAACATCATGGTCAACAGGAAAATCCGGATCACAGTCTCTTGGGGCAAGTCCATCTTATAGGAGGAAATGGAGAAGAATGAGAAGGGGGAAAGAAATAATTGAGGGAGATGGGATGGGAAGTGGAGAAAAACAATAAAAGGGAACAGGGAATCGACAACTGCCTCCGATCTTATTATTCTCAATGCTCAGGTGCCGTCTCAGTCCTCCTGAAACAGACACTCCAGTGATACAACTTCCTCTACCGTCTGTTCTTTATCACGGGACCTCTCTGGATCAGCAACCTTCTTACAATGGGACGAATGAACCCAAGTCTCTCTCTCGGCAACCTTCAATGCTGTCGTGCTAATCAATAAGACTTGGTATGGTCCTTCCCATCTGTCAATAAGGCAACCTGAGCGTAGAAAATTCCGTATCATTACATAATCCCCAGGTTTAATGTCATGACAATTACTATCTGGCAGATCAGGAATCACCAACTTCAAATTGTCATTCTGATTCCTTAGCTGTTTACTCATCTTAACCAAATACTTTACAGTCACTTCATTATTACACTTCAAATCATCCTGAGGGTTAATCATAACATGCGGTTGTCGACCAAACAGAATTTCAAAAGGGGACAGATTAAGAGGGGACCTGGGAGTGGTTCTGATGCTGTATAATACAAGGGGCAAAGCTTCTGGCCATGTCAATCCTGTTTCCGCCATAACTTTGCTCAATTTATTTTTAATAGTGCTGTTCACTCTTTCTACTTTCGCACTCGCCTGGGGGCGGTACGGAGTGTGCAGCTTACTATCAATTCCCATCAACTTACACATTCCTTGAAAGACATCACCTGTAAAATGGGTACCCCTATCGCTTTCAATTATCCTAGGGATACCGTATCTACACACAAATTCCTGTACAATTTTCTTAGCAGTAAACATTGCGGTATTTGTGGCCGCAGGAAATGCTTCGACCCAATTTGAAAACACATCTATACAAACTAGTACACACTTCAAATTTCGACAAGGGGGTAATTGTATGAAATCAATTTGTATTACCTGAAAAGGGCCGCCTGTAGGTGGGATATGAGATGGTTCGGTTGGTATTGCCTTTCCGATATTCTTCCTCAAGCAGGTGAGGCATGTCATTGCCCTTTTTCCCGCATGGGAAGAAAATCCTGGGGCGCACCAATATGCTCTTACCAACTTGCACATCCCTTCCTTGCCTAGATGAGTCAGCCCATGTGCTGCTTCCGCTAAACTTGGAAGGTATGCTCTGGGTGCCACTGGTTTACCCTGCCCATCTGTCCAGAGTCCTGAGGACTCCTGGCCATATCCTTTTGCCCTCCAAACTGCCTTTTCCTGTGTGGAACACAAATTTTGCATTTCACACAATTTCTGTGTGTTGACGGTATTAAATACCATCAGTTGTGTGGTGTCTGTCTGTCTGGGGGTACCAGCTGCTAACTTAGCAGCCTTCGTCTGCTCGGCTGTTACCAAGTGATACCGGGTCTTGGCTATATGTATGTGCTTTACACTTGATAACAGCCACTCTGTCAGGTTCCTGTATCGCTGTTAGAAGCCTTTTGATGTGGGCTGCATGCGCTACCGGTGTACCAGCTGCCGTCATGAAATTTCTGAGGCGCCATAGGGCTCCGAAATCATGGACTACTCCGAATGCGTATCTAGAATCGGTATAGATATTGGCTGTTTTGCCCTTAGCCAATTCACATGCTCTGGTTAGGGCAACCAGTTCAGCAACCTGGGCTGAGTGAGGTGGGCCTAGCGGTTCTGCTTCTATGGTGCCTTGGTCATATACGACTGCGTATCCAGTACACAAGTCTCCCGAGTCCGTCTGTCTGTGACAACTACCGTCAGTGTAGAAAGTAAGATCTACATCTTCCAGTGGGTTGTCACTGATGTCAGGCCTTGCCGTGAAATTTTGGGTCAAATATTCCATACAATCATGTGAGTCAGTGTCTGTACCAAATCCTCCTTCACCATCACTCTCATCCCCCACCCTTTGTGCCTGTCCAGGCACACCTGGTAGATACGTTGCTGGATTTAGTGCACTGCATCTCTTTATGGTGATGTTTACAGGGGCCATTAGTGCTAATTCCCACCTTGTAAACCGTGCGGATGAGACATGTCTGGTTTGGGCAGAATTTAGTAAGGCTGACACTGCATGAGGTGTATGGATTGTGAGGTTGTGTCCTAGCACTACATCTTCGCTTTTCGTTACTAGCAATGCTATCGCAGCGACACTTCGCAAGCATGTGGGGAGGGATCGCGCTACCGTATCTAGCTGAGCGCTGTAGTATGCTACCGGCCTGCTGGCATCACCGTGCTTTTGGGTTAGGACGCCTGCCGCGCAACCAGCACTTTCTGTTCCGTACAGCTCAAAGGGTTTCCCATAGTCTGGCATACCTAATGCTGGTGCCTGCGTTAGGCACTGTTTAAGTCTCTCAAATGCCATCTCTGATTCGTCTGTATGCGAAATCCGATCAGGTTTGTTTGATGAGACCATCTCCTGCAAAGGTAATGCTAGAATGGAAAAACCTGGGATCCAGTTACGGCAATACCCACACATTCCTAAAAATGTTCTGATCTGTTGCTGAGTTTGTGGCAGTGTCATGTCTCGAATTGCTTGAATTCTATCAGCGGTCAGGTGTCTCAGTCCTTGTGTCAGACAGTGTCCCAGATATTTTACTTTAGTCTGGCATAATTGCAACTTGTCTTTGGAAACCTTGTGTCCTGTGTCTGAAAGATGAAACAGGAGCTGTTTCGTATCTTTCAGGGACGCTTCCAGTGAATCTGAACATAGTAGTAAATCATCGACATATTGGATCAATACTGATCCACTCTCTGGTTGGAAAGACTGTAAACAATCATGCAAAGCCTGTGAAAATATACTTGGACTGTCTATGAAACCTTGTGGTAATCGAGTCCATGTGTATTGGACTCCTCTGTATGTGAATGCAAACAAATATTGGCTGTCAGGGTGCAGAGGTACCGAGAAGAAGGCGGAGCAGAGGTCAATAACAGTGAAAAATTTCGCAGTGGGAGGGATTTGCATAAGGATGACAGCTGGATTTGGCACTACGGGGAACTGACTCTCAACTATTTTGTTAATCCCCCTTAGATCCTGCACTAGCCTGTAACCCCTCCCCCCACTCTTTTTCACAGGGAAGATGGGACTATTGGCAGTGCTGGATGTTCTTACCAGAATGCCCTGTTGTAGCAAGCGCTCTATTACGGGGTACACTCCTAATTCCACCTCTGCCTTCAGAGGGTATTGTGGGATTTTTGGAGCTATCCTACCATCTTTTACTTGCACAACGACTGGAGCTACGTTTGCCATTAATCCAGTGTCTTGTCCATCTTTAGTCCAAAGTGACTCTGGTATTTGGGATGTCATTTCTTCTACCTGGGATGGACTCCTATTTATCATAAGGGTATGTGACATTAATTTTGATGGGGAGTCTAGCATGTCTCGTACTTCCTGAGCGTGATTCTCAGGTATGTCTAAGAATACACCTTCAGGAGTACAATATATGACGCACCCCATTTTACGCAATAAATCTCTTCCCAGGAGATTAGTCGGTGCCGATGCAGCCAGCAAAAAGGAATGCTTGGTATGCAAGGGCCCTATTGTAATCTCTGCTGGTTTGCTAACAGGGTAGTGCTGTACTACTCCCGTTACTCCCATGGCTGGAATTGTCTTACCAGTGGTTCTCATGCCCACTGTCGAATTTATCACTGATTTGGCCGCCCCCGTATCTACAAGGAAATGTAATGATTTACCAGCTACATCAATTGTGATCTCGGGTTCATTTCCAAGACTTGCAATCAATTTCACTGGCTGCAGATTACAGGTGTGGCCACACCCCTATTGGGTATGGTGACCTCCCTGAATCGCGCTGGCAGCAATTACTTGTGGTGAGGGTAGATGGGAACTATCAGAGATTTGCCAGTCTCTTCTTGGGGGATACCTTTTTGTTTCCCCTGCATGTGGTTCATAGCTCCGCCCTTTCGGTCCTTGATCCCAATGTCTCGTATCAGGTCGTTGTCTATAGGGTTGATATGAATTTTGTATTGGTCTTACTTTACAATCACGTGCTATGTGTCCCTCTCTGTGGCAACAATAACATTTTATACCTGTTGACTTACCCACAGGGGTCACAGTTCTGGGCTGAGGGGGCCGGGTAGTGAGGGCCTGTATGCTCACAGCCATTAATTTATCACTCTGTGACTCCCTGTGTCTGATGATATTCCGATCATGCCCAGCAGCAGCCTCTCCCAATGCATCCACCGACATACCTCTCCAATCAGGCCTAGTGGTTTGTATTCTATTCCTTAAAACCTCTTTTAGACCGTCCATTAATACTGAAACAGCTACTTCCCTGTGGTGTACATTAGTTTTAATGTCATCTATACCAGTGTACCTAGCCATATCCTGCAGAGCCCGGTGAAAATACTCTGGTGTGGATTCACCTTCTTTTTGTTTTATCGTAAAGAATTTATTCCACTTTACAACTGCAGGAAAATATACCCCTAACTGTAAGTTGATTCTCTTTACATTATCCTGATTATACTCGTCTGTTAGTGGTACTTCCTCATCTAACTTGCAATCAGCGATAAACTTTAACGGATCAACACTGGGGGGTAAACATGCCCTCAAAACTGTCCTCCAATCTTTGTTATTCGGCTCTGCAGAATTTCCTAGCTCCCTAATATACTTTTGACATGCAACTAAGTCTTTCCTAGGATCAGGGAATTCAGACATCATTGATCTTAATTCCGCTCGGGAAAAGGGACAGTGCATGGCGATGTTTCTGACAGGAGTTGCTCCTGAAGCTTCGGTTTTCCCATTTGGCACTGCTATTACCCTAACGGGATTAAGTCCAATAACATCATTCTGAGTAGATTCTACAACGTGGTGAAATGGTTTCAGCATAGTGTATGGTGCCGTACTTACCAGTCGATACGACCTCACCTGTCCCTCCGCTAGGGGCCTTTGCTACTAATCTTACGGGTTGGGTCGTGCCCACTGCTGTTTCTGATATGGTGGCTGCTAGGGAGAGTGCTGATATTGTTGCGGGCTCATCCTCTTGGTCACAATCCTGGGGAAAGTTCAAAACAGGGTACAACTTGCACGGATTAGTGTTAGCATTAATTACTTTGGTTACATTATCCTTAACTTCTACACATTTAACATAACCCTGAGTGCCATTCTCTGCAACCAATTTCTCTCCAGGTATGTACGGTGGTGGGGGTGCAGTGGCTATCAGTTTCCTGATAGGGTTAGATCCAGTGGCTTGCGCCAACCCCCTTTGTATTTCACCTTCCTGTTGCCACAATGTTAAATAATCATAATGTTTAATACGCCTTTTTGAAGATTTAATCAGGCAAACTCTTCTCCTTAAATTCTGTAATACTTCTGGGTTAAAACTACCTACCCGGGGAAACTTTTCCCCGTCATGCACAGTCATCCTTTCCCATTCATTGCACAACATTTCTGTGTGATGACCATATTTCTCACACATGATATACCTTGCCGACCCGATTGGTCGGTTTACCAAATCAACCTGAACCTGGGTTGATCGCCCCTTACCTGAACAACTGGCCCCCATCTCTGCAGGTGCTGCTTTCACTACCTCTGACTTCAAATCAGGGTCTTCGGCAACCCTTACAAAAACCAAGATGCTCGGGGTAAGGCTGCGGTGGGGGTTTTGCTCCGAAGTCCGCCCACTTAACTCCCGTCCACGCTGGCCAATACGGCGACCAAAGTTCCCAGAGGTTCCGTACCCAACCTAGGGCACCTAAGTACGTCTACTTGCTCGGGCGTGTGGGAGTGTCTTACCCTCCCCAGCAAGTATCAGTCGCTGGAATGTCCCTGAGTGATCAGGCTACTTCCCTTAAAATAAAAAAATTACACAAATCACGTTAACAATGTGCAAGTAGAGTTCTTCTGAATTCAAGACACGCTAATGCACACAATCACATGCGGTACAATCGTATCTGCACACAAGCAACTAATCTTATGTGCGGAACGATCAGTGGAATCGAAAATTTCTGCTGCGAATTCCTTCAGCCCTGAGCTTCTTTGGCCTATATGGGTCTCGCACCAACCCTCTTCGGTTGTGCTCTCTACTTCTAGTCTGCTGTACCTGAACCTCCTGGTCCTTGACCTCCTGGTCTGTTATGTACAGCAGACTCTACTGCTCATTAATATGTCGAGACTAACAAGGGACGCCTCCCAAGCCACCCCACGATATCACTCTCGCTGGTGTACCTCTTTCTACTGGCCTATGGTTCCCACTTCCGTAATAAAAGAGAAATCTTATATATACACACTCTTACATTCGAACACTCTTATATCTGTACAGAATTCCTTTCATTCAGTAATAGTCTAACCCAGAAGAATTACAACAGAGAAAGTCTTTTTCTTTTAACTTTAAACTTTTGGATTTGAGATAGATTTGTGTTATTTTCGCGTTACTTCCTTATCGCCTATTAAAACAATACTATCGTGCGGTTTGTATTATGTGGGCGTATCCGTACGCTCCGTTGCGTGATATACGCTCCGTGCGTCGACCCTTGCGTTGCGTACGCCCTGCCCTTGTAAGGACACGTGTACGCAGACCAAGTATGTCCACAGTAACACACTACACGTTTATCAATGTGAATGATCTTTAACAGCAATCATTCACTGACACCACCCAAATCTCCCTTGTTTTCTAGGCGAGACTGTGTGCGTGCCTTTTACAATTATTCCCTTAAATATTTATCTTTTAACTATTAATAACAACAAATGTCTCAACACGTTATCACTAGTGTGTGGCAATCAGGAGAATGAGGTACGGACAAATAATGCTAAACACGAAATACAGGTGTGTGTGCTTATGCGTGCGTTCGCAAAACAGAAACTAAACAGGTTTTAAAAGACAATAACGTACTGTTCCTACCTTCCGGTTCCGGAATCCTTCAGCACTCCTTACTAAGCGAAGCAGACGCTTATCTGGTCAGCACTACGAGGAATATTACCTCCCGCCTTTTGCTGACCGATAATGTCTGCTGAAATTACCTAGTGCAGATATGTGAAGAGCGGGCGAGTCCCCAATTGACAAAGCCTAATATTTATCCTATGTTAAACACTCTAAAAGGTTAATGAACACAGTACGCAATTGGCGTATGGAATACCGTAAGAGTACGCACGTAGCGTAACAAACGCTTAGCCGTGGACGAGACGCACGAGCGGCACGTTCGCTCACGGCTTAAAACGTAAAGGCAAGCACGCTAATAGGCTGCCGGTTACCGTAATGATACGCTATCAGCGTAGCGGACGCTCGAGACCACGAGGAGATCACGAGCGGCGCTGACGCTCACAGAGTTAAACCTTTGTAACAATGATAAGGTGTAAATGCAACACAGTGTAACCTTGTTAGTTAGAAAGCTGTATGAGCGATTCTTACGCTCTGAGAACCCTTTAGCAATATAATAAACACTCAAATACCGGTCTAAGGGTCTAACACCTTTTAAGGGAATGAATGAACGTTCAATCGCAAAAGAATACACAATACAAGTTATACACTACCAAACTAACATAAAATACCTAACCGAGTTACTACACGTTAAGATACAACAAAGACACAATTACATTTAAGGGGGGGGAGGAGAGAGAGAATGGCTTACAACAAAATAGGAGATAAATATGGTTGCAGAGAACTTACGCACAAGGGGAACAATCGCAAGAGCCTTTCTGGATATCCAGCTCCCGATTATCAGTGATGAGAACCGTTGAGAAGAGTAGAGAGCTGGCCCAGATCGGCTTGTCTTTATATACACTTACACACAGTACAGTACAATGGTCCCTACATTCTTATTGTTCATTGGACACAGGAATTCGTCTCTGTATTATAACAAAAGGTCATAGGTTGGTTCATACAGGTGGGCTGTGACTATTTCAAACTGCTCAGGTGGGAGGGAAACGGGGTTTCCCGCCGCATGGGTAATAAAGTGCAAATATAGTAAATGTCCATAAACTTCTTATGTCCATAACTATACGCACGAGCGAGTAATCCGCTTCAAACCAACACCGGAATATTGCTAATTATATTCTCTTCCGATGGATACTAAACACCACTGTGTAACCCCTGTCTGACCCTTCGTATCAAACAAAGAGGAATCTCCTTGTCCCCGAACATGCTATATTAACTAAACTTTCAGATTCTATCAAAGGGACCATAATCTACAAAATACATTATATGACTAAATTATGTTACGATTGAGTCGCCCGCTAGACGCACACAAACTCTACCATAAATGCGCATACCGCGCGCCTGCGAGTGCACGCGACCGCGAGTATACGCACGCACGGGAGAGCTCATGCTCGTGCAGCGGGCACACGCATGAGGTGCATATATGGCAATGTGCAGTGTGATATTTTTCTGACTTTGACAATATATATATATATATATATATATATATACATACATACACATACACATACATACACATACACACACACACACACACACACACACACACCCTAGTTTTACGGACCCAGCATATACTGGGTCACCTCAGTCCCCACCCCCGTGATTGGCTCCGCCCAGTTCTGGAAACCCCCCCATGCAAATCCTGCGTTTGCCACTGTGCTCTACCTGGAATAATGTGTGACTGGCTCTACCTGGTGCAATATGTAAAAGGGGGCTGTATCTGGCGTAATGTATATAAGGGGCACTACTTGGTGTAATGTATATAAGTGGTACTAATGTGTGGCGTAATTTTGAATAATGTTGACTACTGTGCGTCATAATTATTTTATGCCCCTATTTTTTATGTAATTTTTTTATGACCCTATATTTATGGATCTTGAGGGGGGGTGGGGGTCCAAAATGTCTAGTTACAGCTCTGAGGATGAGATCGGTCACATTTGTATTTGTAGAAAGGCGCAAAATTGATAGTTTGCAGGAGGGTGACGAACACCCTAGCACCGGCCCTGCATGTAGCACACAAAAGCTGGACAGCTTTATATTTACATTGCAATTTATATATGAATTTCGAAACACCCCGACCAAATCTAAATCTCTCTGCACATTTTAAATCTTTCCTGCCTGCCGAGTGCAAGATGGTTTTGCCAAGGTGCAAAGTTACTTACCTTTTTGCTTTGTTTCCAAGTTCCAACTGGGAATCAGACCCATTGTGTTTTCAGTGTACAGAACTGCATGTGATTCTTTGCTCAAGGACACAGAACCAGTAATTTTCCACCACTGATACATGCAATCAGCGGCATCTCTACACTGGGCGCAGGGTACCCTGCACAATATAATATACACACCAGTCCAGAGTCCCGCGGCAGCCCTGCACAATTCCCTGGGAAAATGGCGAGGCAGCCGTTTGAACACTGCACGGTAGGGAAATCACTCGGAACATGGCATGGGTGCATAGTTCCCGGAGACCTATGTATGGTTCAGTAAACTCTAACGCAGTGACAGGGTCTACTACTCACAGCTGCGTCGTGAGAGGGGAGGGGGCCTGCACGTAGCCCCCTCCTCTCTTAAGCCAACGCTGCAAACAGTCTTCACAACATTAAGAACAGATCATGGTTTTGTTTGTCAGGGGTAGGGATGATGTTGACACCTGTCTGAGTGTTCATCCCTTTTATGAATCCAAGCCCCTCCATATTCCCAGTGATTACTATACATCAATATAAATAAAAGTAAGTTACAAATTGCTCATATTGGCATCCAGGTTCGTTGAAAGTCAATGATGTACAAAGCTCACAAAATACATTTGAAAGAAGAATAAATCCTCAAAATTCTATGTATTTCATATACATCAAGAGGACTATTCAGCCATATACATCAAGACATACATTCGGTAACTAGGCATTGTTAAGTAATGGCAGTAGGAGGAAAGTATCTCTATCTGAAAACATGTGTCTGAAGAAATGATCATTTTTCAGAAGAGATACTCATGTAGAGGAACCATGATGAATGACTGATATTTAGGTAGAGCTCAATGTGAGTTCTAAACTATATTAACACTCTGCAATTTTTAGTTTTGATGACTAGACCCCTTGGAGAGAACTAAAGTGGAAGAGATAAAGTACCAACCAACCCGCTCCATACATCTCAATCGCAACTGCGACTCTGTCATGATTCAAATGTATTAGCACCATTCTCATTTCCATTCATTTTTCCACTTACTCTCCATGCCTTTGTCCTCTATAATATTCCCAGGTTTTATTTCCAAAAGCCCTTAATGTTACCAGTGGCATGAGGCAGGTTTGCCATCTGCACCATATTAAATATTCCAAAGCAATAGAACTTTAGCCCAAATGATAAGAGATAACCCCTTAATTCAGGAAATAGAAAGGGGTAAAATACGGCCCTATTCCAAAAAGACAGTATTTACTTTAATTTGTTTTGAACTTCTAAATAAAAACAAACCCACATGTCCGGTCTTCAACGGTCCTCTGGCATCTGTAGTCCACTAGAACAAAAAAAAAAAAAAAACAATGACAGGACACACCATAGAGAAAGTATTTTATTAATTAAACACCCCCCCCCCCCCCACACACACACACACACACCCATTATTCATTTACCCATTTATTATTCACACAATGCAGTAGAGGCATCAGTATTAAATGCCGACACACGGGATCCCGATGTTTGAATTCCCGACAGAGGTGAATAGAGGGTATTTCCCCCTCTCCCTTACCGCCTAACCCTCTGGTCCTGCAGCCTAAACTCAACAACCCTCTTTAGAGCCTTACCCTAACCTAATCCTAACTCCCCCACCCTGCAGCCTAATCCCCCGGGTGGCGCCTAAACCTACCCCCCCCCCCCCCCTTACCCTCTCTAAACCTAACCCGCCGCCTTTTGCAATGGATGGAATGTCAGCTGTCAGGATACCGGCATCGGTCTCCTGCCCCATTCGGAGTTCCAGTGTCGGGTGTTGGGATTCCGATGGTGGTATTTCGACTGCCGGGATCCCAACAGTCGGCATATACACCGCATCCCCCAGTGGACACATCCTCTTCCTTCCCTGTAAGCAGGGCCGGTGCAAGGTTTCTCAGCACCCTAGGCAAATAGTCAGCCCCCCCCCCCCCCTGCCAAAATATAGAGCCCTCTGGTAAAATTTAGGGATAGGATATTAGGGTTGTTTTAGCAGTTTGTGTTAAGCCAGAGGATCCCAAACGTGGTGCTCAAGGCACCCCAACAGTCCAGGTTTTAGGTATATCCATGGCACAGCACAGATAATTAAATCAAATTGACTAAGGTGCTATACTGGTGCCCCTTTCACATTATACCACACACTTTGAGCCAAAAATCACATTATAGAACACAGTATGAGCCGAAAATCACATTATACCACACAGTATGAGCCGAAAATCACATTGTAGCACACTGTATGAGCTGAAATTCACATTATAGCACACGGTATGAGACGAAAATCACATTATAGCACACGGTATGAGCCGAAATTCACATTATAGCACACTGTATGAGCCGAAATTCACATTATAGCACACGTATGAGCCGAAATTCACATTATAGCACACTGTATGAGACGAAAATCACATTATAGCACACTGTATGAGCCGAAATTCACATTACAGCACACTGTATGAGACGAAAATCACATTATAGCACACGGTATGAGCCGAAAATCACATTCTAGCACACTGTATGAGGCGAAATTCACATTATAGCACACTGTATGAGCCGAAATTCACATTATAGCACACTGTATGAGCCGAAATTCACATTATAGCACATGGTTTGAGGCGAAATTCACATTATAGCACATGGTTTGAGGCGAAATTCACATTATAGCACATAGAATGAGCCGATATTCACACTATAGCGCATGGTATGAGCCAAAATTCACATTATACCACACAGCATGAGCTGAAAATCACATTAGAGCACACAGTATGAGCCGAAATTCACATTATGCCACATACATAGCCACATATCTACATACTCACAGCCACATACAGTATACACACACGCATATATAATATATTTACACACACAGCCACATTTACACACATACACTGTCCCTACCCTGACACTCTCCTCCATCAGTTACCCTCTGCTCACCAGTTGCCGGGTAGCCGGGGCCGGGAGTCCAATTGCGGGGGAGGGGGGGGAGATGAGGTGGCAAGGTGCAGGAGGCGAGGGGGGGAAGGGGCAGCGGGAGCTGAATATAACTGTGGGGCCGGGGGAGCCGGGGAGAGGTTCACAAGAGGCCAGTCGCGGGAATGAATGGAGGGAGGGGGAGCGCAGATGACAAGCTGCAGCCTGCGGCTGCAGGCGAACGTAGTGGGGAGGCGGCGCCGGAGCACTCAGTAACAGTGCGGGAGCGGAGCGGACCAGGCCAGCGGCCGCGGCCCGCGGCCCGCGAGTCACTCTTTCACGATGTGGCCAAATGCAGGGGTGGTGGGGGTGGCGGGGGACGCCGGGCACGGGGCATGACGCGGGCGGCCGGAGACCATCGGGGAGCTGCGGTCGGACCTGAGGCTGCGGTGAGAGACGTGAGAGCTCATATGTGATAAATAACGGTATGGACCCCACCCCGGACTCAGGACAGGATCACAACATGCAGCAGACAGGCGGCAGCCTGAACACAATTCAAACACATCCCACACACACTGACACTGTCGCAGAGAGGTGTGGGGGGGGGCAGGTTTGCTGAATCAATCAGGGACTATCACACATAGTAAACTCACTCTTTGAGCTGGTGGGCGCCCACAAGCTGCTCCTCTGTCTTTTAAAGAAAAGGAGGAGTTTGGCTTGGCTGAGGCTAAGCAGTGCCGCCCTCCAGTGGTCGCCGCCCATAGGCAGCTGCCTAAAGCTGCCTAGTGGTAGTGCCGGCCCTGCCTGTAAGCAACCACGGATTTGGCAAAGTAAATAGCCCCATACAAGCGGACAGTGCAAAACTTGTCCTTGCAAGAACTGTGACGGTAATGACTGGGTCACTCTCCATAGTAATACACTGGGCTGCACTGATTGGTCAGAGCTGGAGCCAGAGCCAAGCTGTGTCAGAGGCAGGACAGTTATTTCTGTGGGATTGCAGCGGGTGTAGAATTTATTAATCTGGGATATCTATTTTTCTAATAGCAAAAACACTGAAAGCTTTCTTTCTCGGTGGGTTAGAACTTACTGTAGATTTCAAACCCACTACTTAGTAAATTTAGCCCCATTGTCTATTTTGGATATGGAATTGTCTCTCAATCTCATCCATTCTCTGCAATAGAAGCTTTACATACCCTTCATTAAAAATATTAAATATTATCTTATTAAAAATGTAAAACTTGTAATTCTGAGACACTTCCAATAAATATTCCCCTACCAGCGCTAAATATCATTCAAACCAAATTCCCATTTAATCAGACTACAGATTCCATGAAATACCTGGGGATTCACTTGCAGCTTTCCTCTAATAATATAATATCCATAAACTATATCCAATTAATTGAAAGAAACAGAACAAGCTTTAAATAATTGGGTCTCTTATGTAATTTCATTACTAGGCTGTAGCCTGTATCACAACAATCCCATATTCTGTCTCTAACCACATACATTGAATTGCTCAACAAACGCTTCATCTGGAATAAAAAACCAACAAGAACAATTTGGGTAGTCATTAAGAGCTCTGAGTTGCAGGAGGTCTGGATATCCCTGGATTAAAGCCATATTATACTACAGCAATGTAAGACCAAACAAAATTCCAAACACAGGGCCTGATTCCACAAAGGTAGATGTTCGTGCACCTCAACGATTATCGTCTGACGGCGCATGCACCAAGGTACCTTTGCAATGAGGATTTCATTGCAAAGTGATGGATAGGAAGGGGGAGGAAATTGGGAGTGGTGGCTAAAGCACAGGCGTGTCATAGCCATTTTCAGGGCATATGTCTACCTGCAACTGCTATTACGCATGCGGAAAACATGGTCGGCAGCGTCGCTGCTTCTGCAGCTAGTCTGCGTGACCATAGACTCACTCGGGGAGTCGATGTTCCTCGTTTCTGAGTATGTGTACGCAGTTGCTGAGGACTTTGCAATGGCTCCAGTGGAAGTCTCTGTTCATTTCTAGGCAGATGATTCACCTGTGTTGCTTCATAAGGCTGGAAAATAGCAGCTGCGTAGGCTTTTGCGTACAAATCAGGCAAAATATACTCCACAGAAGTTAAATAGTAGCTTATTAGAATATACTCCATTAGAGACAGTGTGCCTGATTTAGAGATAGGCTGTGGTATTGAGAAAATATACTAAAGCCCCAGCCGCTGTCATAAATACAGAGACAGCCACCAGCGGAGTCTCTAATCTGACTCTTGTTTCTGAGAGACCCTAATGGCTGCTCAGAATGTCTGTTGCAATAAAGTCACCGTGTACACTGAAACTGCGTACATGGTACAGCCAATGGCTGCGGCGTGCTCACAAGACGCTTGTGACACATCTGCATTTGTCTAGCCAACACCACCACCACCACCCCCACCACCATCACCACCACCCTGTTGGGTGTTGTCTACACTGGTGTACACCATCGGCTGCTTGAGCCTTTGTGATTGCTTTTTTTTGCATGCAGTTTAAGTAACTTCTCAGTCTACACCCTGAATCACCCATGGATCGCAGGCGACGTCAATGATGTTGTACTCAACTGCGTACTCCATCACGCACCTCGATTCACGCGTGTGCGTAGTTAGGGTTTCCAAGACTTTTTCTCACATGTACAGTAGAAATAATTGCTCAACTATGCAAAGATCGACATTGCTTCAACCTCTGAATCAGGCCCATCATGCACTGCAGCTGATAACACTAGTTAATAACCCCGTGTGGTTCCTGCGCTAACACTACCATCAAGGCAGTAACTAAAGGTGTACAACCGGTGCCCCACTGCACCTGCATATGGCTTGCAATCTACCTGGAATTGCAGACAGTTAAGCTGCTGTAGAGCTGCCTGGTGCATCTAAAGCACAGCCGTAACTCGGTGTGGGCGAGAGGGGCATTGCACACAGCGCAATGCGCTGTGAGGAGGAAAAATCTCTGCATGCACCCGCCGGAGCACACCACACTACCGCCTGCCCGCCATCGCCACCAGTTAGCTGCAGGGCTGCACAAGGAGCACGGTATGGTCTTCCAGGTGTCGTGGTCTGCATCCCCCTTCTCCTCCCTCACCCCAGACTGGGCTGCACCGCTCCGCTCACCAGCATTACTAGTGTAGTGGAGGATGAGGACTGTGTCACCCAGCAGCAGCTGATCGTGGGGGAGTAGGCTGAGCATGCTCTTCACCAATCCCTTCTCCCCTCAGCTGCGCCGGGCGTGACCCACACAGCGTTCGGCGACTGACATGGGGAGCTTCAGCCGTGGAAGAGCCGGGGAAGGCGTGGATGGAGCAGAGACCCGGGCACCAGCGCCCGTCAGCACTGCACTTCTCACTCCAGGGATCGGATTCACAGAAGCACACACCACCACCACCACAACCACCACCACCACCACCACCACCACCACCACCACCACAGGGTAGGGACTTATTACAACCCCCCATCCCCCCTCCCTGGTGTGCCTCTCACTTGCTCTCTCCATAGCTCTCCCCTCTATATGCCGCTCACCTCTATCCCAAGCCCTCCCCCCATGTTACTCTCACCTGCTCTCTCCCTAGCCCTCCTCTCATGTTACTCTCCCCTGCTCTCTCCCTAGCCCTCCCCCATGTTACTCTCACCTGCTCTCTCCCTAGCCCTCCCCCCATGTTACTCTCACCTGCTCTCTCCCTAGCCCTCCCCCATGTTACTCTCACCTGCTCTAGCCCTAGCCCTCCCCATGTTACTCTCACCTGCTCTCTCTCCTTAGCCCTCCCCCATGTTACTCTCACGTGCTCTGAGCCTAGCCCTCCCCCATGTTACTCTCACATACTCTAACCTTAGCCCTCCCCCTGCGTTCCTCACACCTGCTCTCTCCCTAGCCATCCACCCCATGTTTCTCTCACCTGTTCTCTCCCTAGCCCTCCTCCCACGTTCCTCTCACCTGCTCTTACCCCAGCCCTCCCCCCGCGTTCCTCTCACCTGATCTCTTCCTAGCCCTTCCCCAGTGTTCCTCCCACCTGCTTTCTCTCTAGCTCTCACCCAGTGTGCCACTGTGCTGCTGTAATGTGTAAAAAAGAGGGACTCTGCCTGCCTAATGTGTAAAAAGGGGACTCTGCTGCCTAATGTGTAAAAATGGGGACTCTCTCCCTAGCCCTCCCCCCGCGTTCCTCTTACCTGCTCTTACCCTAGCCCTCCCCCTGCGTGCCCCTCACCTGCTCTAACCCTAGCTCTCCCCCAGTGTTCCTCTCACCTTCTCTCTTTCTAGCCCTCCCCATGCGTTCCTCTCACCTGCTCTCTCCCTAGCCTTGCCCCCGCATTCCTCTCATCTGCTCTCTCCCTAGCCCTCATCCCACGTTCCTCTTACCTGCTCTCTCCTTAGCCCTCCCGCTGTGTGCCGCTCACCTGCTCTATCCCTAGCTCTCCCCCAGAGTTCATCCAACCTGCTCTCTCCCTAGCTCTCACCCAGTGTGCCACTGTGCTGCTGTAATTTGCAAAAAAGAGGGACTCTGCCTGCCTAATGTGGAAAAAGGGGGACTCTACTGCCTAATGCGTAAAAAGGGGACTCTGCTGCCTAATTTGTAAAAAGGGGGACTCTACTGCCGTAATGTATAAAAAGGAAACTCTGCTGCCTAATGTGTAAAAAGGGGACTCTCTAACTAGCCCTCCCCCCGCGTTCCTCTCACCTGCTCTTACCCTAGCCCTCCCATCGCGTGCCCCTCACCTGCTCTAACCCTAGCTCTCCCCCAGTGTTCCTCTCACCTGCTCTCTCCCTAGACCTCCCCCTGCGTTCCTCTCACCTGCTCCCTCCCTAGCCCTCCCCCCATGTTCCTCTCACCTGCTCTCTCCCTAGCCCTCCCCGCGTTCCTCTCACCTGCTCTCTCCCTAGCCCTCCCCCTGTGTGCCACTCACCTGCTCTATCCCTAGCTCTCCCCCAGTGTTCCTCTCACCTGCTTTCTCTCTAGATCTCACCCAGTGTGCCACTGTGCTGCTGTAATGTGTAAAAAATAGGGGCTCTGCCTGCCTAATGTGTAAAAAGGGGCACTCTGCTGCCGTAATGTGTAGAAAGGTGGACTCTGCTGCCTAATGTGTAAAAAGGGGCACTCTGCTGCCGTAATGTGTAGAAAGGGGACTCTGCCTGCCTAATGTGTAAAAATGGGGTCTCTGCTTCTGTAATGTGTAAAAAAAGGGGGACTCTGCCTGCCTAATTTGTAAAAAGGTGGACTGCTGTTACAGTATGTGTAAAAAGGGAAACTCTGCTGACGTAATGCGTAAAGAGGGGAACTCTATTATTTTATTTATTTATTACCAGTTACTTATATATCGCACACACATTCCGCAGCGCTTTACAGAGAATATATGCCCATTCACATCAGTCCCTGCCCCAGTGGAGATTACAATCTATATTCCCTATCACATGTACACACCGACACATTCACGCTAGGGTTAATTTTTGTTGGGAGCTAATTAACCTACCAGTATATTTTTGGATTGTGGGAGGAAATCAGAGTACCCGGAGTAAACCCACACAAGCACAGGGAGAATATACAAACTCCACACAGTTAGGGCCATGGTGGGAATTGAACCAATGACCTCAGTGCTGTGAGGCAGTAATGCTAACCATTACACCATCCATACTGCCTGAGCTCTGTGGCCACACCCCTTCCCCATGAAGCCACGGCCATATACTTTTTGCGCGCACCAGCGGGGTGTACTGGCCCTGTTTTGTATATATGGGGGGGTGGGGGTGCGCCGGTGCTGTTTCTTGCACACCGCTAAAAGGTCTGTTACGGCACTGATCTAAAGGACCCCCTGGGCACGCACCCTGCAACCTGTAGACCCGCCTAAAGCATCCTTAGGATGTTCCAGGCAGTAATCTTCCACCTGTGCCGGTAGCCTCGCACCCTCATCGTGATGTCACGTGATTGGGGGGGTGGCCAGCACAGGGTGGAAATCTCCCTGTTGCGGAAGTACCTGCCTTTTTCTGTATGGTTTCACTATCTCTGTTACAATACACAAACTGCCACTATTGTCACATAGGGGCAGTTTTATTAACCTGGAGAAGTGATAAAGCAGTGATAAAAGTTGATAATGCACCAGCTATTCTGCTCCAATATGTAAATTGACAGTTAGGAGCTGATTGGCTGGTGTGTTATCACCTGGCACTTATCACTTCTTTATCACTTCTCCAGTTTTAATACATCTGCCCAATATTCTCAAGTTACCATACTTTCTGGGCAAATGCTGGTCATACCTTTTCTAGAATCAAAATTTGACCTTGAAATCCTGTTTCTACAGCTGTCCCACAAATTATGCCCAATAACAGACTGCGCAACAATTTGTTCATCGGACGGGACTTTTATGTGTACTTTTATTTTATTATGCTAAGAATCAACTGAGTTTGTTGGTTTATCTTATCCCGAAGAACGGTCTTTGTATTCACAAGTGTTATTTCTACTGACATCAGAGAAGAAAGTGCTATTTGCAGGTTAGAACATAAAAGTCTAGACTGTGGATAAAATGCAGTTTAATGTACCTTGCCCAGAATGGCGTAGTATAATTTACAGTGACCTTCATGGTTTGGGAAAATCTGCTGTGGCAGAGAAATCCGGTATCTTGTTAAAATGTAGATTTAAAAATAAATCTGAAGCACAGCAGCCGAGGAAACAAACAGACGGTTCCTGTGGGCAACTAATGCCAGTCTCCTCATTTCACATCTATATTTTAACACTGCATTACAGAGGATAGTCAATGAAACTGTTGTAAGAGCCGATTTAGCAGCAAGGACAAAGAAAGTGAATTTACAAGGAAGATTGATTGCCTGCGCTAATATAGTCGCAGATGCAAACAGGGAAAAAAACACTGATTTAAATAATGTGCAATAAAACATGTGATTTGTACAAGGATACACACATGCTCATTAATAATAATATTTCTGTTGCAGCGGTTTAGAAAACTATATTTACTGATTGATGGAGCCAGTGGTGGGAATGCAGCTAATATACCGGCTGTCAGGATCCCGGCGTTGAGGAGACCGATGCTGGAATCCCGGCAGCCGGTGAAATACCAACACCTGGAATCCCGACAGACATGGGCTATTCCTACTCGGATCCACGCGATCAATATAACCTATACACACACACAGAAACTCCTCTAAATAAATCCTGCATTTGCTGCTGATCAGGCGTGTAACTAGATCTTTATGTGCCCCATAGCAATACTCTGATATCCCCCCTCCCCCCCCCCCCCCCACTTTCCGCGCCCCATAAGAGCAACGGGTAACGGGGTAGGAGGGGGAGTGGAGGGGTGTATGGCTTGCAGCCTCAGTGTCCCTGGAGAGCTCCTAGAAAAAGCCTCATATTCACCCCATCACAACTGAGCCACCTGTGTTTAATTTTCTCCTGGAGACCTGTTATATTGTCCCTGAAGCAGGGCAATCAGTGTGGAAGAGCTGCGGAGCCGGGGAACAGGTTTTTCCTGTTCCTGCAGGTAGCGGCCTTCCTCCTGTGTAGAAGCTGGGACCTGGATTTTGCACCCTTTCCGGCCAAGCTGCTCGGACCTGCGAAGACGTCTTCGCGGATTACAGCGGCCCTAGCTGACCACACTCCCCCCCCCCCCCACCCCCGTGGACCCTTACCGAGAGCCGAAGACAGCACGCACGGGCCCCTGGAGCCGGAAACCGAGCGCTGAACGGAGCCGCGAGTTGTCTGTGGAGGTCCGGTGCCTGCGGCCATCTTGGAGGGGGCAGAGAGAGCCGCACGGACAAGGTGCGCACCTGAGCGGCTCGTACTGGCCGGGACTCTCCCACTGCAGGTATCCTTCTGTGGGGCTGGAGGCGTGCATCAGCCCAGGGGACTCCTAAGCTGACTTACTTATCATTACAGACTTGCAGGAGCTCGGTAACGGCAGCCATCTTGGGGGTGGCAAACGGGATCCATTTAAATACAGAAGGCTTTAGGTGCTGCATAGCCCCTGCTCTCCCCGGAGCCACAGTGCAGCCCCCAACTTATAACATCACACGTCTGTCAGCTGCCCTGAGAGAGAAAAGCCTCTGGAGCCGTGTTATACCCGCCGGTTTCCGGCGCCGCACACTGCCTGCCGGCAGACCTGACAGAGGATAAGCTCCGGTGCCATACTGCAATAGACAGCTCCTGGGGACACCCACATATGGATGACCAGGTACGATTGTGGGACCACCTACCCTTGTCCCTCCCTCCGACGCTGCCTGGTGCTTACTCTTCCCGACCCTGGTGTCACGCTGCTATCCATTGCTGTTATTTGTCAGCTGCCCTAGGAGGTTAGCGATAGGGTCACTGGCCCTCATCTCCCCCTCTGCACTGTCTGGGATGCTGGCCTAGCAACACAATTTGTCCTACCTGGACCGTGATAGTTTTCTTTATATCTTTCCATTTTTTACTTAACATACAGCCGACAAACGTCTGTGTCTCTTTTTGCATTTGTGATACCCCGCCTACCCTCTTCACTTTTTCATAATGGAGCAAAGAAACAAGAAAAACACGCAGGCCCCACAAAATCTAAGGGCCCCCCAACTCCTTCATTGCTCACGGATTCACCTTCCTCCCCTGCTCATCGGAGATGGGTGTTGACCCACAGATCCAAGCAGTTATGATCAGTTTACATGGAAGGGGTATAGTCCGCCTTTAAGCAAGAACTTTCCACAGCTATCGCCGAGTTCAATTTTGATCGCACGGCCCTTGGTAATCGTATGGACGCTCCTGATTCGAAGACAGATGACCTTTGCCGCTCTCATCAACGTCTTGATTCGGAGCTCTCCAGACTCCATGATGAGCTAGAAGACCTCAAGGAACGTCAAGAAGATCAAGTAATCGCTCCCGTCGCAACAATTTGCACATCCGCAATGTGGTGGAATCAATCCTTAGCTCTGCACTACCGTCCTTCCTGAAAGACTTCTTTCAACATGTCTTACCTGACCTTTCAGATGCTGATTGTCTATGTGATAGAGCCCACAGAGCGCTCCGAGCAAAGCCTGCCCCGACACAGCCGCCCAGGGATGTCATAGTTCGTATACATTATTTTAGTTCGAAGGAACGTATTCTGATGTCAATACGAGACTCTCCAGTGATCGACTTCCGGGATATGCAATTGCAAGTTTTTCAGGATCTGGCCCCCCTCCACCATTCAAAAGAGGCGGGACCTCCAGCCTGTTACTCGTATACTACGCCAACAACAAATACGATATAGATGGGGATTTTCCTTCATGTTACAAGTTACAGCGAACAATTCTACCTACTCCTTCAAAACCTTAAATCAAGGTAAGGATCTGTTGACTAAACTTGGTCTCCTCCCTGTACCGGGACTGCCTCTTCCTCTGGGCCACGACGCTCCCAGATCCCTCCGCCTGAATGGACGAGGGTAACTCGTCATCGCAACGACACCAATGACCCTCCTTGATTTTGGCGAACTATTTTTGGTTACACTTGGACAGTTCTCAACACTTTAGGAATTTGTCTCCTGACAGGAGGAGACTCTTGCTGTCATCTTCCATCTTTTAATGTCATGGTCTATGATATTGCCTGGTAATACTACACTGGGCTTATCTCGTTTGCCTTGTCTCCCCTTGTCCCCCTTGTTCCCCTTCCCCCCTCCTTTCTTGTTGGTATGACACAGTACGTTTTTGTTTATTGTTTTTCATATTTTGGGTTACATTATTTTATCTTCGGCTCTGGCCGACTCAACTATTGCGGTCCAGAGGGACCCGCTTCTCCTGCATTCGTTTGCTGTTCCCACTACCCCCGTGCTCCCTTTATTTGCTACTTCGAAGTATGATGTTTTATATTTGTGTAGCGGTCCTTGATTGGGACCCTATAATTCAGGGTTTTCTCCCGTATGGGTTCCTCTATCACTTTCTTTTCTCCTATATTTCTGATTCTTGTTTTTTGCTGTTCTTCTTCTTTCCTTTTCCTTCTTCCCCGGGACGGGTTTCCACTGCTCCTCTTTTGTTCTTTGGTATCACATGGCGCTTAAATTGTTTTCTATAAATGTAAACGGGTTTATTTCTCCCCAGAAATGTACTGTGATGTTGTCCGCCTGTCGGAGAGAGAAGGCTGATATAGTTTTCCTCCAAGAGACCCACTTCGCCGGTACACACTCTCAACTTCATGGTAAGCAATTTACCCAGACCTTTTTTGCCTCTGCTGACTGTAAGAAAAGGGGGGTAGCTATATTGATTCACCGTAATATCCCATTTGTCCACACTACAACCATAGCTGATCCTGACGGCCGATACCTGATAGTGATCGGTACGCTCCGCACTGATATTCTAATGCTCGTATCTGTATACGCCCCTAATCAAGACCAATCCCGTTTTTTTCGCACACTCTTCTTGCGCCTTAATAGAGTAGCGCAAGGCCACATTATTTTAGGCGGGGACTTTTTTACTGTGCTTGATCCCTTTTTAGATAAATCTACTCCTAAAACTAAGAAGGAAGCATCCCCATCTGATTCTGCTCTCACATTGACATCCTCCCTCACGCAGCTTGATTTCCGAGACACCAGGCGTCTTAAACACTCCAACGCTAGAGACAATACCCATTTCTCTGCACCTCATCAGCATTACTCTCGAATAGATATGATACATGTATCTCACTCACTCTCAACGTTGATATCTGATTCAGGCATCACTCCCTGTTCATGGACGGACCATGCAGGGGTGTATATCCTGGTAGACTTCTATGGAACCCCTAATAAATCCTGTAAATGGTGTCTTGATGATACTCTTCTTTCGCACCCCTCCACTCTCTCAGACACTAAATTGAACCTGAATTTTTTTTTGAGGAAAACGCCTCCCCAGAAGTCTCTCCTAGCCTAGTTTGGGAAGCACATAAAGCCACTATTCGCGGCCACTTTATGTCTAAGGCCTCAGTCATACGTAAGAAAGCAGCGCAGGAAGTTTCCTCATTGGAATCTCAAATTTCTGCGCTTTTAAGCCCAACATAAACTTGCCCCGTGCGACTCCCTATTCTCCCAGATAAATAACCTCAGATGTCAATTAAACACCCTTTTATCACGGAGAGCGGCAGCTATACTACAGAAGCTCCGTCAAAAATTTTACGATAAAGCGGATAAAATAGATAGTCTCTTCGCTAGCAAGTTAAGAAGTAAACGTGCTATGGGACTGATAGAAAAACTACATTCTTCTACATTAGACGCACTCACCTATGATCCTAAATCGATGGTGGAGGAATTTCGGAACTAATATAGCTCCTTATATAATCTCCCTGCCCCCCCCCCTCTTCCCTCCGATGGTCCGGAGGGAGCATGTTCATATTTGTTGGGTGCCCCCTTGCCGGGTTTGGCAGAGCAACAGATTTCTCTTCTTAATGCGGACATATCGCTGGAAGAGACGGTTGCCGCTATCAAATCTATGCGGTCATCAAATGCCCCTGGTCCAGATGGCTTTACCGCTCAGTATTACAAAACATTCCACACGGAATTAGCCCCATATCTTACCTCGCTCTTTAATAGTGTTCTAGAGGGATCATAATTTGCGCCAGCCACTGTACAAGCTGACATTATTTTTATTCCGAAGCCGGAGAGGGATCCAACGCGATGTTCCAACTATCGCCTGATTTCTTTGCTGAACGTAGATCTTAAGATATACCCTAAAATCTTAGCCCCCCTACTTACACAACTGATACACCCGGACCAAGTGGGTTTCATTTCTGGCCGCCAGGCCTCCGATAATACCAGGAGAGCCATAGATTTGATTCACTCTATCCATAAACAGAAGTTACCCTCGTTGTTGCTAGCATTGGATGCCGTGAAGGCTTTTGACAGAATCTCCTGGCCCTTCGCTTCCTCAGTACTCCGGAGGATTGGTTTTTCTGGCAAATTCTTAGAAGGTGTTTCGGCGCTTTACAGATCCCCTACTGCCACGGTTTCTGTAAATCGCCTCACCTCTTCCACGTTCAATATCACTAAAGGCACCAGACAGGGATGCTCGCTCTCCCCGTTGCTATTTGCCCTGGTTATGGAACCGCTGGCAGCAAGGATCCGAGCTAATATAGATATAGCTGGAGTGCGGGTAGGCCCTTCTGAACATAAAATTGTGCAGTACGCTGATGATGTCCTAATATCTCTGGGATCCCCATCTCAGTCGTTACAGCTGCTCCTTTCTGAGATAGACCTTTACTCTAAATATTCAGGTTATAAACTTAATACGGGTAAGACTGAAGTATTTAATTTTTATATCCCCGACCCGATTAAGCTCTCATTGGAAAATTCCTTTCCATTTCACTGGCACAAGCAAAAGATTAAATACCTAGGTATTTTTCTAACGCATAGCCATCATCAACTTTACCAAGCTAATTTCCCTAGGCTTTTAAATTGAATTAAGTCAGATTTGTCTTCTTGGTCTAGTCTCTTTATCTCCTGGATAGGTAGGGTAAACTCGGTGAAGATGAACGTGCTCCCTCGGATACTTTACCTGTTCCAGACCCTCCCGATATTTATTCCTCCATCTGTTTTTCAATTCTTACAATTTCACACGTCACAATTCATATGGGCAATAAGCGTCCCCGTGTCCGATTGAAACTCTTACAGCGCCCCACATTTAGTGGCGGCCTAGGCATCCCAGACTTCAGAAGATATTATTTAGCCCCACAGCTCTCACACTGCGTACAATGGTGCAACCCCGAATCTAGAAGGGTCTGGGTCTCTATGGAAGCCGCAGAAGTGGGTCTCTCTACTCTCTCTTCTCTTCCCTGGCTTTCGAAATCCTGCCGCCCCAAAACTATAGCATCCCACCCTGTAGTTTCCCGCTCACTAACGATTTGGGACTTTGCCAATAGGAAATATGGCATGGCCCCAGCCCCATCCCCTATCATCCCAATATTACACAACCCTGCATTCCCTCCTGGTACAAATAAATCACAGTTTGCTCCTTGGCAAGATAGAGGTATCTTATTTCTGAATGATATTACCAGGGATACTAGTTTTCCACAGTTTTCTCAGATTCAAGAAACTATTGCTATTCCCTCTAGGTATTTTTTATCAATTTTTACAACTCAGACATTTTCATTCCTCAATGGGCCACGTCCTCTCTAGTAGACCTTTGACCGCGTTTGAGACTATATGTTTCAGACGTCACTCAACCAAAGGCCTAATTTCCATCTTATATACTACTCTCACTGGGGACACTCCCTCTCAGCGTGATCTTCATGAGAGAGCATGGGAAACGGACCTAGGCTCGGCTTTAGATGACGAATGGTCTGAGGCCTGGGATAACGCAGCGTCTAGTTCCATCTGCGTTAGAATCAAAGAGAATGTTTATAAATTATTATATAGATGGTATTATGTACCATCTCGCTTGAGCAAAATGTACCCGGATACGTCAGATAGATGCTGGAGAGGATGTGGCGCAGAGGGCTCTTTCCTACACATATGGTGGTCATGTCCTAAAATAGTGCATATGTGGAGGGAAGTGATTAACTTTATATCTAGCTTGTTGCAGATTTCTATTCCTTCTGACCCTAAATACATTCTCCTCCCCTTAAACCTACCAACACTAACAAAATTTAAAAATAAATTGTTACGTCATATTGTATCCGCAACAACAGGTCAATTAGCTGCAGATTGGAAAAACCCTATCCCGCCTTCCATGCAATCTATAATTGCCCGTATCTGGTACGTTTACCGCATGGACTATATGACTAGCATCATAAACTGCTCCTCCAAGTAATTCGAGAAAATTTGGAGTCCATGGCTGGCCACCCAGCATGCCCCTTCACCCTTTAATTTATGATACCCTGCACCATATTTGATGGGACCCTCCCGAGGACTCTTTCTTATCATATTTTGTTCGTTCCTCTCCTTTTTTCTTCTCTTTCTCTCTTCTCGACTGTCTTCTCCTCTTACTCTTTAATGTTAGTCGGTTAGCTGCGCTGCTGACTGGCTTTTTTCTATTTTATACCACCCGCTCTCTGGGTCAAAAATAGGTCACTGGTTTTTTTTTCCAGTTATCTTTATAATTGCCAACTGTTATGCTATATTTGCAACGTAATTTGTTGAAGCCACTATCTATTGGTATCTGTTTGCATTTGTGATCCCATGAATAAAAATTAGTTTAAAAAAAAAGAGGGGGAGTGGAGGATTTCTAGAGAAGGTAGCAGGGGACAGAGTACACACTGTGGTGTCCGTTATACCAACATATATAGTTATAGTTATATAGTTCGAACTATCAGGACTCCATCTCCTGTTATTTCCATGCATTGAAAGACCTGTGAGTGCTGTCTTTTTGCTTCTATCTATCTATCTACACACACACACGAGAAGGGCACAGCAAGCATAGGGAGCGTATAACCCCCTTCTCCCCTCTTTCGAAACACAGCACATCAACACCCCCAACTTTGACTATAGCATACTGCAGTGGCTTCCTGCATCCACTCGCTGCCTCTCTCCCACCCGTATCGCCCCGCCCCAGCCCTCTGTCTACAGAACATCAGCAGCCGTGGCCGGCACCCCCTTACCCCCCACACCAGACAGCACACACAACCCGCAGCCATCTACACCGCAGTGCCCAACAGCCGCGTCCGGCACCCCCTCATGCCCCACATCAGGCTGCATACACAGACCACAGCCATCTGCCCAGCAGTCAAATGCATGCTCGAGGGGCCCCACCAACAAAGGTGAGAATGGGACTCACTCATGCAGCAATCAGGTACTGCTCTGCTGGGATGTCCATTCCTCCGCTCACAGACGTCTTGGCAGTGCACCCAGTGGCGTAACTACTGCCCCCGCAGTCCTCGCGGTGGCTTGGGGGCGAGGGGCTGCAGGGGCGCCACTGACTTAGAACAGATTGACATGCGGACGAGCGTCCGCATGTCAATCTGCGGTCTCCTTTCCTCCGCTGCTGTGTTGGAGGGACACGGAGGGCACCGCGCGCGCCTCTCCAGTGTCCCTCCTGGCTCTCCGGCCGGTGTAATAAAGGAAGTGCCGTTCGTGAGCTCTGATTGGCTCACGAACCGGCACTTCCTTTATTAGACCCGCAGGAGAGCCAGGAAGGACACGGGTGAGGCGCGCGCTGTGCGCTCCGTGTCCCTCCAACACAAAGGAGCGGCGGGGGGAGGAAGAATAGGGGAGCAGGCACTGTGGGGGAATATCTGGCACTGGGGGCATATACCTGGCACTGTGGGGGAATATCTGGCACTGGGGGGAGCAGGCACTGAGGGGGCATATGTGGCACTGTGGGGGAATATCTGGCACTGGGGGCAAATACCTGGCACTGTGGGGGGAGCAGGCACTGAGGGGGCATATGTGGCACTGTGGGGGAATATCTGGCACTGGGGGCATATACCTGGCACTGTGGGGGAATATCTGGCACTGGGGGCATATGTGGCACTGGGGGGGGGTATATTTGGCACTGGGGGCATGTACCTGGCACTGTGCGGGAATATCTGGCACTGGGGGCATATGTGGCACTGGGAGCACGGCCCTACCAACAAGCACTACCCCCTAGCAACGTGCATGAAACCCCTGGCAACGAGCATGACACCCTGAGCATGAAAATCCCTGGCACCGTGCATGGAACCAAGAGCATGAAACCCCTGGCAACGAGCAGGTAATTTAAAAGTAATTAGAAGCCTTACTGTAGAACTTAATGTGTACTGGGCATTACGGTGTGTGGCATAATGTATCATGGACATTGCGGTGTGTGTCATAATGTGTCAGGCATTACGGTGTGTTGTATACTATATCACGATCATTGTGGTATGTGGTATAATGTCTCAGGGTCATTGTGGTGTGTGTCATAATGTGTCACAGACATTGTATGTGCTATAATGTATCAGGGGCATTGCAGTGTGTAGCATAATGTATAACGGGCATTGCGATTCCTGTCATAATGTGTCACAGGCATTACGGTGTGTGACATAATGTGTCGGGGGCATTACAGTGTGTGCAAATTGTGTCATGGGCATTATTGTGCGTGGAATAATGTCTAAGGGCCATTGCAGTATGTGGCATAATGTATACTGGGCATTACTATAAGGAGGAGAAATGACAAATAATGTAAGGGGCATGAATCAGGATTATTTTTCTTTCCTGTGGTGGCTAACGTCTGGGCGTGCAGGTTGCAAAACTGGGGTATAAGGTAGACTTTTCCTGCAATGCCACGCCCCTTTATGCGAAGCCACGCCCATTTCAACTAAGCCACACACCCTTTTTGGCGGCGCGCCTTCGGTGCGCACATATTTGTCACTTTACTACTGCCAATTATGGGGGGGGGGGGCGCGCCGAATAATTTTTTGGCTTGGGGGAGAAAAGTTTCTAGTTACGCCACTGAGTGCACCAATTCAACTAGTGTGGCCTGCGCCCTGCACTGTGCTGCAGCATGATTGGGTGTAGGAGCGGATCTAGGCAAGGGCAAGCCAGGCGGGTGCCCGGGGCGCTGAGGCCTGCGGGCGTGGCCACAGTCACCCTGCAGGTGCCTGCCGCCCACCCGCACCCCTCATCCCGCCTGCAGCGAGCGCCGTGGGCTGTGTGGGCACCCGCCGCAGTCGGCATCATTGTCAGACTCTAAAGGTCATAATTGACCTCTAGGGCAGGCATTCCCAACCACGGTCCTCAAGGCACACCAACAGTGCAGGTTTTAGTGATATCCAGGCTGCAGCACAGATGGTTAAATCAAAATAACTGAGCTACTAATTAAGTCACCTGTGCTGAAGCCTGGATATCACTAAAACCTGCACTGTTAGTGTGCCTTGAGGACCGTGGTTGGGAATGCCTGCTCTAGGGGTTTATTTACTAATATTCGAGTTTGTGCCGATTTGATGGGATTTTAATCTCGATTTTTATCTGACGTATTTTACTGCAACTTTTTTAATCCATTTTCGCTAATTTACTAAGCTGCCGAGTTTTCTTGTTTCGTATTTTCTGATGTCAATGTGATTCGTATTGTCGTTCAGTGTTTTACGGGACTGATGAGTAAAACACTGCCGGACATAACACAATGAAGCCCGGCCGGATCAGGGAGATCTGTGCAGGGCTTCATTGTGTACATTATGAGTAGTGTTTAAAGAGTTAAAACTCGGGGGGAAAAATTGCGTCGGGTAACACCTCCTAAGCATAACCAGCCTTGGGCTCTTTGAGCCGGCCCTGGTTGTAAAAATACAGAGGGGAAAATGCGTAGGGTCCCCCCATATTTATACAACCAGCACCGGGCTCTGCGTCCGGTCCTGGTTCAAAAAATACAGGGGACAAAAGATGTAGGGGTCCCCCGTATTTTTTAAACCAGCACCGGGCTCCACTAGCCAGATAATGCCACCGCCGGAGGACACTTTTATATAGGTCCCTGCGGCCGTGGCATTACCCCCCCAACTAGTCACCCCTGGCCGGGGTTCCCTGGAGGAGTGGGGTCCCCTTAAATCAAGGGGTTCCCCCCTCCAGGCACCCAAGAACCAGGAGTGAAGCCCGAGGCTATCCCCCCCATCCGTGGGTGGTGGATGGGAGGCTGATAGCCTTTGTGTAAAAATAAGAATATGGGCCCTCATTCCGAGTTGATCGGTCGCAAGGCGAATTTAGCAGAGTTACACACGCTAAGCCGCCGCCTACTGGGAGTGAATCTTAGCTTCTTAAAATTGCGACCGATGTATTCGCAATATTGCGATTACTAACTACTTAGCAGTTTCAGAGTAGCTTCAGACTTACTCTGCCTGTGCGATCAGTTCAGTGCTTGTCGTTCCTGTTTGACGTCACAAACACACCCAGCGTTCGCCCAGGCACTCCCACCGTTTCTCCGGCCACTCCTGCGTTTTTTCCGGAAACGGTAGCGTTTTCAGCCACACGCCCCTGAAACGCCGTGTTTCCGCCCAGTAACACCCATTTCCTGTCAATCACATTACGATCGCCGGAGCGATGAAAAAGCCGTGAGTAAAATTACTTTCTACATAGCAAAGTTACTTGGCGCAGTCGCAGTGCGAACATTGCGCATGCGTACTAAGCGGATTTTCATTGCGATGCGATGAAAAATACCGAGCGAACAACTCGGAATGAGGGCCATTGTTTTTTGTTGTAGAACTAGAAGTCCCAGCAAGCCTCCCCCACAAGCTGGAACTTGGAGAACCACAAGTACCAGCATGCGGGGGAAATAACGGGCCCGCTGGTACCTGTAGTTCTACAACATCAAAAAATACCCCCCAAAAAACACAACACACACACACCATGAAAGGAAAGCTTTATTTCACATACATGCACACTTACACACTCACATACTTACCTATTGTCCCACGGAGCCCCTCAATCCCTTTGTTAAGTAGAATCCACAGGGTACCTGTCAAATAAAAATTATACTTACAACCAATCCTGTGTAGATCTGTCCTCATCTTATCTGACGTAATCCAGGGTCTTGAATAAAATAACAAACCGGTAACCCGATCCACGCACTTAAAGGGGTTTCTCCGAATGCCGGGCCACCCCCCCCCCCCCCCCCCGTGATTTCTGTCACTGGAGGTCCCGCCAGCCAATCAGGGAGCACCACGTCATGGCGCTCTCCTGATTGGCTGTGCGCTCCTAGCCTGTCAGTCAGGAGGTGCGCACTGGCTAGAATGGGGCTTAGCACAGCTCCATTCTATCCAATGATGGGAACTTTGCGGTCTGCGGTAAACCGCGAGGTTAATTGGGGTCACTCTTGTTCTACAACAAAAAACAATATTCTTATTTTAACACACAGGCTATCAGCCTCCCATCCACTGCCCACGGATGGGGGGACAGCCTCGGGCTTCACCCCTGGTCCTTGGGTGCCCGGAGGGGGGGGACCCCTTGATTTAAGTGGTCCCCACTCTTCCAGGGAACCTTGGCGAGGGGTGACTGGTTGGAGGGGTAATGCCACGGCCGCAGGGACCTATGTAAAAGTGTCCCCCGTCTGTGGCATTATCTCCCTGGCTAGTGGAGCCCGGTGCTGGTTTAAAAAATACGGTGGACCCTTACATCTTTTGTCCCCCCGTATTTTTTGAACCAGGACCGGACGCAGAGCCCGGTGCTGGTTGTATAAATATGGGGTACCCTACACATTTTTCCCCCCTGTATTTTTACAACCAGGGACGGCTCAAAGAGCCCAAGGCTGGTTATGCTTAGGAAGGGGGACCCCATGCAATTTATTTTACACATGTTTAACCTAAACAGACCCTTTCCCACAGATAATCATGCACGGATCTCACTGATCCGTGCATGACTATCCAAACACGCCAGAAAAAAGCAGGTCTCTTTTTTTGGAGCTTTTTTTTACGAGTCACAAAAAAATACGTCAGCAATTGAACATTCACAGACAAACAACGAAATCTGAATGAATAATAAATTACCGTTTTGTATGAATAAACAGGCACGTTTGACCGATGGTCTATTCATTCATATTTCTGCCCTCTGCCGTGAAAACCATTACGAATAGCCCCAACACTGCCGACATTTGTGCTTAGTAAATTCCTGTGTTGCCACTTAGAAAAAAAAAACACACTCGGACAAAATCGGGACTTTAGTAAATAAACCCCCTAGTGTCTGTGCAGCGCTATAGGAGAGAAGTCATGACGTCTCTCCCATAGAGAGAAGCGGGTGGCCTGAGATGGAGCTGCAGCGGCAGCAGTGGTCGGGAAGCAGGAGCGGGGCTGGTGAGTATTGTCTTGTTTTTTTTTGTGTTTGTAAGCGGCGCTACTAGGGAGCACATCTACAGGGGGCACAACTACAGGGGGCAAATTACTGAGGGCATGTTAGGGTCTCCTGCCCTGTGCTGCCACGTCGTCATGGCAACCGGGAGACAAGTGCTAGCGGAGTAACCTGAGCGCAGCTGATACTCCGGTTCGGGTCTTTTGCTGTGCAGTGGTTATAGGCTCTGTGCACGGCAGGGGATCCGGTGCTGGTTTTTGTGCACAATCCTCAATTTGACTGGGTCTCTGGGGAGATTCTTAGTTGGGGTACTGATTGTTTCAGGAGTTGCTTGAGCCTTCCAGTCAGGCTCTCGCAGCTAAGTTTGCCAGGATTGCCAGGGTGTTATGCAGATTTTGCGGACGTGTTCTCCAAAAAAGTTGCAGAGGTACTACCTCCCCATCGCCCCTATGACTGTGCCATTGATTTGTTGCCAAATGCTAAGCTTCCCAAGAGCAGGTTGTACTCCCTGTCACGTCCTGAGACTCAGGCTATGGCAGAGTACATTCAGGAGAACTTGGCTAAGGGATTTATCAGACCTTCACAGTCTCCAGTTGGGTCGGGGTTCTTCTTCGTGGGTAAAAAGGACGGTTCGTTGCGACCCTGCATCGACTTCAGGGAATTGAACCGTATCACGATTAAAAACTCATACCCACTGCCTCTCATTTCGGTCTTGTTTGACCAGCTTTGTACTGCCACCATTTTTTCTAAGATTGACCTACGCGGTGCGTACAATCTAATCTGAATAAGAGAGGGGGATGAATGGAAGACTGCCTTTAATACCCACTCAGGGCATTATGAATATTTGGTGATGCCTTTTGGGCTCTGTAATGCCCCGGCAGTCTTCCAGGATTTCATGAATGATGTGCTCAGGGAATATTTGGATAGATTCTTAGTTGTATACCTAGATGACATCCTAATCTTCTCCCATTCCCTGGAGGAACATCGGAAGCATGTACGCTTAGTCCTCCAGAAACTCAGAGACCACCGGCTTGGGGCGAAGCTGGAGAAGTGCGAATTTGAAGTTCAGCAAATCGCATTTCTAGGATATATTATCTCCCCAGAAGGTTTCCAAATGGAGGGTTCCAAGGTACAGGCAGTCCTGGATTGGGTGCAGCCCACTAGTTTGAAGGCGCTTCAGCGTTTCCTGGGCTTTGCGAATTTTTATAGACGATTTATCGCTGGATTTTCGTCTATAGTGGCGCCCTTGGTGGCACTCACTAAGAAAGGGGCGGATGTTGCTCACTGGTCTTGTGAGGCTAAAGCGGCTTTTGCCCGTCTCAAAAGGGCATTTGTTTCGGCCAAGGTGCTGCGACACCCAGATCCAGAGCGTCCTTTTGTGGTGGAGGTGGATGCCTCTGAGATGGGTATTGGGGCAGTGCTTTCTCAGATGGGAGTGTCTGATAATCGCCTTCATCCCTGTGCTTACTTTTCCCGTAAATTTTCGCCTGCCGAGATGAATTATGACGTGGGTAACCGGGAATTGTTGGCTATTAAGGATGCACTCGAGGAGTGGAGACACTGGCTTGAGGGGGCTAAGTTTGTGGTCTCAATTCTCACTGACCATAAGAATCTGGCATATTTAGAGTCAGCAAAGCGTCTCAATGCCAGGCAGGCACGATGGGCTTTGTTTTTTGCTCGCTTTAATTTTTTGATAACATATCGCCCTGGGTCAAAAAACATCAAGGCTGATGCGCTCTCGCGGAGTTTTGCTCCAATCCAGGAGACCACCGAGGAGCCGTTGCCCATTGTTTCCCCATCATGTATTAAAGTGGGCATTACCCAGGACCTCTTATCATTAGTCCTTAGAGCACAGGAGCAGGCTCCTCCAGACCTTCCGGTAGGTCTTTTGTTTGTGCCTCCTAGGTTAAGACAGCGAGTGTTCCTGGAATTCCATGCCAAGAAGTCGGCAGGTCACCCGGGTATTGCCAGAACTCGGGAGTTGCTATCTAGGGCGGTGTGGTGGCCCTCGGTGGCTAAGGATGTGGATCAGTGGGTTCGGGCATGTGACATCTGTGCCCGAAATAAGACTCCTAGAGGGGTTCCTGTTGGCCCATTACATCCACTCTCTATCCCATCTAAGCCATGGACCCACATTTCAATGGATTTTGTGGTGGACTTGCCCAAATCCTCGGGGATGACAGCCATCTGGGTTGTCATTGACAGGTTTTCGAAGATGGCGCACTTCGTTCCACTGGTTGGGCTGCCATCGGCCAGACGCCTGTCTGAATTATTTATGCTGCATGTTGTGCGTCTCCACGGGTTGCCACTTGATGTGGTCTCTGACCGCGGATCCCAGTTTGTGGCCAAATTCTGGAGGGCATTTTGTTCCGATCTCCAGATTTCTGTCAGCTTGTCGTCAGGCTACCATCCGCAGTCTAATGGGCAGACTGAAAGGGTGAACCAGTCCTTGGAGCAGTTCCTCAGGTGCTATGTCTCCAAGTGTCAGACTGACTGGGTTGCTCATCTGTCCATGGCGGAGTTTGCCTATAACAACGCGGCTCACTCTGCTACAGGGATCTCTCCCTTCCTTTGTGTGTATGGGCATCATCCTAAGGCCAATTCTTTTGACCCACTGGACTCCACGCCTGGTGGTTCCTCTGTGGTTTCGGTCCTTAGAGGTATTTGGCGGAAAGTGAAGAAAGCCCTTGTGTCTGTGTCATTAGTGACCAAAAGGGTTTTTGATAAGCGGAAAAGACCCTGCAGCTTCAAATTAGGAGACTTCGTCTGGTTGTCTACCAAGAATTTGAAGTTGAGACAGCCATCTCATAAGTTAGGCCCCCGGTTCATCGGCCCTTATAAGATCACCAGGGTTATCAACCCGGTGGCATTTCAGTTAGATCTGCCCCGTTCTTTGGGTATCAATAAAACATTTCATTGTTCCCTTTTAAAACGGGCGATTAGTAATCCTTCTTCCAGTGGAAGACCTTCCCCTCTTCTGATAAGTGGCCAGAGGGAGTTTGTTGTTGAAAGGATTCTTGACTCCAAGGTGGTTCGGGGTCGGCTGTCATTTTTGGTGCACTGGAAGGGGTATGGCCCGGAGGAGCGGTCGTGGGTGCGCAGTTGTGATCTTCATGCCCCCAGACTGATACGCTCTTTCTTCTCGCAGTTCCCCGATAAACCCGGTGGTAGGGGTTCTTTGACCCCTCGTCAGAGGGGGGGTACTGTTAGGGTCTCCTGCCCTGTGCTGCCACGTCGTCATGGCAACCGGGAGACAAGTGCTAGCGGAGTAACCTGAGCGCAGCTGATACTCCGGTTCGGGTCTTTTGCTGTGCAGTGGTTATAGGCTCTGTGCACGGCAGGGGATCCGGTGCTGGTTTTTGTGCTCACAGTCTGTGAGGTCTGAGTGGGGCGTGGACAGCACCTGCTTTATAAGGCCTCTTCTCAGGGTAAGCAGATGCTGCTGAATCTTTGTTGGTTAGTCAGTTCCTGAAAGTTAACCAGTACTGTGTAGCTTTGTATTTGTTTGTTGCTTACTGCAAATAGGCCTGGGGATTTGGTATTACACTCTGCCAATCCAGACCTAGCAGTAAGACTGGAGTCAGTCGTTTAGCTTGCTGGGGTTCTGTTACTACTCTGTGAACTTAGCAAGTTTGCGGCTGTATTCTAAGACTTGCCTGTCTAATCCTGTCTCACTGTGCTAGGTGTCAGGGGTCAGTTTAGTGGCAGTAAGCTGAACCTGTGCACTGCAAGTGAGAATTAGGATTGTGGAGACTCTCCTTGTGTCTATCATTCCATCTCTGACCAAGGAGTTTACTGCCACACCCGTTGGTAACCCTTTAGGGTTTTGCTGTTGCCCTTAGCAACAGCATTTCGGGTTCTCTATGTATTAAAACACAACATCTTGCTTTTCCCATCTGAGCAGTTCTAATACAAGGGAGATACCCAGTTCCTTAGCCTCTGGACTTCTCTGTTCACCTTGTGTGTATTTTGTTACCCTATCACCTTCTGTGTGCGTTGTGTCATATTCCCCAGTCTGTCTGTGAGTCCATTTGTTTTGCATAACAGTTCAGACACCAGTGCATTCCTGCAGGCACTGGAGTGCATAACAGTTCTGACACCAGTACTTTCCTGCAGGCACTGGTGTGCATAACAGGGCACAACTACAGGGAGCAGAACTACTGGGGGCACAACTACTGGGGCAAATCTACTTGGGCACAACTACTGGAGGGGAAATCTACTGGGGGCACAGCTACTGGGGGAAAAACTACTGGGGGCACAGCTACTTGGGACATAACTGCAGGGGACATAACTGTGGGTATGCCCCTTCCCTATGAAGCCACGCCCCTATTTTTGGCGCGCACCTTCAGCGCGCACTAACTCTGTTTTACCTGCTGGGTGGGAGGGCACCAGAGGAAACTTCTGCCCTGGGCGCCACAAGGTCTACAACTGGCCCTAAGTGGGTGCAGGGGAGCGGCAGGCTCTGCAGTCATCTTGGGCCCAGTAGCTGACGCATCCCCTGCACCTATAGTAGTTACCCCACAGCTCCTGATAGAAGGGTGAGGGTTAGGCACTAGGTTGAGGGCTAGATTTAAGCTAGTGCTGGGGGGAGGGGATGGCAAATTAGTTTAGCCACTAGAGGGAGGGGTAGGAATTAGGGGTAGTGCCGTACGCAATCGTGAACACCATTGGACACTTGCTTGTGCAGTAAGGGTTTTATGGACTTTTTGCACATGTGCAGTAGCAAAATATTACTCAATTACAGGAACATCAACCTGTGTCCACTCTGAATCAGGTCCTAAGTCTATTTATTAACACTTCAGAATCCATGAAGTATACCGGTGTGACCATACTGTGTAACTTATGCTCTGAGGGGTCCATGTATGAGCTACAGCATGATAAGGAATCTAAATGAAAAATGCAGAGAAAATCCTTGTACATATAGCTTTTGCATTTTGTCTGCCTGTGAGTGCTAGATTTTCTTACTGACCTCGCTTCGCTCACCACAGGTTACTATTTCAAATAGTTGCTGACATGGACCCAGGGGCTTATGGGAAAGGTCCTCTCCACGAAGGGTAACTAGACGCTACCTCAGCACCTGTGGCAGCACTAAGTGTCCCAGCTGCTACTAAAGGTTCAGGTCATTTACTGTCAGCTGTCTTGTCCAGCGCTGGTATCGCCACCTGTAGCTGACAAAAACAACTTCTCACTGTAGAAGCAGAAAGTTCGCTCTGTGAACTTGGGCTGATTGTCAATAAAGTTTGTAAAAAATAAAAATCTCTCTGTTGAAGCCGGTCTGATCCATTATCTATGCTGTTTGCCTACACCACCAAGGGGGAGCCTTAACGTTCACTTTCCTTGGCAGGGATATTATTAGTAACAATCGTGGTAGCCGACTCCTCCTTTGCAGTGGTAGCAGGCAAAACAAGACAGGCTTTATCTCCACGCTAAGTGGAGTGTTAGAAAAATGGATCCCTAAGTAAGTAAATAGCATTCCATCATGATCAGGGTCATGTATAAAACCTTGTTGCCTATTATTATGGCTGCAAGAAGAGATCTCAGTGACTTTGAAGGAGAAGTTATTGGGATTCTTTGACTGGAGGTTCAGTAACCAAAACTGTTTAGATTTGTCTTATACCACTTTCACATTGAGCCTCTCACCTGGGTTATTGCCAGGAGAAGCTGGCTCGATGTGAAAGGGTCGACCCAGGTCGTGCATCCCGAGTCTGTCCTGGGCCCGCAACCCATGTCGCAATCAGGATTATTCCTGGGTTTGACCCAGGTCAGCTGCAGTATGAAAGGTAAAGCCAGGTCATACATGACCCGGGTCATGCCTAAATGGCTCCTGATTGTCGGGCTCAGCACACTTGGAGATGACGTTATCTCCAAGCATCCTGTATTAACGGCAACTACGTAGGAATAACCCAGGTCCATCAAAGTGGGGTGAAAGGGGAAAGCAATCTGAAGTTCTGGCTCCGACCTGCGTTCAGTATCCCGGGTCGGGACAGGTCGGAACGGTGGCTTCATTATGAAAGGGATATAAGGTGATGTTAGCATGGAACTCTGGTAAAAAATATAAAATCATAAAGAAACACATACTTCTGCATCCTGGATGTCACACCCGAGGGTTGGGTTTAGCTGGGGAAGTCGTGAGTGGCTAGAGTTGACAGAGAGAAAGGGGGACATTTACTAAGCAGTGATAAGAGCGGAGGAGTGAGCCAATGGAAAAGTTGCCCATGGCAACCAATCAGCACTGAATTAAAATCTATAATTTGCATATTATAAAATGATACAGAGGTGCTGATTGGTTGATGGGGCCACTTCTCCACTGGCTCACTTCTCCACTTTTATCACTATTTAGTAAATGTCCCCCAGAGTGTGGAGGAAGCTGGGAGGCTTGATCCAGCTTCTGCTCATGAAACTAGGAAGCAGAGGCTGCTGGCTAGTAGACTTGGACTGCATTGTAGATCCACTGGTAAAGTTGAGCCCGAAGGCAGGATCATGTAGAAAATAATGGTAAGCTTTATTGTACAGGAACTGGAACCATGACCAGACTGGAACTGAATAGGTAACTGGCACAGGAGCGTGTGCTAGGCTGAGAAGAAAAGCTGTAGCTGCTGCTTCCAGGTAAGGGTGGGAAGGGGGGACCTGGGCCCCTTCCTCAGACATGGGCCCAGGTAATTTGTACCTCCCCTCCATCTCTCGGTGCCTTTGCTTGATCATGTTGGGGGGTTCCCTGTATTCCAGATGTTGGCCCCATAGTGTTAGGGACCTTCTCAACAAGAGGTGACCTGGACGATTGGTGGGCAGGCCAATATCATTGGCCAACAATATATCAACAACCTCTTATGACATATTATATTTTATTATACTGTAATGATTGTTTAGTGCATCTGCACCCCTTTTGTCTGTGTATACTACTTTATTCTCAGCAGCATAGCACCTTTCATTACTGGAGGGTGTGCAATTTAGAACCATTTCCCCTACTATGTATATGTGTAGAAATACACGGTTCCGGTATGAATGGTCGACCATGTTATGGTCGATAGTCATTAGGTCGACCACTATTGGTCGACATTGACATGGTCGGCACGGACACATGGTCGACACATGAAAATGGTCGACACATGAAAAGGTCGACATGAGTTTTTTTACTTTTTTTGGTGTAGTTTTTTGCGTAAAGTGACTGGGAACCCCAATTAGTGCACCGCTTCGCTCGCCATGCTTCGGGCATGGTGCTACCGCTTCGCTCGGCACAGATTACAGTTCCAATCGTAGTCCACGTGGATCGTAAAGTATGGAAAAGTTCCCCAAAAGAAAAAAAGTTAAAAAAACTCATGTCGACCTTTTCATGTGTCGTCCATTTTCATGTGTCGACCATGTGTCCATGTCGAACATGTCAATGTCGACCAATAGTGGTCGACCGAATGACTGTCGACCATAACATGGTCGACCATGTGAACGGATACCGAAATACACACCTGAGGTCTGAGAATGCCTCAAATCTAGATTGGCACCCCTCCCCCCACTCTATGTTTTTAAGCAGGGAAACCAGCATGGACTGCACAGTGACACAGGCATAATTCTAAGTAAGTCCTATTTATTTATATATAGTGTCAGAAAATTTGGACGTGGGGTCCCCCATGCCTGTTCTGGCTGGCCTGTCTCAGGGCATCACTATTTAAATACACAGTCACTTTTTATATCATGTTTGTCTATTATTTATGTATGCACATTTTTTTCACATACTCTCTACCTTTAAACTCATAGTAGGGACCTTCACATGCCTACACTTTATATCACTTTACTATCACGATTTTTTAGTGTGATGCCCTGGGGGGGTCCTTTACTGGATCATGTTTGGGGGTTCCCTGCGTTCCAGATGTTGGCCCCATAGTGTTAGGACCCTGCTCGACAAGAGGTGACCTGGACGATTGGTGGGCAGGCCAATATCATTGGCCAACGATATACCAACAACCTCTAATGACATATTATATTTCATTATATTATACTGTAATGATCATTTAGTGCACCTGCACCCCCTTTGTCCAGTCCTGTACTTACCAGATGTGTACATTGTGCATCAGAAGTAGAAACACAGCAACCGGCACACACTTCCTACTACATCCAGCTTCCCACCAGTACCAGGCATATGTCCAGGAGTGTGACTTAGGGCCTAATTCATATTTGAATGCAAACCCTTTGGTTTGCATGCAAATATGATGTTTGGGGGTCTGCGTAGGTGCAAGACCCCTTCTGCACATATGCACAAGGGGTCTTGCGATATGGCTGGCAGCCCCCTCTCAGCTGCAGCAAGACTGGCTGTTTAGGGGCTGGCTGGACCCAGCACCATTCTTTAAAACGGGGTTGTCTCCCCTGTTTTGAAGGCATGACGGGTCCAGGGTCTGCGTCGTGAAGAAAATGAGGGGTGTGGCTTGCAGGGATGGCATATTCTATAAGGCCACCCCATGTAGTGAGACCACACCCTTTTCTGGGAGCAAATAGTCTTAGTACTGCTAACATCCCTCCCCTTCACCTATCATGGTCCCCCCACCTGTTATTTTCTTCTGGATCAGCCCCTGTGGGTAACAGTTGCACCTAAAGCAAGGTTTAAGTGAGTTCACCCAAAATAATAGTTTCATCATTAATGTCCCCAACTATGATATGAGGCTGGTAAAAAAAAAAACCCGTGACATCATTAGGGGGATCTAAACGTAAAAAATCGACAAAGGACCAGCAGTAACATTTGGCAAAATGGAAGCTGCTACAGATAGGTATATTGTACTGTGTTTTGTTTTCTACGTTTATCGCCTTTTAATGTAAATCAAGAGTCTGAATTAGGTCAGAAGAACATGGTCTAGTTCCTCCTTTCCAGCTCCGGAATCCGCCTTGCTCAGACAGCCATGTGCTGTCTCTCTATGAAGATTAATGACCACGGTGAGATTTTCTCCTCTGTTCACCAGTTACAAATGGGGTTAATAATAGACAAAATTATTCTGTACTGTGTGTGTGCGTTTCCGAATGCGAAAGTAAAGTGATTTCATATGCGGTCACTTCTTACTGATCGCTGGGACTGGCTCTTACTGGAGTTCATGTCCCGGTGATTTAGAGTAATACATTTGATAAAAATAAAACGTTTTCACCGTGATATGTGGTGATAAGGATCCTTCATTTTGGGGGGCTAGTCAAACATAGTGAGTTTGTTCACAAGCCCTAATAATATCATGAATGCCTGAAGTTGCCTTTGACATGCTACTGTATATCCATTGTTATCATACCTCATATCTCCCAACAGTCAGCATTCACTAGACTTGCAGGATGCATGTCTGTAGGTACCGGGTGCCACACACAATGGAGGCAGGTGCCCGCTTTAGGAAGGGGGAGGGAGTTGGAGGGAACACTGATGTGTGCAAGTGTTTGTATCTCAAGACATGTTTGGTATGTGTGACTGGCAGCCGGGATGTCGGCAGTTACAATACCAATGCCGGCATCCTGATGTTTAAAATCCCGACAGGGGCAAGGTAAGTATGCTATCCCCTCTCTCATAATCTTCCCTTCCCGCAGCCTAAACCTAACCCCCCCCCCCACCCCAGTTGTGTCTATCCCTAATCCCTCCTCCTCGCAGACTAACCCTAGCTCCCCCAGGTGGTGCCTAAACCTAACCTCCCCTCCCCTCCCCCAGGTTCTAACCCTAAGCCACCTGCTATACTTACGGTCGGGATACCGGCTGTCGGAATTTCAGCTTTAGCATTCAGACCCTGCCAGGATTCCGTCATCGGCATTCTGACGGGTGTCAGGATTCCAACGGCTGGGATCCCCGATAGCCGGTACCTTAACCACCTCCCCTTCAGACACATCCGACTCGTACAGCAGTATTTGTGTTTCAGGCGTACACATGTTTATATTTACACTTAACAATTGCATGAAAAAGTTTTTTCCCGCTTCCGGAATTCTACTTTTGTACATTTGTCACAATTGTTGCAGATCTTCAAACAAAATTGAATATAAGAGCAAGACTAAGACACACTTGGTAAATGCAAAATACAGTTTATAAATGATTTCATTTATTGAAGGAAAAAAAATATCCAACACCAACTGGCCATGTGTGACACACTAATTGCCTCATAAATTGCTTTAATCTCTAATGCTAACCACTATGCCAACAAGGTGCCTAATTTGCATCTGGTTTATGCCAGGCACACATCACAGACGCTTGTGACGCACTTGAGTCTATGGGGTCTATTCAAATGATGTCGGATCCTTTCCGACGGAAAGGATCCGACAGTTCATTATTCAATTTGAGGCCAAATCCGACAGGTTTTGCCCATTTCCGACAACGTCAATACGACTTTTTTTTAAAGTCGGATTGACATTGTCGAAAACGGGACTAAAACCTGTCGGATTTGGCCGCAAATCCAACAAAACACGTGGTTCCGAGGCTAAGTTGGAAAAACGGCAGCCCCACTGAATAGGTCGAATCATGATTCGACCTAAAAAAGTCGGAAACTGACGTCTTTCCGACTAGACGGCATTTCCGACTACAATTGAATAGACCCTTATGATGCAAACCATTTATTTAATTTACTGTATACAATTTATCTATTAGGTATCAGATATACTAAGACAACGTCTGTAAGAAAGCAGAACGGACTCCCTGATTTGTATGTGCTAAAAAAAAAAAAAAACATACAAAAATTACTTTGCTGGGGGCGTGGCCTAGACAACAAGCTGAGAGGACGTTTTCTCTAGAAGCTCCTGCCAGCCATATAATATAGGCTAATTTTCTATACTTTTGGGGACTCCTATTACCCCCCACTATCTCCAGCTGTCACCCCTCAACGTTCCTGAGTGTGGGGCCGAGGCTACGGAGCCGGGGGACTCTTTTAAGGGTCCCTGCGGGTTGTGGCCTTCCCCGCATAGTGAAGCCGGGGACTGTGGTGAATCTCCCCCCACCCCACAGAACGGACGCCGAAAAGCCCCTTCCACCAGCGGACATCTGGGTCACCTTCCCCCGCATCGGGAGCAGCAACAGCGCCCCGGGGCTGTCCCCCAAGTAAGCCGGCGGTGGCAGTGTGCAGAGGACATACCCGGCGGAGGCCCCGAGCGGCCGACAAGCTTCCCTCCCGCAGGCTCCCCCTGAGCGCCCGGAGGTCCGGTACTGCGGTGCCCCCGTCCCTGTGGGAATCCGTCTGCAGCTGTAGACGACTCGCTGGGCAGTATGGGGAGATCGTGTGGCCCCCTCCAGCGCCGGGCTGCTGCGGCCCCGTCCGCCCCGCTCGGGATCCTGGGGCTGAAGTTTGGAGGTGATTTCCCTTCCGAGGCCTACATCCAGCACTGGAGCCGGGACCTCGGGTTTGGCGCCTCCCCGCAAACGGGATCCGGAGCTGAGTCGCGGCCGGAATGGGACTGGTAGCTGTCTCCCCCGCCGCCTGAACTCCCTCTCTGGCCAGCTCCTACCTGTCTGTGACCCTCGGACACCAATAGGAAAAGGTGGGCTTCTTCTCTGCCTCCTTCCACAGCAACTACACTTCGTGGAATCCCTCTGCGTTTGCTCCAGTTGGCAGCCATCTTGGGACACCTGAACTGTAAGTAGCAGGGCCTGCCCTGCATCAGACCTTTGCTCTGTGGCCCTTGTTCCCCAATATCTCCACCAGCCTGCCTCTCACCTCATCAGTGTACTGGCGCGCTCACCCTTTTGTGGCCCTCCATAGCTACATGCATAGCTGGCGACTTGGCTTAGCTTCAGCACTGCAACCTTTAACGGCAGCTCCTACCAGCCGGAGTCGCACAGTGGGTGTGGTGGTCCCCCTCCACTGTGTTACAAGTATCCGTCACTCTAACCCCGCTACCCACGATCTTCCTGCCTCTACCGGAGACTGTATATTTGTTAATATCCCCCGGGGAGCCCGGAGGGGGTTGGCGACCGCTCTCACTGCTCGCACCTCCCAAGCATTGAAGGAGGCCCGGAGGACGGGAAGCGCTGACCATTCTTAATTTCATACCTTCACAGTGGATGCTCTCACCCCTGTTGCGGTGCTGCTTTATATTCTGATTTATCTGCACTCACGCATTACAGTGCACCCGGCTGGGCTACTCCGGCCATACTCTGTGAATTGCCTATGATGTGATCTCAATATGTGATACACCCGGTCCAGTGGGTGATTCTCATGCTATAGGAGCTTTCCCGTCCCTGACCAGGTGTTGACTACCAATCTACCTCATCCCTCTCCGTCACTATGCCTAAAGGGGGGAAAAAGTCCAATGCCCATAACTTGGTGGGCTACTTCAAGAATTCCACCCCGTCCTCTACTCGGAAATCATCATCACCTCCGCCCACGTCAGCACCATCCGACCGTGACTCGGACGACGACTCTTCCTCCACTCCTGCCACTAAAGCGGATGTCGCTCTACTCCTATCCGAGATGCGCAATATCAAAAAGTCAATCCGTGCGGAGGTGCAGGAGGCTATTTCTGGTCTGAAAACAGACGTGGACAGCATGGGAGCCAGAGTTGACGCTGTTGAAAGGAAACAAGAGGAGTTTATCGCCTTTCAACAAGAATCAGAACAGGAGATAGCTCAAATGCGTACAGATGTTATGCTATTAGCAGATAAACAAGAGGATTTAGATAATAGAGGCCGTCGGAACAATCTTCGAATCCGTAACGTCCCCGAGACGGTAGAACAGACCCACCTAACTGATTACCTGCTCCGCTTGTTCCGCTCACTCGCTCCCTCAGTTCCTGACGATATGCTACTCCTGGATAGGGCACACAGGGCCCTACGTCCTAGATCACAAGAGGCTAAAACGCAGAGGGATATAATCCTACGTTTCCATTATTTTGCGGTCAAAGACCAAGTCTACGCCAAAGCTCGGATGTCTCAAACCATTTCTTTCGAGGGCTCCGATCTCCTAGTCTTCCAGGACTTATCACCGGTTACGTTGAACAGACGGAGAGAATTGAAGAACATAACTAAAACCCTGAGAGACAACAATATTAGATACAGATGGGGCTTCCCCTTTGTCCTACAAGTCAGATCTGATGGTAAAGTCCTCTCTGCTAGATCCCCCGACGAGGCCCTTCAACTACTCCGCCACCTGAACATCTCTGGCCCTCTGATTACCTCTCAGCGCCCCCCTCCCCAGTCAACACCTCCGCTTCCCTCACGGCCCCATCCTCCGATTGGAACACTGTTGGCTCTGCCTCCCATACCTCTATGGGTACATGACTCTACATCTGGTGCTGCCCTTGAATGGGCCTCATCCCCGCAATGGCTATCGCGGGATCTCCGGATGTCTCTTGGTGTTTCATCAGTGTCCCCATACTATGCGGAACCCTATGTTTAGTTAATGTTTGCTGTTTTTTGCCTTGTTATATCTGTGGGGGTTGGGCCTGTTTGGGTCCTGGGACCGGGAACCTCCGCGGTTGGCCGCGCGGCCCCCGGCCTCGGGTGGCCCGACCGGGTCACGCTCTCTTTTTTTGTTTCTAATAGTCTCAATGTTACTGTTTCTGTCCTCCACTGCGATTACATGCTTATTTCTCGGTAACTCAGGCAGTGGGGGTCCACGGACCTCTATCTTTTCTAAGGTCGGGCAGTCATCCCACCATGTTTCCCCTCTGTCCCTTTACATTTTCTCTCCTTCCTTGCCCCCCCCCCATCCTCCCCCTCTTTCCCCCCCCCTTCCCTTTAGCTCCTTCTACCTACTAACTACAATATGCACTTCGCATGGGTTTTACCCACACAAACCTCTCCTCTGTGCGGCTGGGTTCACCCATCCCCCATTCGGCCCTTACGGTCGACGTCGGACGAATTAGGCCCGTAGGCCTGTTCCTTCCCTGGGTCCGACTTGTGAGAATAGATTCTTTATATTTGTTAATTGCAGTCGCTATCATAAGCCTGTTTCTCCTCTGTTCTCCTTCCACTTCTCTTCTTCTTTCTCAGGTCTTTTTCCCTTCTTTTTCCCCTCTCTCTTCGGGGGCCCCGCCGGTGCGCTTTAGTCTGAGTGGTGCTCCACTTCTATTCCATGGTTCTTAGAATAGTTTCCCTGAACACGAAGGGCCTGAACAGTCCACACAAACGCTCCCTCTTATCTCAGTCCCTCAAACAACTCAAAGGCGATGTTATATTCCTACAAGAGACCCACTTTTCTGGCGCTTCACACCCTGAACTTAGGTCTAAAATCTTCCCACACACTTTCCATGCTTGCGATCCCATACGCAAGAAGAAGGGGGTCTCTATACTCTTTGCTAGCCACCTAGCTTTCACCCCCTCCGATATATTGAGGGACCATGAGGGTAGGTACCTAATGTTAGTGGGGCTGTTGAATGGGACCCCCTACACATTCCTGAATGTTTATGCTCCAAACCAACTACAGGCCCCCTTCTTCCATTCCCTGAATAGCCTCCTAGCTCTGCACAGACGCGGTAATGTGGTTTTGGGTGGGGATTTTAATGTGACCCTGGATAGCGCTCTGGACAGATCTAAACCTCTGCCCAGATCAATGCGCTCCTCTCATTCACGTAACGCAGCTGCTTTGAACCTCTTGCTATCCCGACACCTTCTCTTCGATACATGGAGAGTGAAAGAGCCGAACGCTCGGGATTACTCTTACTACTCCCCTATTTATGATGTCTACACAAGATTGGACATGCTCTTTTTGAGCACAGAGCCTGCTCAATGCATCCTAGACGCCTCCATTTACCCTAGCACGTGGTCTGACCACGGCCCGGTCACGGTGGACGTCCCGGGCCCACATCCTCCCGCTCGCCACCCTACGTGGCGGTTAAATGACAGAATCCTTCTTAATCCCCAAACGAAAGCCCACATAGTGGCCGAAATTTCCCATTACTTTAATACAAACACATCTCCGACTATTTCCCCTATGTTACTGTGGGATGCCCACAAGACGGTCTTGCGCGGATGCCTGATTAGCGCCTCCTCTCATAATAAGAAGGCTAGAGCCAACCGTATTCGGGAACTCTCGGACTTGGTCACATCCCTTTCGCTGAAACACAAAACATCAGGGTCAGAAGCGGATCTTTCTGCTTTGTCCTCTGCCAAGGGCGAATTGAACATGCTCTTGACGGCTAAGGTGGAAACTAGCTTGAAATGGCTCAACCAGTCTTTTTACGAAAAGGGGGATAAGGCTGATCGGCTGCTAGCTTCTAGGCTTCGGACTAAGCTGGCAAGGAACAACGTTTTGTCTATTCAGTCTTCCCCTGGTAAGAAAACTTGTGATCCTAAACGTATCACCGAGACTTTCTCTCGCTTCTACAAGAAGCTATATAATGCCTACGGGCCCTCACATTCTAGCCCGGATTTTCTTGCGGACGTACGTGCCTTTCTGTCCCAGTGCCATCTACCTTGTCTGTCCCCAACGGTCTCCGCGGAACTAAACACTAGGATCTCCGATGAAGAAATTGTCACCGTTGTTAAAGGTTTGAAATCTAACAAGGCTCCTGGTCCAGATGGCTTCTCAGCCGCCTACTATAAGACTTTTCTGCCCCAGCTCATGCCCCACCTTTCAACCCTCTTTAATGCTGTCCTACAGGGTGCTTCTTTTTCCAAATCGGCTCTGGAGGCCAAGATTATAGTTATTCCCAAGGAAGGCAAAGATGCATCCAACTGCGTTATTTATAGACCTATATCGCTACTTAACTCTGATATTAAGATATATGCGAAAATCTTGGCCCTCCGTTTGAACAGCGTGTTGCCCCACCTTGTCCATAATGACCAGGTGGGATTTATCCCTGGTCGCCAAGCCCGCGACAATACGAGACGGGTCATCAGCCTTGCTCACCATATCAACCTTACACGTACTCCTGCTCTTTTGCTTTCTCTGGACGCGGAGAAAGCGTTTGACAGGATAGGTTGGCCCTTTATGTTCGAAACTCTTGCTCACTTTGGCTTTCAGGGGGAATTTCTCACGGGGATTCAGGCTCTGTACTCGGATCCGTCTGCACGGGTCTCCGTGAATGGAGTGCTGTCGGACCCTTTGGGTATCTCCAACGGCACCAGACAGGGCTGCCCACTCTCGCCCCTGATATTTGCTCTAGTAATAGAACCGTTGGCTGAACGCATCCGGACTTCGACCGACATTGGGGGGAGTTAGTGGTGGGGAGCTCAGTCTACAAGATCTCCCTGTTTACAGATGATGTCCTCCTTTCGCTTTCCTCACCGCACACTTCTTTGCCGAACCTTCTCCATCTTCTGTCGGAATACGGGCATGTATCGGGATATAAGGTTAATTGGTCCAAAACGGAAGCCCTCCCCTTCCACATTTCTTCTACCCACCTAGCCCGCCTGCAATCCAACTTTAAATTTTCTTGGTGTGTTTCTAAAATCCGATACCTGGGGATCTTTATTACGCGCCGCCATGGTGACTTATATAAGGCAAACTTCGCCCCCTTGCTTGTCAACATTAAGGCCGATCTCGATAAATGGCAGTCCCTGATTATATCCTGGCTGGGACGTATCATAGCTCTGAAAATGAATATAATCCCCCGCCTACTTTATCTGTTTCAGACGCTGCCTGTGAAAGTCCCGGACTCTGTCCTGGCGCAAGTTCACTCTTGGTTCCTCCGCTTTGTCTGGAGAAATAAGGTCCCTAGGATATGTTTCTCCACATTACGCAAACCTGTACAGGAGGGCGGGAGAGGCTTCCCAGATATCCGCCTTTACTATTTGGCCACACATCTCAGCCAAGCTGTCGCTTGGTTCGCCCCTGCTCAGAACATTCGATGGCTACAGCTGGAATCTGCACTGGGCCACACCACGTCTTTGCCGTCTCTACTTTTATCCTCCCCCAAGGCTAGATCCCCTCATTTGCAACTGCACCCTGTACTGGAATTCTCCTGCCAGATCTGGGACTACTGCGCTCGGCGCTTTCACCTACTGTCATCCCCCTCTCCGCTTACCCCTTTATGGGATAACCCTTCTTTCACCCCGGGTCAGTCCCTGACTCGATCTCGACCATGGTCGGAAAGGAATATCAGCTTTGTACTGGATGTACTGTCTAAGGGTACGTGCGCACCTCTATCGGATATCATAACAAAATATAATTTCCCGGAAGCGAACCCTTTTACCTACTTCCAGATAAGACACTTTGTCTCTTCTATATCCAATTCTTCCCCGTTCCAACCTTTATCCACTCTGGAGTCATACTGCTATCATAAACCGCTTGCTCGAGGAATCATCTCCGTACTATACTCCCTTCTCCAGGTTGGAGGTCAGTCGATGATCCCGGCTTTTGTTCTCCAGTGGGAACGGGACCTAGGCCCGCCGCCTGCGGACCATGATTGGTCAGATGTCTTCACTGCTGCCGCACAATCCTCCATCTCAACACTAGTAAAGGAAAATGCTTAAAAAATATTATATAGGTGGTATTTTGTCCCCTCTAGACTCCACAAGATGTTCCCTTCCTCTTCGCCCACGTGCTGGAGAGGCTGCGGCGGACATGGCTCTTTCCTCCATATCTGGTGGACGTGCCCCAAGATCAGGTTATTTTGGGATTCAGTCGCACACTTGATAAGTACAGTGCTCCAATCCCAGATATCTAAAGACCCTTGGTCTTTTCTGCTGGGCCTTCCCGTTATTAACACACCTCCAAATACCGGTAAATTACCGACACAGATTTTAAATGCTGCTCGCTGCTCAATTGCTCTCCATTGGAAAGAGAAGGAGCCCCCCCCTATTAAGCGGGTCATTGATAAAGTTTGGTACTTCGCAAGCATGGAAAAAAATCACTGCATACCTCCATAATAGATCTTTCCAGTTTCTCATGATTTGGGAATTATGGTTCAACTCTCAAGCTCCAGCACGTAGAACGCGCTCCCCTGAGGGTCCCGCGGCACTTCTACTGTGATTTTAGTAGTCTCGCCCCAGATAGAGTAGGTGTGTGACCGTCCTTAAAACTACCTTTTCGGGTACCTTCAGTATTACCTCCTCTTTAACACTAGCGCTCCGAGCGGTATTTGCTGTATAAAGAGGCGCGCCGGCGGATCCTCCGACTTTGTCTTTTTTTTTCTCCCTACTCTATACTTTCCTCGTCTTTCCCCTCTCCTCTTTTCTCTTTTCTTGCTTTCATTTTATCCTTCTTCTTTCTACTGTTACAGCCACATGATCTCTGTTTTTAGATTATATCTCTGCGCTAAGTATAATGTTGTTTTACGGAAATACCCTCCCCACCTGTTGTGGGGGGCTAATGTAACCCTGTATAACTTGAAAAATTAAATAAACAATTTAAAAAAAAAATACTTTGCTGATGAAGAAAGCCTCAATCAGCGCCAGTGGAGCGTCACAAACCGCAAATCACAAGTGGTTTGCTAATGCAGGCAAATTTAAGTCATCCAGTACCTGCGCCTAACCACCTTCAAATAATACGGCTTTCCCTTGCATATAATCATCTAAGTTGTCACAATTGCGCAAACACACTGTTACTGTTCTTGGCCTACATTAGTATGTCCTCATTCCGCCGATCCAGACAAGCAGGCTGGTAGAAGGGGGGACTTCTGGGACCACAGACATGAGCTTGGACAGTCAGACAGAGAGGGGTGAGATGTTTCATTATAGCAGCTGAAGGCAGACACACTGTAATGACATGCCTGCAATTTTGCTGCCACTCCCCTTAACCTTCCCCAAAATGGCCCCTTCCTGTCAGTCACTCTGCAGTAAAATTCTCACAGTGATCACGGCACATGCGGTCTGCCAATAAGCTTAAATGTGTTAATAAAAATTTTACAAAACTCACTATTTTAGATGCTTCATACACACAGATTTGCAGTATTTTATTGTTCGTGTCGATAGCAAAAGTGTTTCTGTTTTGTATACATACAGATACGTCCTCCGACATCTTGCATCAATATGCCTTTCAGTGTCATGGCTAATAAGCTAAAAAGACGCACAAGCAGACTCTGATGATTAAAATAATATGTGGCATGCTTATTCTTTGTGCGACCGCGACTGTATCTGCATACGAAATGCTATGTTACAATGTTTTCTAGTAAAAAACTGTAATGTACTGTTTCGCATTCAGATACAGGCGCAGACGCACACAGAATATAGGCATGCTGCATATCATTTTAATCAGCAGAAGCTTGTTCACAAATAAGATGCATTTTAATGGAAAAAGTTGCACAAAAAGATGCTCGGTGCCACCAAGTCACGCCACAGTATGTATAGAAGGGCTGTTTAACATGCAGGGAGGCTAGATGTATGTGGAAGTATCTGTAAATGGCTGTAATACTGCCATGCATCTGGTATCATGTACAATATGGGTAAAACTGAGCGTGGGTATATTTATTTTCTGTTTTGTTTCAAAACATTTTGCCTAGTGCCATCATGGCAGCTTTCAATTAAGGCTATAAAATGCCTGGTTGAATGTGGCTCACAAGCCAGCCCTGTATAGATGTTCCCATCTGTAGCTGGGAGGTGCAAACATGTAACTGCAATGCAATGGTGTGCTCGGCATATATGCTAGTGTAGGGACTTGTAGAAAATTAGGGTCCCTTGATGTAGGCTGCAAGCGTAAATGTTTTAACATCTTAACTTAATTGTTGAAGTTGAAAAAATACATTTTGTCCATCAAGTTCAACCTATATTTAATGTAAATATTGAAAGTTATATCTTTGGATTTCTCCACTGGGTATGAAAAGCCTTCTCCTCTAACCATAGGGGGTGGCCATGCATTTTGTGTACAGATCTCTCAATAAACAGATGGTAATTCCCTATATTGCCCCATAATGTATTTGTAAATGTTAATCATATCTCCTCTAAGCCACCTCTTTTGTAATGTAAACATATCTAACGTAGTTAGCCTTTCATTATAGACTAACGACTCTATGGCCTTAATCAATTTTGTGGCTCTTCTCTGAACTTTTTCAAGTTCCAATATGTCTTTGTTTATAGTGTGGTGTCCAGAACTGTACACTGTATTCTAAATGTGGCCGTACCAACGATTTATATAGTGGCAGGATTACACTTTCTTCCCTTGTCTCCATCCCCCATTTTATGCATGCTAATACTTTATTTGCCTTTGCTATTGCACATTCACACTGGGCACTGCTACTAATATTGTCAATGTGAACACCCAATCTTTCTCCATCACCGATTCCCCTACCATTTCCTAGAGATGAGCGCCGGAAATTTTTCGGGTTTTGTGTTTTGGTTTTGGGTTCGGTTCCGCGGCCGTGTTTTGGGTTCGACCACATTTTGGCAAAACCTCACCGAATTTTTTTTGTCGGATTCGGGTGTTTTTTTCAAAAAACCCTAAAAAACAGCTTAAATCATAGAATTTGGGGGTCATTTTGATCTCAAAGTATTATTAACCTCAAAAACCATAATTTACACTCATTTTCAGTCTATTCTGAATACCTCACACCTCACAATATTATTTTTAGTCCTAAAATTTGCACCGAGGTCGCTGTGTGAGTAAGATAAGCGACCCTAGTGGCCGACACAAACACCGGGCCCATCTAGGAGTGGCACTGCAGTGTCACGCAGGATGTCCCTTCCAAAAAACCCTCCCCAAACAGCACATGACGCAAAGAAAAAAAGAGGCGCAATGAGGTAGCTGACTGTGTGAGTAAGATAAGCGACCCTAGTGGCCGACACAAACACCGGGCCCATCTAGGAGTGGCACTGCAGTGTCACGCAGGATGGCCCTTCCAAAAAACCCTCCCCAAACAGCACATGACGCAAAGAAAAAAAGAGGCGCAATGAGGTAGCTGACTGTGTGAGTAAGATAAGCGACCCTAGTGGCCGACACAAACACCGGGCCCATCTAGGAGTGGCACTGCAGTGTCACGCAGGATGGCCCTTCCAAAAAACCCTCCCCAAACAGCACATGACGCAAAGAAAAAAAGAAGCGCAATGAGGTAGCTGACTGTGTGAGTAAGATAAGCGACCCTAGTGGCCGACACAAACACCGGGCCCATCTAGGAGTGGCACTGCAGTGTCACGCAGGATGGCCCTTCCAAAAAACCCTCCCCAAACAGCACATGACGCAAAGAAAAATAAAAGAAAAAAGAGGTGCAAGATGGAATTGTCCTTGGGCCCTCCCACCCACCCTTATGTTGTATAAACAGGACATGCACACTTTAACCAACCCATCATTTCAGTGACGGTCTGCCACACGACTGTGACTGATATGACGGGTTGGTTTGGACCCCCCCCAAAAAAAGAAGCAATTAATCTCTCCTTGCACAAACTGGCTCTACAGAGGCAAGATGTCCACGTCATCATCATCCTCCGATATATCACCGTGTACATCCCCCTCCTCACAGATTATCAATTCGTCCCCACTGGAGTCCACCATCTCAGCTCCCTGTGTACTTTGTGGAGGCAATTGCTGCTGGTCAATGTCTCCGCGGAGGAATTGATTATAATTCATTTTAATGAACATCATCGTCTCCACATTTTCTGGATGTAACCTCGTACGCCGATTGCTGACAAGGTGAGCGGCGGCACTAAACACTCTTTCGGAGTACACACTTGTGGGAGGGCAACTTAGGTAGAATAAAGCCAGTTTGTGCAAGGGCCTCCAAATTGCCTCTTTTTCCTGCCAGTATAAGTACGGACTGTGTGACGTGCCTACTTGGATGCGGTCACTCATATAATCCTCCACCATTCTTTCAATGTTGAGAGAATCATATGCAGTGACAGTAGACGACATGTCCGTAATCGTTGTCAGGTCCTTCAGTCCGGACCAGATGTCAGCATCAGCAGTCGCTCCAGACTGCCCTGCATCACCGCCAGCGGGTGGGCTCGGAATTCTGAGCCTTTTCCTCGCACCCCCAGTTGCGGGAGAATGTGAAGGAGGAGATGTTGACAGGTCGCGTTCCGCTTGACTTGACAATTTTCTCACCAGCAGGTCTTTCAACCCCAGCAGACTTGTGTCTGCCGGAAAGAGAGATCCAAGGTAGGCTTTAAATCTAGGATCGAGCACGGTGGCCAAAATGTAGTGCTCTGATTTCAACAGATTGACCACCCGTGAATCCTTGTTAAGCGAATTAAGGGCTCCATCCACAAGTCCCACATGCCTAGCGGAATCGCTCCGTGTTAGCTCCTCCTTCAATGTCTCCAGCTTCTTCTGCAAAATCCTGATGAGGGGAATGACCTGACTCAGGCTGGCAGTGTCTGAACTGACTTCACGTGTGGCAAGTTCAAAGGGCATCAGAACCTTGCACAACGTTGAAATCATTCTCCACTGCGCTTGAGACAGGTGCATTCCACCTCCTATATCGTGCTCAATTGTATAGGCTTGAATGGCCTTTTGCTGCTCCTCCAACCTCTGAAGCATATAGAGGGTTGAATTCCACCTCGTTACCACTTCTTGCTTCAGATGATGGCAGGGCAGGTTCAGTAGTTTTTGGTGGTGCTCCAGTCTTCTGTACGTGGTGCCTGTACGCCGAAAGTGTCCCGCAATTCTTCTGGCCACCGACAGCATCTCTTGCACGCCCCTGTCGTTTTTTAAAAAATTCTGCACCACCAAATTCAAGGTATGTGCAAAACATGGGACGTGCTGGAATTTGCCCATATTTAATGCACACACAATATTGCTGGCGTTGTCCGATGCCACAAATCCACAGGAGAGTCCAATTGGGGTAAGCCATTCCGCGATGATCTTCCTCAGTTGCCGTAAGAGGTTTTCAGCTGTGTGCGTATTCTGGAAAGCGGTGATACAAAGCGTAGCCTGCCTAGGAAAGAGTTGGCGTTTGCGAGATGCTGCTACTGGTGCCGCCACTGCTGTTCTTGCGGCGGGAGTCCATACATCTACCCAGTGGGCTGTCACAGTCATATAGTCCTGACCCTGCCCTGCTCCACTTGTCCACATGTCCGTGGTTAAGTGGACATTGGGTACAACTGCATTTTTTAGGACACTGGTGAGTCTTTTTCTGACGTCCGTGTACATTCTCGGTATCGCCTGCCTAGAGAAGTGGAACCTAGATGGTATTTGGTAACGGGGGCACACTGCCTCAATAAATTGTCTAGTTCCCTGTGAACTAACGGCGGATACCGGACGCACGTCTAACACCAACATAGTTGTCAAGGCCTCAGTTATCCGCTTTGCAGCAGGATGACTGCTGTGATATTTCATCTTCCTCGCAAAGGACTGTTGAACAGTCAATTGCTTACTGGAAGTAGTACAAGAGGGCTTACGACTTCCCCTCTTGGATGACCATCGACTCCCAGCAGCAACAACAGCAGCGCCAGCAGCAGTAGGCGTTACACGCAAGGATGCATCGGAGGAATCCCAGGCAGGAGAGGACTCGTCAGAATTGCCAGTGACATGGCCTGCAGGACTATTGGCATTCCTGGGGAAGGAGGAAATTGACACTGAGGGAGTTGGTGGGGTGGTTTGCGTGAGCTTGGTTACAAGAGGAAGGGATTTACTGGTCAGTGGACTGCTTCCGCTGTCGCCCAAAGTTTTTGAACTTGTCACTGACTTATTATGAATGCGCTGCAGGTGACGTATAAGGGAGGATGTTCCGAGGTGGTTAACGTCCTTACCCCTACTTATTACAGCTTGACAAAGGCAACACACGGCTTGACACCTGTTGTCCGCATTTCTGTTGAAATACTTCCACACCGAAGAGCTGATTTTTTTGGTATTTTCACCAGGCATGTCAGTGGCCATATTCCTCCCACGGACAACAGGTGTCTCCCCGGGTGCCTGACTTAAACAAACCACCTCACCATCAGAATCCTCCTGGTCAATTTCCTCCCCAGCGCCAGCAACACCCATATCCTCCTCATCCTGGTGTACTTCAACACTGACATCTTCAATCTGACTATCAGGAACTGGACTGCGGGTGCTCCTTCCAGCACTTGCAGGGGGCGTGCAAATGGTGGAAGGCGCATGCTCTTCACGTCCAGTGTTGGGAAGGTCAGGCATTGCAACCGACACAATTGGACTCTCCTTGTGGATTTGGGATTTCGAAGAACGCACAGTTCTTTGCGGTGCTTTTGCCAGCTTGAGTCTTTTCAGTTTTCTAGCGAGAGGCTGAGTGCTTCCATCCTCATGTGAAGCTGAACCACTAGCCATGAACATAGGCCAGGGCCTCAGCCGTTCCTTGCCACTCCGTGTGGTAAATGGCATATTGGCAAGTTTACGCTTCTCCTCCGACAATTTTATTTTAGGTTTTGGAGTCCTTTTTTTACTGATATTTGGTGTTTTGGATTTGACATGCTCTGTACTATGACATTGGGCATCGGCCTTGGCAGACGACGTTGCTGGCATTTCATCGTCTCGACCATGACTAGTGGCAGCAGCTTCAGCACGAGGTGGAAGTGGATCTTGATCTTTCCCTAATTTTGGAACCTCAACATTTTTGTTCTCCATATTTTAATAGGCACAACTAAAAGGCACCTCAGGTAAACAATGGAGATGGATGGATACTAGTATACAATTATGGATGGACTGCCGAGTGCCGACACAGAGGTAGCTACAGCCGTGGACTATTGTACTGTACTGTGTCTGCTGCTAATATAGACTGGATGATAATGAGATGTAGTATGTATGTATAAAGAAGAAAGAAAAAAAAACCACGGGTAGGTGGTATACAATTATGGATGGACTGCCGAGTGCCGACACAGAGGTAGCTACAGCCGTGGACTACCGTACTGTGTCTGCTGCTAATATAGACTGGTTGATAATGAGATGTAGTATGTATAAAGAAGAAAGAAAAAAAAAAACACGGGTAGGTGGTATACAATTATGGACGGACTGCCGAGTGCCGACACAGAGGTAGCTACAGCCGTGGACTACCGTACTGTACTGTGTCTGCTGCTAATATAGACTGGATGATAATGAGATGTAGTATGTATAAAGAAGAAAGAAAAAAAACCACGGGTAGGTGGTATACAATTATGGACGGACTGCCGAGTGCCGACACAGAGGTAGCTACAGCCGTGGACTACCGTACTGTACTGTGTCTGCTGCTAATATAGACTGGATGATAATGAGATGTAGTATGTATAAAGAAGAAAGAAAAAAAAACCACGGGTAGGTGGTATACAATTATGGACAGACTGCCGAGTGCCGACACAGAGGTAGCTACAGCCGTGGACTACCGTACTGTGTCTGCTGCTAATATAGACTGGTTGATAATGAGATGTAGTATGTATAAAGAAGAAAGAAAAAAAAACCACGGGTAGGTGGTATACAATTATGGACGGACTGCCGAGTGCCGACACAGAGGTAGCTACAGCCGTGGACTACCGTACTGTACTGTGTCTGCTGCTAATATAGACTGGATGATAATGAGATGTAGTATGTATAAAGAAGAAAGAAAAAAAAACCACGGGTAGGTGGTATACAATTATGGACGGACTGCCGAGTGCCGACACAGAGGTAGCTACAGCCGTGGACTATTGTACTGTACTGTGTCTGCTGCTAACATAGACTGGATGATAATGAGATGTAGTATGTATAAAGAAGAAAGAAAAAAAAACCACGGGTAGGTGGTATACAATTATGGATGGACTGCCGAGTGCCGACACAGAGGTAGCTACAGCCGTGGACTACCGTACTGTGTCTGCTGCTAATATAGACTGGTTGATAATGAGATGTAGTATGTATAAAGAAGAAAGAAAAAAAAAAACACGGGTAGGTGGTATACAATTATGGACGGACTGCCGAGTGCCGACACAGAGGTAGCTACAGCCGTGGACTACCGTACTGTACTGTGTCTGCTGCTAATATAGACTGGATGATAATGAGATGTAGTATGTATAAAGAAGAAAGAAAAAAAAAACCACGGGTAGGTGGTATACAATTATGGATGGACTGCCGAGTGCCGACACAGAGGTAGCTACAGCCGTGAACTACCGTACTGTGTCTGCTGCGACTGGATGATAAATAATGATATAAAAAATATATATATATCACTACTGCAGCCGGACAGGTATATATTATATAATGACGGACCTGCTGGACACTGTCTGTCAGCAGAATGAGTTTTTTATTTTATAGAATAAAAAAACACCACACAAGTCACACGACGTGTGTTTAACTTTTACAGGCAGACATTCACAATACAATATAGTATACTATATACTGGTGGTCAGGTCACTGGTCAGTCACACTGGCAGTGGCACTCCTGCAGAAAAAAAGTGTGCACTGTTTAATTTTAATATGTACTCCTGGCTCCTGCTATAACCTAACTGCTCCCCAGTCTCCCCCACAATTAAGCTGTGTGAGCACAGTCAGATATTATACATAGATGATGCAGCAGCACACTGGGCTGAGCACAGATATGGTATGTGACTGAGTCACTGTGTATCGTTTTTTCAGGCAGAGAACGGATTATATTAAATAATATAAAACTGCACTGGTGGTCACTGGTCAGTCACTAGTATAACTGGGTTCACTACGGCTGGCCGGCGGTCGGGCTCCCGGCGCCCAGCATACCGGCGCCGGGAGCCCGACCGCCGGCTGACCGACAGTGTGGCGAGCGCAAATGAGCCCCTTGCGGGCTCGCTACGCGCGCCACACTATTTTATTCTCCCTCTATGGGGGTCGTGGACCCCCACGAGGGAAAATAAGTGTCGGTATGCCGGCGGTCGGGCTCCCGGCGCCGGTATACTGAGCGCCGGGAGCCCGACCGCCGGTATACAGAAGACCACCCGTATAACTAACTAATACTATCAGCAAAATTCTGCACTCTCTGTCTGAGTACTCCTCCTAAGCTCCAGTAAATGAAGTGTCACTGTCTCACTCTGTCACTAGTATAACTAACTAATACTATCAGCAAAATTCTGCACTCTCTGTCTGAGTACTCCTCCTAAGCTCCAGTAAATGAAGTGTCACTGTCTCACTCTCACTCTCCTATCTATTTCTTCTCTAAACGGAGAGGACGCCAGCCACGTCCTCTCACTATCAATCTCAATGCACGTGTAAAATGGCGGCGACGCGCGGCTCCTTATATAGAATCCGAGTCTCGCGATAGAATCCGAGCCTCGCGAGAATCCGACAGCGTCATAATGACGTTCGGGCGCGCTCGGGTTAACCGAGCAAGGCGGGAAGATCCGAGTCGCTCGGATCCGTGTAAAAAAAGCTGAAGTTCGGGCGGGTTCGGATTCCGAGGAACCAAACCCGCTCATCTATTTCCCCATTTTATTTGTAAATTGCATGTTTGTTCTTAGTCCCAAATGGCATAACTTCACATTTCTCTACACTAAACCTCACACTCCACTTTGCTGCCCAAACTTCCAGTTTGATTAAGTCATCCCGAAGACAGTCAATATCTCTATCTGGTTTGAATATTTTAGTTTAGTGTTATCTGCGAAAATGGACACTTTGCTCTCAAGAGCTTCTCCCAAGTCATTTATAAATATGTTAAACAGAAGTGGCCCTAGTACAGACCCTTGAGGTACACCACTTAATACTTTAGCCCAGTTTGAATACTTACCATTGACCACAACTCTCTGTTTCCTATTTTCCAACCAGTGGTTATATTTACTAAAAATCGTATTTTTCTGAAAGAAATTAAAGTTCCAACACGAATGACATCGAATGTGTAAAGTTGCAACTTTTTGAATTTATTACGACTCATTTACTAAGCTGTTGTATTTTTCATATTCGTGTTTTCCGATGTCATTTGTGTTTTTCAAAGGTAGAATGCGGCCGATTTTGAGGATTTGCGGCCGTGTTATGAGTTTTTTTTACGACTGCGTCATTTTTCGTTTACGGCAGTGTTTATCCGTTCCCGGCCGCGTTTTTTTTCTACGTTTCGTTTTTGTCACTCGTCCGTGATTGGTTTGATTCGTGATGGAGGAGTGTCTGTGCTCATTACTATAAAACCGCCCCAAACCGTCCGCACCTCGTGGGTTTAGCTAGTGGAGAGGTGAGAGGAAGGTGTGTTAGGAGTTGGTGAGTTGTTTGGAGTTTTTGGCGGTTTTGAGGAGGTTATTTGCGATTGTTGAGTGCTGTACTGTGTGTGTGTGTAAGTAGTCTTGTCATACTTGTTGTGTAGTTATTTAAAAGTCTGTCTAGTTTTGTCTTTGTTGTTTTTTTAATGTCTATTGTCATTGTGAGTGAGTGTGTGTGTGTGTGTGTGTGTGTGTGTGTGTGTGTGTGTGTGTGTGTGTTTGGTGTGTAGTGGTAGTGGAGGGGTGTGTTTAGTGTTTTTTTTTTATCAGTGTTATTTGTTGTTTGTCCTGATTATGTCCCAGTCAGAGGTGAGTGTGGTGGAGGAGGTGAGGGAGGAGGTGAGTGAGGTGGAGGAGGTAAGTAAGAGGGAGGAGGTGAGTGAGGTGGAGGAGGTTAGTGAGGAGGAGGGGGAGGTTGCTGCTGCGGCCTCCAGTAATAGTGACAGTGATGGTGCTGTGGCTCCGCAGCCACGCACCACTACAAAGACGGGCCGCAATGTTAAATTCAGCTACGCTGAAAATATGGCTTTGGTGCGGGAGCTGATGAGGCATCATCGACAGCTGTTTGGCCATGATGCTGCAAAGGTTTTGTCACGCAGGAAGACTGTTCAGTGGGGGAAGGTTGTTGCGGCTGTGAATAGTGAGGGTGTGGTGAGGCGGACCGAGGACACGTGTCGTAAGCGATTCTACGACATCAAGCGCCGTGTCAAGGCAAAGATGTCGAAGGAGGTTAAATCAGCCCGCCAAACAGGGGGTGGACACCCCTTCCGAGTGTCCTATCGGGATTCGGAGGAGCCTGTGCGTACTCTTATTCCGCCAGAAGTGGTTGGTGCGACTCATGTCCGGGATTCGGATCGGCCAAGGCAGGATGGTGAGTTTATTATTGTTTTTTATTTATAATTTTAACATCTGTGCTTTGTTCTTAGTTGTCTGAAATGTCTTCTAGCTAATTGTGATTGTAAGTTGGTTCATTCTTATAATGTGTTGGTGATGTAGTTTTAATCACAATTAATTGTTTTTTTCCTTTGTATTGTCAATTAGCAGGTTGTCTTTGCCTTTTTGTGGTGTTTTAATTCAAAAGTAAATTGTTGTAGGTGTATTTTAATGAAGTGTGATTCATGTGTGTTGTGTAAAGATTTTTTTTTTTTAAATTTGTCAATGGACTTATGGTTATTGTGTGTTGATCTGGGTTTTCTTTTGTGTGGTTGATGTGATTTTTCAAGGTTTTTTATTTTTGATGCTTACAATTTGTTGTAGATATTTGTGGGTAGTGGTTTGTTGTTAGCAGCAAAATTTAGTAACATATCGTGCTATATTCTGGTTGTGTCAAGCTATCAAGGGGTAAATTTACTAAGATGGGAGTTCTATTTAAGATGGGATGTTGACAAACAATAGATGGTTGCAAACTAGCGCTGGGTTTAAAATAATGAAATTTATAAACAACTTGAGACTTTTCAATCTTCGTCCAAAGTTTCTTTCAAGCTCTTTCCATGCATCAGAAAGACACTCACTTTGTTATTCTGTCTCGCTTTCATGTAAAGGTATCTTTCTATCACCACACATCCACGGTACACTTCACTTGCAATGGACTTAGCTGTTGGAATAACACTTACTTTAGTGTCCTGTCCCGCGTACACATCAAGGTATCTTTCGTATCCCTCACAGTATGGGCGGCAGGAATAAGGCAGACCAGTATTTTTCCAAAAGCACACGGCTTCTTTATTCATCCAATACAGCAAGTAAATGATCTGGTATAATGGCTAGCAGCAAACTTAAACGCGTTTCGGGGATTCCCTCCCCTTCCTCAAGAAGTAAAATGTATGTTCTAATAAGACCGGTTATATTTAGGCTTCACAAAGTCACATGATCCATTTTGACCAATCCCTCACAATAGACAATTAACAGGTGTATGTGTTTCAGCAATTAAGAACTCCTACAACAGGAGTAACTTGCACATAAATCATACAACATACTTTAAATACAAAGTTAAAAATATTAACATATTTAAACACACTCAGCGTTGGTAATACTCGGGATGTTTGATCCTCATAAGTAAAATATGCATTGCAATAAGTCTGTTTAGTTTTCAGAAAACGAGCAGTCCAGAACCAAAAAACACTATTTAGTTTATGCGCCCATGTAGAGCGTTGGAGACATGGAGAAAGTTCTATCACTAAATGCGGTGTAGATAGGACCCGCTGTATCTTAAGCACAGTTAAACTAAGATAGATTTAACAGGTATTGAGCCGGCAAATAGCCGGCGGTGCGGTTTTAATAAACCCAAGTGGAAATAATTTGAAGAATAAATGCGGAAGATAAATGCAGCCGGCAAATGGCCGGAGGTGCAGATTAAACAGACCCAAGTGGGAATAATTTGAAAAATTTGAAAAATAACTGCGGGAAGTAAATGCTCTCTTGGCATATATGATGCTCGTTCTCTGACTAAAACAGACCACTCAACATAATTAATGCGGCACAACATTGTAGATATATCATATTATGACGGACGTCCAGGACTCATTAGGTGCAGAGAACTTCATCTGGTTGTTTTTAACGGTGCTAGATTGTTGTTACAGTTCTTGTTTTCCATAGGTCAATTTTCTTATTCCGCATGAAACACATGATTGTGACTCAGAGATGAAAAAATGACAGAAACAACACAGAAAAGAAGAGACTTTAGAATCGGCAGACTGCAATACATATGGCTTTACAGGAACCATTTAATCTCAAACTCTAAATTTAAACCACTTGGTGTTAGAGTTCTCAAGTGGTGTATTGTTTTCATTTCTGTTTGTGCTAAAAGTTTCTCTGTGCACCGAGTTCTCCAGTTATTTTTAACTGCTTTTATGTCTATAAAACTTTTTAGACCTCTAAGGTTGCAGTTGTGCTTATTTTTAAAATGGTTAGATACACTATGCAGCTCATACCCCTTCTTTATGTTCCTGGTGTGTTCTGATAGGCGTTCTTTTAACATTCTTCCCGTTCTCCCCACATATTGCAATCCACAATGACACTCTAGAAGATGGGATGTTGCCCATAGCAACCAATCAGATTCTACTTCCATATATCTAGCACCTTCTAGAAGATAATATCTGGAATCTGATTGGTTGCTATGGGCCACATCCCATCTCAAATAGAACTCCCATCTTAGTAAATTTTCCCCCAAGTTTGGCATTTAAGTAGTATAATATTGTGCATTATGCACCTTTGTGTATGGATTGTTTGGTGAAATTGTTTCTTAATTCAACTATACACACCCAATGAAGTCAGGCAGAAAAGCATAAGCATAGTTGAGTTTACTTCTCATCAGGTTCCACATATGTTTACATCACAATAAGGAATTTGCATAAACAGATAAGCATAATAGTATGTTCATTAGTACATTCTTCATATTTTTACAGTACGAAAGAGAAGCAGCACAGCCAGGCCACATCCCACACTGCCAAGAGATGCAGATGCTGGCGATGCAAGTAAGAATTTAGTGTAAACACATATTCTGAAAACACAGAATATCTTATCACATAAGTTCTTCTTCAGGAAACCCCCCTCCACTAAGGCGCCCATCACAGGGCTCGGATCCTCAACATAGGAGGACAACCAAGAGACGCCGTCTTGAGGCTGAATCACCAGCAGCATCCTCACCACCCCAACGGCGCATCTCCATAGTATCGGCCCTGCCACCACAAGCCATTTTGGCCAGCCCACAAAGCGAGGATCCTCAATCCCCTCAGCTGTCTGGTGAGTAAACATAACAATTACTTGTAAAGAAGTTTAAAAACAGTGGGGTAGATGTATTAACCTGGAGAAGGCATAAGGAAGTGATAAACCAGTGATATGTGCAAGGTGATAAAGGCAGCAGCCAAACAGCTCCTAACTGTTAATTTACATATTGGAGCTGTTTGGCTTGTGCCTTTATCACCTTGCACATATCACTGGTTTATCACTTCCTTATGTCTTCTCCAGGTTAATTCATCTGCCCCACTGTTTGTGCACAGCAAAAAAAATGTGTCACAAATAAACATTCATCCTTGTAATAATCATCAACAGCAAGCACATGGGGGGTTTTTTTGTGCATAATTTTCAGAGGTGATGTTGGGCATAGCAACAAATATTTTTTTTACAAATGTTTGCTAGAAACAGCTACATAAATGTTAAGTCTCATCCAATTGTTTTGCATGCCCAACATCACCAGTTTGAAACATAGGACACCTTAAGACTTTTTCCACCATTGTTAATGTTTACATTTTTAACCACTATATTTGTTTAAGTTTGGGCCAGACCACTGACTGCCTTGAACAATGTATGAGTGTATGGCTCAACACATTTATTGTATTGTGTGTGTTCTTCAAAAGGAAGCTTCATACACAATATGTAAATGTAGTAATTTGTATTTGGTATAGGCCCTACACACTGGACGATTTTTTTAAAGATATGAACGATCTCGTTCATAAATGAACGAGAACTCGTTCATATCTTTCAGTGTGGAGGCTCCAGCGATGAACGATGCGCGGTCCCGCGCTCGTTCATCGCTGGTCCCCCGTCGGCTGTGCATGCAGGCCAATATGGACGATCCCTGCAGTTCTATGGAGCCGCGTGACGGGGGGAGTGAAGAAACTTCACTCCCCCCGTCACTGCCCCCCCGCCGCCGGGTCGCTCGTCGGCCGTATCCGCCGTCGGGCAGCTCGGCGGCGGGTCGGCCAGTGTGTAGGGCCCCTTAGAGTTCTTAGTGTTCGAACATTAATTATGGCTCAGAGTCCAACAATTCCCTTAAACATTTTTCAACTGAGTAGTGAACGTTAAAAGCAACATATTTATACAAAAAGGTCAGCTAAATTGTGAAGTTTAGCCAACAATCTATTTATCAATACCAACATGAATATTAAGAAGTAATGCATGTTGACGTAAAGCTATAATTAGACCAATGCTAAATAATGACTAAATAGTGGCTGTCTTCAACCCCATACAGAACCATCCATCTTGGCCGAGGATGCCCAGCAGGAAAGTGACCAGCAGGATACCTACACACTACACCTGCAAGCCATAGATCCTACCCAGACAACCACGCCGCAGGACATACCCCAACCACCCCAAACATCCCACAGCCCCCAACTGAGCACAACACCACCCCAGCCACAAATGGCCCCCGAGTTTTGGAGCAGTTGGGCCACACAACAGGCGCAACATTATGCGTGCCTGAACACCCACACCCAATACCTTGCCAGTCTGCCCCATCATCTGCCGCGACTCAGTCGGAACTCAGGCAGACTGATAGTTCAGGTTGGCAGAATTGCCAATTCAATGGAGCAGATGAGGGAAGACAACACCCAAATGCAAGCCAATCTGCAACGCATCATGGATGAGCAACAGCTGCAGCAACAAGCCATCATTCAACTGATTCAACACAACCAAATGATTAACGAGAACCTGTCCAGAATTATTGCAAGCAACACTGCCGCTAATAGCCAACTCACTGCAAGCCTAAATAACCTCAGCCAAAGCCTTAATGTGTTGGCATCACACCAACTAAGCTCTAGCTCGGGAACAACTACACCAAGCCAGACCCCAGTTAACTCCCCAGTTAGACGCTCCAGCAGAACCAGGACCAACGAACCAGGGCAATCCTCTGCACCCAGCACACACACAAAAAAATAATAATGACGGCTGCAGCAAATAGTTTGTTAGAAATAATGTTTTTTGATTTGTTACACAAAAAATGCCTGTGTTCAAGGTAATACATTTTTCACACGGAATATGTGTTTTGTTTAATTTGCTACACTAACCACCTGCACATTACTGGATTGGCCCAGATGTCTATTGGTATAAATATATTGCCTGCCCCTAGGTGGTCTCAGCTCAACGTGTGTGCAATCTATGGCACCCACCACATTGGGCATGCCAGCAAGCTCAGAGAAAGCTACCCTGACTGCATGACACTGCGACTCCTGGGTAGGGAAGCAGAGAGAGGCATCTATGTGGCCATCCAAGACATCCAAAACCTGAGTGGACAGTACAAAATTTAAGGTGAGTGTCATGACCTGTAATCAAAACAATACTGTGCTATATTACATAACAGAAGCACCACTTATACATAGACGTGTATGTATGTTTTAACTCACCTGAATTAAATATTTAGAAAAGGTGGCCTGTGAGATACTAATTACATCGCCAGTCACAGGCTGGAAGCTGCTAGTAGCCATAAAGTGCAACACAGTCAGGAGTTTGTGCAGGCCTGAGACAGAGCGAGAGCGTGCTGTCTCAGGGTGTAGGTTCAGTTTGACAAGGTCATAAAGACGGAAAATGTTTTATCTATTTAGCTGGACCATCTGTATAACCTGGTCATCGGGCAATTTGTTCAAGTTTAAACGCCCCCTAAAAAAACCAGGCCTGGCCAGCCTAAGCGGAACCTGTACAACCTGCTGACCATGTTCAGTTTCCTGGCCTTGGTTTATTGTTGCCTCATGGAGCAGTCTCAGGTATCCCCCAGCAAACAATAAATCAGTACTACACACGGTAGCAGCCATTTCAGAGTGAGAGATGTTACAAATGTGCTTGGGTCCCTTTTAAAGGTCCAAAAATTCAGGTGTGAGTAATGTAGAATTGGAAACACATGTAAACACGCTTCTCAAAAGCAGGTCTACTTATTTTGTCTTTTTTTACGATTTGCATTTTTTCACGGCCGCACATGCATTTTCACGGTAGAGATTTCAAATACGAATGCTTAGTAAATGACCGAGTTCTATACCTAAACTGCCGCGTTTGACCGATGGTGTATTCATTCGTATTTTTACTACACAGCCGTAAAAAAAATACGAATGCCCTCAACACTGCCGAGATTTGAGTTTAGTAAATTCCCGAGATGACACTTTGAAGAAAAAACAACATCTCGGTCAAAATCGGGAGCTTAGTAAATATACCCCCAATTTTTGTCCCAAATACACATTTTGCTTCCTAGACCAAGCTCTCTTAGTTTGTGTATCAACCTCATGTGCGGCACAGTGTCAAAGGCTTTAGCACAATCAAAAAATATTATATCCACTGCCTTTTTCTGGTCTAAAGGCCTAATTCAGATCTGATCGTAGCAGCAAATTTGTTAGCAGAAGGGCAAAACCATGTGCACTGCAGGGGGGCAGATATAACATTTGCAGAGTGAGTAAGATTCGGGTGGGTTATATTGTTTCTATGCAGGGCAAATACTGGCTGCTTTATTTTTACACTGCAATTTAGATTTGTTTTAACACACCACACCCAAATCTAACTCTCTCTGCACGTTATAGCTGCCCCCCCCCCCCCCCCCCCTGCAGTGCACATGGTTTAGCCCATTTGCTAATAAATTTGCTGCTACAATCAGGTCTGAATTAGGCCCTAAGTTCACACTCGCTTTCTCATAGAAGCTAATTAGATTTGTTTGACATGACCTGTCCCTTAAAAACCCATGCTGATTCCTACTAATACTCTTGCAGCACCTAAGTACTCCTGAATGTTATCCCTTAATATACTTTCTAATATATTCCCCACTATAGATGTCAGACTTACCGGTCTATAGTTTCCAAGATGGGTTTTGCTTCCCTTTTTAAATAATGGTACGACATCTGCTATTCGCTAGTCCCTTGGTACCAATCCAGATGTAATTGAAACACTGAAGATTACGTATAAGGGCCTTGCAATTTCTTATCTTAGCTCCATTTAAAACCCTTGGATAAAGTCCATCTGGGCCAGGAGATTTATTAGTCTTAATATTTCTTAGTCTCTCACAGACCTCTTCTTCACTCAAACAAGTGTTAAGTAACGGGGTATCATCTTTTATGTTATTACATAATATACCCACCATTAGGTCCTCTCTAGTAAAAACCGACATTAAAAATGAATTCAATTTCTCTGCTTTTTCTTGTGATCAATAATTAAATTGCACAACTCTCTTTTAAGGGTTCTATATTGTCCTTTTTAAAAAAAATCAAATTATGACAAAACCTCCATTTATTTTATTTGCTACATACACACAGATTTGCAGAATATTATGGTTATCGATGATAGCAAATGTCTTTTTGTTTTGTATACTTATATGGTATTAATACTTATATGGCAATAATACTGCCATGCAGCCCAGTGACGTGCGGTGAGGTCACTGGTTGGGGAGGCACTGGCAGCTAACAAGCCCCCCCCCCCCCCCCCCCCGGAAAAAAAGTGTGGTCCCCCAACACATCAGTAAAACCAGCACTAGGCAGAACCAGCCAGGGGGTGTAATGCCATAGCAGGGGAGACACTCAGTGTGGTGTCCCCCTGCCATAACATTAATCTGCCCCCCCAGCCAGTCAGCCCAGGGTTGGAATTCCTCGGAAAGTGGGAACCCCAAAAAATAAAAATGGGGCCCCCCCTCCCGAGCAATAACCAGCACTGGGCTGATAGCCCAGTGCTATGCCCCGCACCCGTGGTGGCGGTGGGTGCGGGGTTCATTGTGTGTTAATATTGTTCTTTACAGGTGGCCTACAGGTCCCAGCAAGCCTGCCCCAGCATGCTGGCACTTGGAGAACCACAAGTGCCAGCATGCCCGGACATAAAGGGCCTGCTGGTACCCGTAGTCCACCTGCAAAGAATAGTAATATTGTTATTTACAGGTAGCCTACAGGTCCCAGCAAGCCTGCCCCAGCATGCTGGCACTTGGAGAACCACAAGTGCCAGCATGCCTGGACATAAAGGGCCCGCTGGCACCTGTAGTCCACCTGTAAAGAAAATATTAAAATAAAACACCACACGTCTTGAAAATAAGCTTTATTAAACTGGGTCTTCACCTGGGGGCGGCGGCCTTTAAGCTCTTTTGCGTGGCCGCCGCCTTCCCAGGGCTTCCGGCGTCTTCACCTGGGGGGCGCCAGCTGCTAAGCTCTTTTGCATAGCCGCCGCCCAGCCAGGACTTCCGGCGTCTTCTCTCTTCAGGAGCTCTTCACTGCTCCTCCTCCGCCGTCGGACTGACTCTCCTCCGCCTCGCGCTGACTTATATAAGTCAGCCGGAGGGGGCGGGGCGATGACGCGGCGAGCCGTGATTGGCTCGCGGCGGCCATCTTGAATTTCAAAAATGACGCTGAGGCGCCATTTTTGAAACTGGAACCGCTCCGCTGCCAAACTCTGCAGGATAAAGGTAAATTTCCGCCGCCGCAACCCGCCACCCCGCACCACCGCCGCATCCCGCCGCCCGCACCATCACCGCATCCAGCCGCCCGCACCTCCTCCGCCAGCGTCGCCGACACAGTGATTGACAGCGGATCCAGTGACGGATCCGCTGGCCAATCACTGTGGCCTCACTGACAGGGACGTGCTTTCATAGGTTGAAAGCACGTCCCTGTAGGAAAGCGGCACCACTAATGGTGCCGCTTTCCCATATATTTTCAATGGGCTTTTACAGCCCATGGCTAATCCCCGCCCGTGCCCGCCCCCCGCTCCCCATACTTTGCCCAGTGACAACGGGAGGCACCACGATCGGTGCCTCCCAAACACATACAGAGGGGAGCAATGCAAAGAATAATATTAAGAAGATACATATGACACAGAATATGTGTCATATGCATCTTCTTTGTATTATCTTAATCATTAATGACAGGGGAGGCACTGCCTCCCCTGACTGCACATCCCTAATGCAGCCAGTACCATGTACAATATGGGTAAAACCAAGCATGGCCATATTTCTTTTCTAGTCTGCTGATAAATCACTCAGTTGCATGAACAGAAGTATTGCACACAAACATAAACTAGGCCCAAGCATTTAAGGCAATAAAATGTTCTGCGCTATTACTGTAGCCAAAGTCACACTCCTGATTGGCCTGGTAATGCCACTATCAGTATAGGAGGTGGTTCTGACCACACTAATGCCTGTATGCTATAATGCTGGGAAGGCAGGGTAAAGTTTTGTATGGTCTATGGCAAAGGGGAAAGAATCAAAGATTGATATTGGAATAAAAAATAAGAATTTACTTACCGATAATTCTATTTCTCGTAGTCCGTAGTGGATGCTGGGGACTCCGTCAGGACCATGGGGAATAGCGGCTCCGCAGGAGACAGGGCACAAAAGTAAAAGCTTTAGGATCAGGTGGTGTGCACTGGCTCCTCCCCCTATGACCCTCCTCCAAGCCTCAGTTAGGATACTGTGCCCGGACGAGCGTACACAATAAGGAAGGATTTTGAATCCCGGGTAAGACTCATACCAGCCACACCAATCACACTGTACAACCTGTGATCTGAACCCAGTTAACAGCATGATAACAGCGGAGCCTCTGAAAAGATGGCTCACAACAATAATAACCCGATTTTTGTAACAATAACTATGTACAAGTATTGCAGACAATCCGCACTTGGGATGGGCGCCCAGCATCCACTACGGACTACGAGAAATAGAATTATCGGTAAGTAAATTCTTATTTTCTCTGACGTCCTAAGTGGATGCTGGGGACTCCGTCAGGACCATGGGGATTATACCAAAGCTCCCAAACGGGCGGGAGAGTGCGGATGACTCTGCAGCACCGAGTGAGAGAACTCCAGGTCCTCCTCAGCCAGGGTGTGCCCCTGACCAAGTAGCAGCTCGGCAAATTTGTAAAGCCGAGACCCCTCGGGCAGCCGCCCAAGATGAGCCCACCTTCCTTGTGGAATGGGCATTTACATATTTTGGCTGTGGCAGGCCTGCCACAGAATGTGCAAGCTGAATTGTACTACACATCCAACTAGCAATCGTCTGCTTAGAAGCAAGAGCACCCAGTTTGTTGGGTGCATACAGGATAACAGCAAGTCAGTTTTCCTGACTCCAGCCGTCCTGGAACCTATATTTTCAGGGCCCTGACAACATCTAGCAACTTGGAGTCCTCCAAGTCCCTAGTATCCGCAGGTACCACAATAAGCTGGTTCAGGTGAAACGCTGACACCACCTTAGGGAGAAACTGGGGACGAGTCCGCAGCTCTGCCCTGTCCGAATGGACAATCAGATATGGGCTTTTGTGAGACAAAGCCGCCAATTCTGACACTCGCCTGGCCGAGGCCAGGGCCAGCATCATGGTCACTTTCCATGTGAGATATTTCAAATCCACAGATTTGAGCGGTTTAAACCAATGTGATTTGAGGAATCCCAGAACTACGTTGAGATCCCACAGTGCCACTGGAGGCACAAAAGGGGGTTGTATATGCAGTACTCCCTTGACAAACTTCTGGACTTCAGGAACTGAAGCCAATTCTTTCTGGAAGAAAATCGACAGGGCCGAAATTTGAACCTTAATGGACCCCAATTTGAGGCCCATAGACACTCCTGTTTGCAGGAAATGCAGGAATCGACCGAGTTGAAATTTCTTCGTGGGGCCTTCCTGGCCTCACACCACGCAACATATTTTCGCCACATGTGGTGATAATGTTGTGCGGTCACCTCCTTCCTGGCTTTGACCAGGGTAGGAATGACCTCTTCTGGAATGCCTTTTTCCCTTAGGACCCGGCGTTCAACCGCCATGCCGTCAAACGCAGCCGCGGTAAGTCTTGGAACAGACATGGTACTTGCTGAAGCAAGTCCCTTCTTGAAGTTCCGGGTACCAAGTCCTTCTTGGCCAATCCGGAGCCACGAGTATAGTTCTTACTCCTCTACGTCTTATAATTCTCAGTACCTTAGGTATGAGAAGCAGAGGAGGGAACACATACACCGACTGGTACACCCACGGTGTTACCAGAACGTCCACAGCTATTGCCTGAGGGTCTCTTGACCTGGCGCAATACCTGTCCAGTTTTTTGTTCAGGCGGGACGCCATCATGTCCACCTTTGGTCTTTCCCAACGGTTCACAATCATGTGGAAGACTTCCCGATGAAGTCCCCACTCTCCCGGGTGGAGGTCGTGCTGAGGAAGTCTGCTTCCCAGTTGTCCACTCCCGGAATGAACACTGCTGACAGTGCTATCACATGATTTTCCGCCCAGCGAAGAATCCTTGCAGTTTCTGCCATTGCCCTCCTGCTTCTTGTGCCGCCCTGTCTGTTTACGTGGGCGACTGCCGTGATGTTGTCCCACTGGATCAATACCGGCTGACCTTGAAGCAGAGGTCTTGCTAAGCTTAGAGCATTGTAAATTGCTCTTAGCTCCAGTATATTTATGTGGAGAGAAGTCTCCAGACTTGATCACACTCCCTGGAAATTTTTTCCTTGTGTGACTGCTCCCCAGCCTTTCAGGCTGGCATCCGTGGTCACCAGGACCCAGTCCTGAATGCCGAATCTGTGGCCCTTTAGTAGATGAGCACTCTGCAGCCACCACAGAAGAGACACCCTTGTCCTTGGAGACAGGGTTATCCGCTGATGCATCTGAAGATGCGATCCGGACCATTTTTCCAGCAGATCCCACTGAAAAGTTCTTGCGTGAAATCTGCCGAATGGAATCGCTTCGTAAGAAGCCACCATTTTTCCCAGGACCCTTGTGCAATGATGCACTGACACTTTTCCTGGTTTTAGGAGGTTCCTGACTAGCTCGGATAACTCCCTGGCTTTCTCCTCCGGGAGAAACACCTTTTTCTGGACTGTGTCCAGAATCATCCCTAGGAACAGCAGACGTGTCGTCAGAGACAGCTGCGATTTTGGAATATTTAGAATCCACCCGTGCTGTCGTAGAACTACTTGAGATAGTGCTACTCCGACCTCCAACTGTTCTCTGGACCTTGCCCTTATCAGGAGATCGTCCAAGTAAGGGATAATTAAGACGCCTTTTCTTTGAAGAAGAATCATCATTTCGGCCATTACCTTGGTAAAGACCCGGGGTGCCGTGGACAATCCAAACGGCAGTGTCTGACACTGATAGTGACAGTTTTGTACCACGAACCTGAGGTACCCTTGGTTCCTGGTTCGCTATCACTGCTCTGAGTGACTCCATCTTGATTTGAACCTTTGTATGTAAGTGTTCAAATATTTCAGATTTAGAATAGGTCTCACCGAGCCGTCTGGCTTCAGTACCACAATATAGTGTGGAATAATACCCCTTTCCTTGTTGTAGGAGGGGTACTTTGATTATCACCTGCTGGGAATACAGCTTGTGAATTGTTTCCAATACTGCCTCCCTGTCGGAGGGAGACGTTGGTAAAGCAGACTTCAGGAACCTGCGAGGGGGAGACGTCTCGAATTTCCAATCTGTACCCCTGGGATACTACTTGTAGGATCCAGGGGTCCACTTGCGAGTGAGCCCACTGCGCGCTGAAACTCTTGAGACGACCCCCCACCGCACCTGAGTCCGCTTGTACGGCCCCAGCGTCCTGCTGAGGACTTGGCAAAAGCGGTGGAGGGCTTCTGTTCCTGGGAATGGGCTGCCTGCTGCAGTCTTCTTCCCTTTCCTCTATCCCTGGGCAGATATGACTGGCCTTTTGCCTGCTTGCCCTTATGGGGACGAAAGGACTGAGGCTGAAAAGACGGTGTCTTTTTCTGCTGAGATGTGACTTGGGGTAAAAAAGGTGGATTTTCCAGCTGTTGCCGTGGCCACCAGGTCCGATGGACCGACCCCAAATAACTCCTCCCCTTTATACGGCAATACTTCCATGTGCCGTTTGGAATCTGCATCACCTGACCACTGTCGTGTCCATAAACATCTTCTGGCAGATATGGACATCGCACTTACTCTTGATGCCAGAGTGCAAATATCCCTCTGTGCATCTCGCATATATAGAAATGCATCCTTCAAATGCTCTATAGTCAATAAAATACTGTCCCTGTCAAGGGTATCAATATTTTCAGTCAGGGAATCCGACCAAGCCACCCCAGCGCTGCACATCCAGGCTGAGGCGATCGCTGGTCGCAGTATAACACCAGTATGTGTGTATATACTTTTTAGGATATTTTCCAGCCTCCTATCAGCTGGCTCCTTGAGGGCGGCCGTATCTGGAGACGGTAACGCCACTTGTTTTGATAAGCGTGTGAGCGCCTTATCCACCCTAAGGGGTGTTTCCCAACGCGCCCTAACTTCTGGCGGGAAAGGGTATAACGCCAATAATTTTCTATCGGGGGAAACCCACGCATCATCACACACTTCATTTAATTTATCTGATTCAGGAAAAACTACAGGTAGTTTTTTCACACCCCACATAATACCCTCTTTTGTGGTACTTGTAGTATCAGAAATATGTAACACCTCCTTCATTGCCCTTAACATGTAGCGTGTGGCCCCAATGGAAAATACGTTTGTTTCTTCACCGTCGACACTGGAGTCAGTGTCCGTGTCTGTGTCGACCGACTGAGGTAAATGGGCGTTTTAAAGCCCCTGACGGTGTTTGAGACGCCTGGACAGGTACTAATTGGTTTGCCGGCCGTCTCATGTCGTCAACCGACCTTGCAGCGTGTTGACATTATCACGTAATTCCCTAAATAAGCCATCCATTCCGGTGTCGACTCCCTAGAGAGTGACATCACCATTACAGGCAATTGCTTCGCCTCCTCACCAACATCGTCCTCATACATGTCGACACACACGTACCGACACACAGCACACACACAGGGAATGCTCTGATAGAGGACAGGACCCCACTAGCCCTTTGGGGAGACAGAGGGAGAGTTTGCCAGCACACACCAAAACGCTATATTATACAGGGACAACCTTATATAAGTGTTTTCCCTTATAGCATCTTAATATATAATAATATCGCCAAATAAGTGCCCCCCCTCTCTGTTTTAACCCTGTTTCTGTAGTGCAGTGCAGGGGAGAGCCTGGGAGCCTTCCTAGCAGCGGAGCTGTGTAGGAAAATGGCGCTGTGTGCTGAGGAGAATAGGCCCCGCCCCCTTTTCGGCGGGCTTCTTCTCCCGTTTTTCTGACAACCTGGCAGGGGTTAAATACATCCATATAGCCTCAGGGGCTATATGTGATGTATTTTTAGCCAGCATAGGTACTTTCATTGCTGCCCAGGGCGCCCCCCCAAGCGCCCTGCACCCTCAGTGACCGTTGGTGTGAAGTGTGCTGAGAGCAATGGCGCACAGCTGCAGTGCTGTGCGCTACCTCATGAAGACTGAGAAGTCTTCAGCCGCCGATTTCTGGACCTCTTCTCTCTTCAGCATCTGCAAGGGGGTCGGCGGCGCGGCTCCGGTGACCCATCGAGGCTGTACCTGTGATCGTCCCTCTGGAGCTAGTGTCCAGTAGCCTAAGAAGCCAATCCATCCTGCACGCAGGTGAGTTCACTTCTTCTCCCCTAAGTCCCTCGTTGCAGTGAGCCTGTTGCCAGCAGGACTCACTGAAAATAAAAAACCTAACAAAACTTTTACTCTAAGCAGCTCTTTAGGAGAGCCACCTAGATTGCACCCTTCTCGGCCAGGCACAAAAACCTAACTGAGGCTTGGAGGAGGGTCATAGGGGGAGGAGCCAGTGCACACCACCTGATCCTAAAGCTTTTACTTTTGTGCCCTGTCTCCTGCGGAGCCGCTATTCCCCATGGTCCTGACGGAGTCCCCAGCATCCACTTAGGACGTCAGAGAAATAGGATTTTAATTACCTACCGGTAAATCATTTTCTCGTAGTCCGTAGAGGATGCTGGGCACATTAGTACCATGGGGTATAGATGGGTCCACTAGGAGCCACTGGCACTGTAAGAGTTTGAGAGTGAGGGCTGTCTCCTCCCTCTATGCCCCTCCTACCAGACTGTGCCAGACGAGACGGAGATCTTCGAGAGAAGGATTTTACACAGATAGTGGCGAGATTCACACCAGCTCACACACAAGGCAAACCAAGCAAACTAGCTTGAAACATCAGAAACGGCTGAACAAAATAACTTACCAAGTAATAAAAAAGTACTTAACCAAGAACTAAGCAGGACTGAACCAAGTAACCACTGCAGGATCATGAAGCGCTGGGCGGGCGCCCAGCATCCTCTACGGACTACGAGAAAAGGATTTACTGGTAGGTAATTTAAATCATATTTTCTCTTACGTCCTAGAGGATTCTGGGGTTCACATTAGTACCATGGGGATGTACCAAAGCTCCCAGAACGGGAGGGAAAGCTTGGAGGCTCCTGCAGAACTGATCGACCAAACTTCAGGTCCTCAGAGGCCAAAGTATCGAACTTGTAAAACTTTGTAACTGTGTTCGACCCAGACCAAGTAGCCGCTCGGCAAAGCTGTAAAGCCAAGACACCCCGGGCAGCCGTCCAGGAAGAACCCACCTTACGAGTGGAGTGGGCCTAAACATACGTAGGACACAGCAATCCTGCCGTAGAATACGCATGCTGGATAGTGAACCTGATCCAGCAAGAGATTGTCTGATTAGAAGCAGGACACCCAAGTTTCTTGTGATCATACAGGACAAACAGAGTCTGATTTTCTGTGACGAGCAGTCCTCTTCACATAGATTTTCAAAGCCCTTACAACATCCAAGGACTTTTATTGAAATTGAGGAGTCAGTAGCAACTGGCACTACAATAGGTTGGTTGACATGAAATGCCGACACAACCTTCGGAAGAAACTGCGGATGTGTACAGAGCTTAGCTCTATCTTCATGGAAGATCAAGTAGGGGCTCTTACAAGACCAAGCCCCAGCTCTGACACACGCCTAGCAGAAGCTAAGGCCAACAAAGTGACAGCCTTCCATGTGAGAAACTTGACTTCAACCTCCAGTAGAGGCTCGAACCAATATGATTGGAGGAACTGTAACACCACGTCAAGATCCCAGGGCACCGTAGGTGGCACAAAGGGAGGCTGGATGTGTAGAACCCCTTTCAGAAAAGTCTGAACCTCAGGGAGGGAAGCCAATTGTTTCTGGAAGAAAATGGATAGGGACAAAATCTGGACCTTTACGGATCCCAACCTCAGGTCCATATCCACACCTGCTTGCAGGAAGAGGAGAAAACATCCCAGTTGAAACTCCACCATAGGAAACGTCTTGGACTCACACCAAGATACATATTTCTTCCAAATACGATGGTAATGTTTAGACGTAACTCCTTTCCTAGCCTGTATCAGAGTAGGAATAACCTTGCTAGGAATGCCCTTCCGAGCCAATATCTGGCGTTCAACCTCCATGCCATCAAACGTAGCCACGGTAAGTCTTGATAAGCGAACGGCCCCTGCTGCAATAAGTCCTCCCGAAGAGGAAGAGGCCTTGGCTCTTCCAGCAGTAGATCCAGAAGATCCACGTACCACGCCCTCCTTGGACAGTCCGGAGCAATGAGGATTGCCTGAACTCTTGTTCTCCTTACGAATTTTAGAACTCTTGGAATGAGTGGAAGTGGAGGAAACATGTACGCTGACTGGAACACACACGGAGTCACTGACTAGGGCGTCCACCGCCACGGCTTGCGGGACCCTCGACCTGGAACAATACAGCCGAAGCTTCTTGTTGAGACGAGAGGCCATCGTGTCTATTTGAGGTACACCCCAAAGATCTGTCACCTCCATGAACACCTCCGGATGGAGTCCCCACTCTCCTGGATGGAGATCGTGTCTGCTGAGGAAGTCCGCTTCCCAGTTGTCTACTCCCAGAATGAAGATTGCTGACAGCGCCAACGCGTGTTTTTCTGCCCAGAGGATGATTCTGGTTACCTCCTCTGACATTGCAGCTCTGCTCTTCGTTCCGCCCTGTCGGTTTATGTAAGCCACTATCGTTACATTGTCCGACTGTACTTGAATGGCTCGATCTCGCAGAAGATGAGCCGCTTGGAGAAGACCGTTGTAGATGGTTCTTAGTTCCAGAATGTTTATTGGTAGTCCAGCTTCCAGACTTGACCACCTTCCTTGGAAGGTCTCCCCCTGAGTGACTGCACCCCAGCACCGGAGACTTGCATCCATGGTTAGAAGGATCCAGTCCTGAGTCCCGAACCTGCGGCCCTCCAGAAGGTGAGGCAATTGTATCCACCAGAGGAGTGAAATCCTGGCCTTTAGCGACAGACGTATTCTCTGGTGCATGTGCAGATGAGATCCCGACCACTTGTCCAGGAGATCCAGTTGGAAGGGTCGAGCATGAAACCTCCTGTACTGCAGAGCTTCGTAAGAGGCTACCATCTTCCCCAGAAGTCGAATGCACTGATGAACAGACACCCGGGCTGGCTTCAGGACATCCCGGACCACTTCTTATATAGCCAACGCTTTCTACTCCGGGAGCAACACCCTCTGCACTTCCGTGTCGAGGATCATACCCAGAAAGGAAAACCTCCTGGTCAGCTCCAAATGTGATTTTGGAAGATTCAGGATCCAACCGTGGTCCCTGAGTAGGTGGGTCGTGAGAACAATGGACTGTAACAGCTTCTCCTTGGATGATGCCTTTATCAGCAGATCGTCCAGATACGAAATTATGTTCACCCCATGTCTGCGGAGGAGAACCATCATCTCCGCCATCACCTTGGTGAATACCCTCGGTGCTGTGGACAGGCCGACAGGCAGGGCCTGGAACTGAAAATGACTGTCTAACAGTGCAAATCGGAGAAAAGCTTGATGCGGCAGCCAAATCGGGATGTGGAGGTACGCATCCTTGATATCCAGGGATACCAGGAATTACCCCTCCTCCAGACCTGATATCACCACCCTTAGAGACTCCATTTTTAATTTGAACTCCCTCAGAAAGGGGTTTAGCGATTTCAAGTTCAAAATAGGCCTGTCCGAACCATCTGGTTTCGGCACCACGAAAAGGTTTGAATAGTAACCTTTGTTTTGTAAATGGGGTGGAACTGGTACAATGACCTGTGATTCCACCAACTTCTGGATGGCTTCCTGTAGGATATCGCTGTCCGCCAGCAAAGCTGACAAGCCTGATTTGAAGAATTGGTGAGGAGGGAGATCTTGAAACTCCATCCTGTATCCCTGGGACACAATATCTTGCACCTAGGGATCCAGGCCGGACGACAGCCAGACGTGACTGAAATGCCTGAGTCTCGGCCCCACCTCCAGGCAGCGCTGTCCACCGTCATGCGGAGGACTTTGGCGTACCTGAAGCAGGCTTCTATTCCTGGGAACCCGCTTCAGCAGGTTTCTTGGATTGTGGCCGACCTCCTCTAAAGAAGGTGTTGGACGGCTTGGCCATTCTTGTTTTAGTAGCCCGAAAAGGACTGTGTGGCAGCTGAAGAAAAAGGTTCTTATTAGCAGGTACAGCTGAGGGAAGAAAAGGTGACTTACCCGCTGTAGCCGTGGAAATCCACGCATCCAATGCTTCCCCAAAGAGAGCCTGACCTGTGTAGGGTAGGGTCCCCATACCTCTCCTGGATTCTGCGTCGGCAGACCACTGGCGCAGCCACAGTCCTCGACGACCTGAGACAGACATGGAAGACATCCCTGCAGCCATGGAACCAAGGTCTTTCATGGATTCCGCCACAAATCCTGCAGAATCCTGAATGTTATGTAAAAACAATTCAACGTCACTTTTATCCATTTTATCCAAATTCTCAAGTAACTTGCCTGACCACTTCACTATAGCTTTGGAAATCTATGCACAGGCAATAGTAGGACGTAGTATCGCCCCTGAAGCAGTGTATATGGATTTGAGCGTAGTGTCAATTTTGCGATCAGCCGGCTTTTTTAAGGTGGTAGATCCTGGAACAGGTAAAACCACCTTTCTTGAGAGTCTAGATACAGACGCGTCAACTATGGGTGGGTTTTCCCATTTTTTCCTATCCTCCTCACGGAAGGGGAAAGCAACCAGAATCCTCCTAGGGATCTGGAATTTTTTCTCTGGGTTTTCCCATGCTTTCTCAAATATAGCATTTAATTCTTTAGACGCAGGGAAGGTTAGCGAGGCTTTCTTATTGTCAGTGAAGTAAGCCTCCTCAACCTGCTCAGGTGTTGTATCAGCAATATTCAATATATCTCTAATAGCCTGTATCATCAACTGCACCCCTTTTGCAAGAGACGCCGCCCCCCACAGCACATCCCCCTCAGGAGCTCTGTGTCCTGTCAGCGGAGATAGTGGCTCAGACCCCGCAGGGCAGACACTACTCCCCCCTTAGTCCCATGAAGCAGGGAGGCTGTTGGCAGCAGCCTCCCTGTAAAATAAAAAAACTCTAAAAACAAAAAAAAAACTTTTACCAGAGAAGCTCTGGAGAGCTCCCCTAGCTGTGACCAGCTCCTCCAGGCACATTTTCAAAACTGAGTCTGGTAGGAGGGGCATAGAGGGAGGAGCCAGCCCACAGTCTCAAACTCTTAAAAAGCCACTGGCTCCTAGTGGACCAGTCTATACCCCATGGTACTAATGTGAACCCCAGCATCCTCTAAGACGTAAGAGAAAGAAAGTAACAGGCTTGAAATATGCTGGGCTTTTTAGGGTGTATAATGGTATGGTTTACCTACTTTAACCTTCCCTCCTACTTCCTCTGCTAAGTGCCTGGACCACTTAGCGGATTGCCTCATCACCTCTCCCTCTCGGTTTGCTCTCACGGGCAGCCACCTCTGCCCTATGTATCATAACTGTCCTCATCGTTTGTTCCAGTCATATCTTGAGAATGGTTTCTGGGTACTATGTGATTTGTTGCATCAATGAGGATGATTAAATGAAGTGCGATGTAGTAGTGTGCACATCAGTTGTACATATGGGGCAAATTCACTAAGCGGCAAGCCATCGATTCGTGTCACGGTTAAGCCTGAAATTTAAAACAGCAACATTATTAAAAGCCCCAAGGAGTTATTTGCTTTTTATCATGGTGGATGATTGATTTTAAACCTTTACATATGAAGATCTGAAATATATATCATACATAGAAATACTCATTTTTTTAAGTTTTGTTTAATTAATTAAAGAAGTGTGTTCCCTGTACTACTAGACTTTACTTAGACTAGATCATTTACTCTATGCACTACTCTGTGGAAGAAATTTCCTTTAACCACAAAAAAGGTCAGAACAAAGCCCAACAGTTTAGAACAAAGACAATTAAACTGCAGGCAATCACCATAGAGGAGATTCTATTGTCGCACTCCATAGGCAGTCTTGGGTCATTCTATTTATAGATTCTTTATTTGTCCCCACTTATTTCAAGTAACATACCTATATATAGAGTGGGCACCCATGCTGTTGGATACAAAAAGGGGAATTACTATTTATTTCTCACGTTGGTTCACAGCGTCATGGCAAGATGTTTAAAAGTCTACCACACTTGAATGTTGATCCAATATAAAAATGTTCTCCTGTAACATTCAGCAATATCAAGCCCCCATACCATGGATTCAAGTGGATCGACCACTTATTTGTGTTTTTATCATAAACTTTGCCTAGGTCAAAGGTGCCAAGAACATGAAAGGATTTTAAAACCTACAATAGCAAAACCATATGCAACTCTAAGCGGAAGATTTACTAAATAACAGATTTTCAAAGTACAGTTCAGAGCATAAGTCCTACAGAGGTCGACGTGATTGGCTAACAGTCTTCCTGTCAACACAATTTTTATTCACATTAATGAATTTAAACAAAAACACATGAACAATGATCTGTTTATACGTTAGCTGCAAGTAGTTGTATGTGTTGGGTTTTTTTTTGTAATTTGTAATGGAATCCTTCACACTATAGCTTTCCTTGTATACTTTATATATGAAGGCTTTCTTTTTTGTGAGGTATGTATGGAGAGAAACCATATTTATGTTTAACATAGTGGTCTAGTACCATCTATAGGCCAGAGATGGCCCCAAAAAAACAATTATACAGTGTTAGACTGATAGATGGTTTGACCACCCTTTGCCTTCAAAACAGCATCAATTCTTCTAGGTACACTTGCACAAAGTAAGGAATTTTGTAGGATTATAGACAGGTTTATGATTAACCAATCATACCAAACAGGTGATGATAATTATAATTTTCAAATGTAGGTTGTATTTAAATTATACGGATGCACGGCAAACCCCTCCCCCTCCCCTCCCAGCTCTCACAGGCTAGCAGAGTTCCAGAGGCACGGGCTCTCTTCTGTCTCCTCCACCCAGTGCTGTTGGGACAGGACTGTCCCTCCTTTCAGCATCCGACAGGTGCTGACAGTCCTAACAGCCACCACCCCCTTCATGCCCCAGGGAGAGGATTGGGGGCAACGGTGAGAGAATGACAGGGGGAGGGAGGAAGAGATGAGAGAGACTGACATTAGAGACCAAGAGAAGCTGAGGGAGACAGAGGGTGAGGGAGACAGAAATTACATGGTGGGGTGGGGGGCAGAAATGAGAGACAGGAAGACGGGGTAAGTGACAGATAAGAGATAAGGGGATTTGTGAGGGGCACAGGGATGGAAGATGGGGACAGATATACCGTATATACTCGAGTATAAGTCGACCCGAATATAAGCCGAGGCACCTAATTTTACCACAAAAACCTGGGAAAACTCATTGACTCGAGTATAAGCCTAGGGTGGGAAATGCAGCTCTAGCCGTACACAGCCCTCATACTGCCAGATATGCCCCACAGTGCCAGATATGCCCTCATGCTGCCAGATATGCCCCACAGTGCCAGATATGCCCTCATGCTGCCAGATATGCCCCACAGTGCAGATGTGCCCTCATGCTGCCAGATATGCCAGATGTGCCCTCATGCTGCCAGATATGCCCCAGTGCCAGATATGCCCTCATGCTGCCAGATATGCCCCACAGTGCCAGATGTGCCCTCATGCTGCCAGATATGTCAGATATGCACCACAGTGCCAGATGTGCCCTCATGCTGCCAGATATGCCTCACAGTGCCAGATGTGCCCTCATGCTGCCAGATATGCCCCACAGTGCCAGATGTGCCCTCATGCTGCCAGATATGTCAGATATGCCCCACAGTGCCAGATGTGCCCTCATGCTGCCAGATATGTCAGATATGCCCCACACTGCCAGATGTGCCCTCATGCTGCCAGATATGCCCCACAGTGCCAGATGTGCCCTCATGCTGCCAGATATGTCAGATATGCCCCACAGTGCCAGATGTGCCCTCATGCTGCCAGATATGCCCCACAGTGCCAGATGTGCCCTCATACTGCCAGATATGCCCCACAGTGCCAGATGTGCCCTCATGCTGCCAGATATGCCCCACAGTGCCAGATGTGCCCTCATGCTGCCAGATATGCCCCACAGTGCCAGATGTGCCCTCATGCTGCCAGATATGCCCCACAGTGCCAGATGTGCCCTCATGCTGCCAGATATGCCCCACAGTGCCAGATGTGCCCTCATGCTGCCAGATATGCCCCACAGTGCCAGATGTGCCCTCATGCTGCCAGATATGCCCCACAGTGCCAGATGTGCCCTCATGCTGCCAGATATGTCAAATATGCCCCACAGTGCCAGATGTGCCCTGATGCTGCCAGATATGCCCCACAGTGCCAGATGTGCCCTCATGCTGCCAGATAGGCCCCACAGTGCCAGGAAGGGTACTTACCCTCCATCACTCCCGCGTTGTCTTCTGAAGTAGGGACACGGAGGGCACAGCGCGCGGCTCTCCTGTGTCCCTCCTGCGTCTCCGGCGGCGTGTGTGTTAAATGAAGTGCCGGTTCGTGAGCCAATCAGAGCTCACGAACGGGCAGTTCATTTAACACACACACACGCCGCCGGAGACAGAGACGCAGGAGGGACACAGGAGAGCCGCGCGCTGTGCCCTCCGTGTCCCTCCTTCCACAGACTCGAGTATAAGCCGAGGGGACTTTTTCAGCACAAAAAAACGTGCTGAAAAAGTCGGCTTATACTCGAGTATATACGGTAATAGACAGGAAGATGGGGTGGACAGAGATGAGAAACAGGAGGGGGAATGAGTGGGACAGAGATGAAATGGGGGAAAAAAATGAGATGTATGAAGGATCCAGTGTAGTAGTAAGAAAACATTGCTGCAAGATAGAAGACTGGGATGACAATGAGTGAGAGAATAGCTGACTTGTCTCTCCTGTAGGATGCTCCTTATCCAGAATAAGTACAGTAAGTATTTGTTTTTTTTGTTAAATAAATAAAAACACCATGCAATTACATTGTATTATTTATTGATAGTGCAAATAAAATTTTAAAAATAATTCTTAAACAATATTAAAACTGATCTGCCTAATAGATAATTAACATATTTAATGTTTCACTTTCCTTAAATAATTAAACAATTCTGTCAATCATTTTTTTTTCCGTATATGTAATACTTCGGAAAATGTCAGAGCGTTACCTTTTGAGGCCTAACGTTTAAGACAATGGATCTGAATGATCGCTGTATAAAGACTGCTATGTAAAACATTAACTCTTTAAACTTCACTTTTACCTCCTACAATGCTAGAAAAGTGGTCTTGGTGACATCCATTTTGCTCCTAGTGTATTCCCAGCCTAGATAATCTAGCTATACTAGTGGACGTATCCAGTCTTTTCTTTTTTTTAGTCCAGTGCAAAATCCAAGAACCAATGCTATTTCCCCATGTGAGTCCTCTTTAATTTATGAAGAAGGCTGTCCCTTTCCATGTGAGATTCAGCTAGAGCCATCTTGGTTTTGGCCAATTCTTGCTTAAGACATTCATTCTCTTCAAGAAGCTGGGAAAAAATAAACAAAAATTATATATTTTTTAAATCCTATAATCTATGCCCAATCAGTTTGGGAGGTGGACTGCAATAAACCAATCCGAAGGGAAGCATGCATTTGTACCAGCAACAGATGGATACTGAAGGTGTGTAATTGTTTCCGCATGGGTCTGCATTTATTCGCAGCTGCAGGAATATGCCCTCACTTTACATGGCCTACATTACATGGACCCTTCCCTCCCCCATCCTACTTCTCCAGTATATAATTTTATATTATTATCTCTCTACAAATAAAATCTGTCTGGGCTATGGCAGGACGGCTACCGGCCAAGCACATTATTTGCACTAGGAATGATACATAATTTTAAAAAATGTACTCTTGTGTTTGTCACACTTTATCTTTTCATAGTAGATTTCACCTTAATAGAAGTAGCAATCAGTAGTATCTGTCCTAGATAAAAGTATCATAGTGTATATATATTTCTATTATATAATTACACAGTATATACTGCTATACATTGGGTTGCTTTTGTGGCGGCTGGAAAAAAAAAGTATGTAAAATATTTCAACACTAACTACTGATTAATCTAGAATTTGCCAAAGAGCGCCAATCTCCTCTCAGACAGAAGAGGTGAACAGGGGTTCCAAATCAGATCTCATGATTAATGCTTGCACTTCAAAGACATAAGTGATTAAGTGTTAATTAATTTGGACAAAGACTTCATGCGCAGACAAACTATTTTTCAAGAAAACCCTCAATTCTTGCCTTAGACTTCTGCACGATATACAAATATATACAGAATGCTAACAGTATTTAGCATTTATTCTGTATTTTAGTATTTAGCTAAATGTATCCTTTTATCATGATATCCTAAAGCCTGGTGTAACTTTGCAGTTTTGACAGCTACTTTTAATACTGAACTCTTTGTAATATATGGAAATATATACATGAAACTTATATCTTAATACTTTGTTCATTAGCCTGATGTGCCTTGTATTACTGGTCGACATATCTGCGCAAAAGTGTACTTTATGGTGCATGGTGCAGTTCCATTAAGTTCAAGCTTTTCTCTTATGGACTAGCAACACTGACCTAGTGCAGTGATTCTCAAACTCGGACCTCAAGGCACCTTAACAGTCCAGGTCTTAAAGATACCCATGCTTAAGCACAGATGATCTAATTAGTACCTTGGACAGTTTGATTATACCATCTGAACTCAAGCATGGATATCTTTCAAACCTGGACATGTAAAGATGCCTTGAAGATGGAGTTTGAGAACCACTAACCTACAGGAAAAGTAAAAGAAAACCCTAGTGAGCCAATAATAGTGGTAAAATAAAAACAACTTTCCAAGCCCCTTAGATGGTATTTCCTTTCATATTCATTTTCACCTTCTCAGCCACCCAATTTGTCAAAGATCTGAGTGTCTTTCAGGTTTATAATTTCCAGAGTACCTTATGGTTCTAGCTGTATATTCCATATGGCTCTAGCGTGATCATTATTAAGACTATATACTCAATGCTGTGTCCACCCCAGCTCCTTACAACAGTTTAGCAACGCAATCCTTAATAAGCCGAACCCTAGCAACCAGGAGACAGCAGAGTTATCGGCATTCATAGTCCCAGTGACAGATTACCATCTCTCTCCATATACTCTCCTGCCACCGCTACCCCACTGGTCTTACAGAAGCTTATAGGTATAGCTGTTTGTCAAGGGAAGGAGTGTAATCAATGTGCCTACCGATATATTATTTTACGGCCTCTTAAGTGTACGTCAGTAGTTGATGTGCAGTGCGCTATTGAAAGGGTTACTAGCCTACCAATGGCTGACTGTTCGTTGTGAATTGATATGGCTGTTATTCCATGAATTGTTTTCTCTCACAAAATGGCTGCCTTCATTGTGTACATAACAAATTCAGTTTATCACCACCTAACTCCTTCTTAGGTTAGCATCCATTTCATTCTGGATTCATCACAATTTTAGAGCAAGTGTGAAGCTTAACCTTTAACATACACAATAATAATAATATGAAGGAGAAGAAGAAGATGAAGATATACAAAATTCAGCTTTCCAGGTCTCCAGTACCTAGGAAACAAATTTCAACATACAGTACTGTATATTTTTTCAACAACGTGGCAGAGTTGCCGTACCTGTTCTTTACTGACCACCTGCGTTTTCAGACTGTGGTGTCTAATCACATTCGATTCGGTGGGCACAGGGTCTTCAAAAAGTGTCTGTGTGCATTTTGTAGTGTTGCTTTTGTGCTGTATACTTTTAGTGTCGTCACAGTTTTTATAAATAACATCATTTAATTCTTTGTGATTCCGGCTGGTGTCGTGGCTGGAGTCTGGATAACCTTTATAGATATATAAAAAAAGTTTATTATTAGAATATTAGGAAAAATGGTCAGCCACAGATTAGCAGTCTACCAGTCTAGGGGCCAGATTCAGACCTGATCACTGCTGTGCGTTTTCGCACAGCAGGCGATTATCGAACAACTGCGCATGTGTATGCATCGCAATGTGCACACGTGTCGCCAAACAGCACAGCTGTTCGCAAGGTGATTGACAGAAAGAGAACGTTTGTGGGTGGTAACTGGCCGTTTACAGGGAGTGTCTGGAAAAACGCAGGCGTTACCAAGCGTTTTCAGGGCAAGTGTGTGATGTCAGCTCTGGACCCAATCAGCACGATTTCTTCGTACTGGAGGAGTAAGTATTGAGCTACGCATAGACTGCACAGAATGGGAAAAACATTTGATGGCGAGTGTGATGCGAACGATTTTGCAGCTATCTGCTGACTGAGGTGAATTTTCACACAGCGTACACAAGCAATTGCACAAGGCAAATTTTCACTCCCCCTGGGTGGTGACTATCTGATCGGAGGACAGTGTAATTTGCAGCGCAGCGATCAGGTCTGAATTAGGCCCTACATCATTAATTGTATGCATTGCCACCACACGTTCCAGCAGACGGAGAAAAACATTTTCCATACTTTAATACCATAGAATATACAACTTGATATCCCCCCTAATTATAGGTAAGTACCCGTTATTTGTGTACTACATTTTTTTAATTTAACTTTAATGTTACACATTTTCTTCATAACGGTCTTTTTATTTGTTTTTCTGATATTTCGCCAATAGATAAATCCCAAAAATTTTAAATATTTTTTTTAATGTATTGTTTTAATGTATTAGGAATATTTTTGATGGATTTGAGTCCATCCCATTACATAAACTACATTCTTTTCCAAATGTGACTTCTATAGATGGAATTCAGTAAAACGTCCCGGCACCTTAGTGGGATGTGCCACAGGCTGCTATTTGTGTGCCGCAGCCTATGGAAGTACAAGCAGAATCAGTCTACCACAGTGGAAGATTTAAATAGCCGCAAATTTCCATCAGGATCCTGTATGCTAATATTACAGGCGTTATTTGGGCTGGAAAACGTTCCTGGTTTTTTTAACAAAAAATGGGCACTTTTTTCTCTCCTGTTACTACATGCTATGTGCTCAGTCACTGTGTATCTTCCCTGTCAGAAGTTCCTGACTCCAAACAACACAGACACCAATGTTCCTGCATAGCTAAAGGGCCCTACATACTAGAAGGGGTGGTCTTCAGTTTGCCAGCTGTCGGGATCCCGGCGCACAGTATACCGGCGCCGGAATTCCGACACCCGGCATACGGACACTTATTCTCCCACTTGGGGTTCCACGACCCCCCTGGAGGGAGAATAGATAGCGTGGTAGCGTGCCACCATGCCCGCATGGGGCTCATTTGCGCTCTCCCAGCTGTCGGTATGCCGGCAGTCCGGATGCCGGCGCCAGGAGCCAGGCCGCCGGCATACCCTACTACACCCCACTAGAAGACATGACCAATGTGAAAGATGAACAATGTGGAAGATGAGGAATTTCGCTTGAACTTCCTAGAGCCCTGACAAACTAAATTGAGTGTACACACTAAGCAATTTTTCAAACAAATTGAAAGACATCTTTGGCATTGGAACCTTATTTACATATTTTAATATTCATACCTTATTAAAGGGGCTACGGGCCCTGAAACGTTGGTTTCATGTGACGCTTTTTAAAAAAATACATTACAGCACACACATTATATATATATATATATATATATATATATATATATATATATATATATATATATATATATATATATATATATATATATATACCTTGACAAAGGGGCATGCGAGTCCCGAAACGTTGGGATTCTATGGTGTGATTTTGATTACACGCTTCTGCTTATTTAAGACGCTGAGTGCCGCTTCTTTCCTCCAGCTGTTTAACCATTGTTTGTTAGAGGGCACCGGTGCAAACTTGAAGCTTATTAGGAGTGCCGATCCATACAATCATTATATATATATATATATATCTATCTATCTATCTATGCTGGTGACTATGTTGCAGAATGGATATGAGAGACTATGTTAATATCATTTGACCGGGCACCTGCCTATTACGTCTGAGAGTGTCAGTGCGGCTTTCCGGATTTACCTCTGTGTCTGCCTACATATTAAGATATTGGAGCTGCACCACTATTGGATTTTTTTATCTTTTATGGACATTTTATTTATTTTTCCATCATTGGTGGTGGTTGTTTGGGTGTGTTATTGTGCTTCCACTTGATTTACGATGGAAAACGATATTGGTGACCTCACGGGCACCAAAAGATTCTTGGATAAAGATGTCAGTCGCATTTTGTTTAATACCACAGATCAGCTTGCTTTTGATGTAGATTCACCAGCTGAGGTTAACAGCGATTTGCTTAAATTACGCAAACGGTTAATTGAATTAGAATTACACGGTTTAACACTCGCCCAATATCACAAGGAGAGCCTCATACCAAGGGGTCTGAGGATTAAAAATCAACCTACCATTGGGCGTAATAGCAAAGAATTTTGTAGACAGTGGTGTCAAATACTCAATCAATGTAGCTTTGATCTGATGGTTTTAATTGTGCAGCAGGTAAATACTGACATTGATAATGTGAAGAAAGAAATAACATTATGTGAATCCCAAGGTCTCCCCATTTTGAAGGCTGACAGTACGGTGGACTGGTTGGCACAGCTTGATGAGCATCTGGTCTCATTTGTTGGTATTCAAGAAGACCAAGTATAAAAAAGTTAAAGATGATTATAAAGAATTCAGGGTGTATCCCTGGATTTTTACATCATCAAATCGTAGACAATGGAGAACAGGACATGGGGTACAGGAGGAGGAATGATTTGCACTTTACTGATTTGGATTCTCAGACATCACATAGTGATTCAGATGCTTCCACTCAGGGCAAAAACTCTGCGTCTTTTTTAGGCGAGAGAGCGAACACCAGGAGTTTTGTGAGGCGAAACAGAAATACAAAAAACCCTGTAGACGACGAGGGCAGAGACACAAAAGCCAAAGGAAAAAATCAGAAAGGAGGCAGGAGGTAGCGGTACTGAACTTGTCCACTTATTCCCCCACTGATTTGGAGATGTCTGTTTTAGCCAAGGGATTAACTCATGTACAAACATATCGTCAAAACAAGTTCAACTGTGAGATAGAGCTGTTCAAATTTCAGAGACGGTTAAGGCTTAAAGATTTTTTCTTCAAGAAAGGTGAGGGGGAACATTGTAGGCAGTTCAGGGGCAGAAGCACCTTTGATCCGCCGGCCTCAAACGCTTCGATTGAGACCTTTATGCGGCTGGTACGGGGTGAAACTTTGTCCTGTATACAGATTACTAGGTTACGTTTTTCTAATATGTCTAAACAGGAAATCCAGGCGGTGAAATATCTGCGGGAAAACCCTAGTATCATTATACGCCCCGCGGATAAAGGCGGGGCTATTGTGCTGCTAGATAGACAGGATTACATTGAGGAAGTGTTACGCCAGCTTTCTGATAGTGAATGTTATAAACATCTTTCTTTTGACCCAACAGAGCGGTTCAAGAGAGAGATTGATTCCATTATCCTCTTAGGCTTATCTAATAATTGGATTGACGAGCCCACTGTAGAGTTTTTGAAACAGGAGTTCCCCATTATTCCATTGATATACATCTTGCCAAAAGTGCATAAAAAACACTAATCAAGCCTCCTGGCAGGCCCATAATCCTCTCGAGGATCATTGGGTCAGCCTATCTCGCAGTTTATTGATTATTATCTGCAATCGGTGGTTCAGTCTACACCCTATTATATCAAGGATACCACAGACTTTTTGTGCAAGCTGAAAACCATGGTCCACTGGAGCCCGGATGCATTCTGGTGACATCAGATGTCACCAGTTTGTATACAAATATTGGGCATACTGAAGGGATAGCAGCTGTCAGAGAAATTGTTGGCCACAGTCTGCATTATGGAGGTCCCCCGTTGGAATTTCTACTATTGTTAATGGAAGTGGTTCTTCATAAGAATTACTTCTTATTTAATAATTCATTTTATTTACAACTTAAAGGGACAGCGATGGGGTCTAACATGGCTCCATCTTATGCAAACTTATTTATGTATCAATATGAGCAACTGCACATAATGGGTGATCAAAACTTTTCTAAATACATTACATTTTCTGTGCGTTTTATCGACGATCTCTTCATGATGTGGACTGGGGGTCAACAGTTACTAGGTGAATTTATTGATAAATTAAATGGGTTGCCAGGGTCTATCAGATTCACTAGTACCAGTAGTGAAGTTGAAATAAACTTCTTAGATGTTCTAGTACGAATACAAGAGGGGACATTGTCCACTGGCATCTATAGGAAACCCACTGACAAGAACTCTCTTTTGCTTGCCTCAAGTTTCCACCCGGTGGCATTTAAGAAGGGATTACCTTATTCCCAACTAATTCGTGCAGCAAGAATTACCTCGGAAAGAGATTCATTGCCGGAGGTCTTGCAACAGATGGGCAATAACTTTATTGAGAGAGGCTATGGAGTGGAAGAAGTTAAAGGAGCCATTAGCCGTTGTTTGCAACTTCCGCGGGAAGTTATTAAAACCTCGAGAAAGATCAGATACTGATCGGTTAGTCTTTGCGAGTACGTATTCAATTTCCTCTGGCAAGGTACGTCAATCAATTTTGAAACACTGGCATATACTCCAGTCTGATCCAGTGATGAAACACTACTGCAAAGAGCCCCCGCTGTTTGGTTATCGGCGCAGCCATAATTTGAAAGATGAAGTGACTTTTTCCGACATTAGCCCCAGAGTGGGCAGGGGGAACAGGTGGTTGCAGCTTCAAAAAGGTGCCTTTAAGTGCCATGGCTGTGTTAATTGCAGCTTTATGATGATGGGAAAAACCTGCAGTCATCCAATTAAAGGAACAACTTATCCGTTACGCCATCGGATGTCGTGTGACACTAAATTTGTGACTTATATGATTGTTTGTCCCTGTTAGAAAATCTACATAGGGAAAACAATACGTATGCTTAAGGAGAGGATCGCTACGCACAGGTCATCAATTAAGGCATATCAGAAAATTGATGGGAACACACCACCAGTGGCGAGGCATTTTGTGGACTTTGGGCACAAATTGAGTGAGTTTATGTTTATGCCCATAGATCATGTGCCTCCCTTGAGAAGGGGAGGTGATAGGCACAAGCTTTTATTACAGCAGGAGTGCAGGTGGATATACATGTTGGATGCGATGACTCCAAGTGGACTTAACGAGGAATGTTCATTTGCCCCTTTTTTGTAACACTGGTACTGAGTGTATTCTGATGACCCTGAATGTGTTATATTCTCAACAATTTTTAGTATGATGACCCTGATGAGAGTATATTGTTAACAAGACTGGTTAACCTTGGGATAGGATTAATGATTATTGTATATAGTTTTTTCTTATGGATGTTGTGTAGGTTTGGGTGTCTATATTTCAATGCTTTTGGGATTGATGGGGTTACATACCCCATGGTAACATAGTGGGGAGATATTCTAATATTATTTTAGTTCCCAGTGGCATTGGTAGACGCCCACACCTGCACAATATATTGTGTATTTATATTTTTGTTTTGGTGTACACAATTGTGTGGATGATTAGTAATTATAGGTGATGCTGCACGCGATAACCAGATCGCGCACGGCCGCCCATTGGGCTCAGGATACTGCCGCCCTCCACTCGTGTCAACTTCCGGACTGTGGAACGCATGATGCGGCTCACGGACCCGAACTTCCGGTCATGTGACGCACCTTTGCGCGTGTCACGGACCCGACCTTCCGGATACGTAATTAGCCGGCATGCGTTTCAGCTACAGCGGCGGAGGTCACGAGAGAGGGATGTGGCAGTTCTTTGAAGTTTGGTGCGTGGACGTGTGAGGCACAGGTGTTGCAGGTAAGCATCATTAAGTGAGCTTAAATGGAGCTCACAAGGGAAGCAGGTTATGCACTTTATACAGGCACTTATTTGCACAAGGCACTTTGGCACTTTAGCTGACTGTTCCCCTGAAGATGGATACACCGAAAACGGCTGTTTGGGAGGTCACGTGTTGTCCGTGCTTTCATACGATGAGTATATGCTGAGCCTTGTATCAATTTAATATGCATTTGGAGTAAATAGCACTTTTTTGGAAAAAGCTGCAGTGTGCTGGTTCTATCTATGCTGGTGACTATGTTGCAGGATGGATATGAGAGACTATATATATATATATACATATATATATATATATATATATACATATATATATATATATATATATATATATATATATATATATATATATATACACACACACACACACACACACACACACACATATATATATACATACATACATACATATATACATACATAGAGGCAGCACTCATGGCGTCTAGTCAATGATCACCTGGACCCCAGTATGTGGATCAGGGGTCCGTGAGTGTCACCTCTCTACAGTATATATGGTGTTTGACCCATGGGAGCCGAATATGTATGTATGTATGTATGTATGTATGTATGTAATGTGATGATTTGAATACACACCTGTTTGCTTTTCAACAAATCTCTGAGTGCCGCCTCATTTTTTGATCTACATATGGGGGTTGCCAAACCCAGATGGAGGGCACCAGAGTAAGCAAGCCCTAGGGGACAACCAGAGTGCCGGCGTTACGCTGTGTGTATATATATATATATATATATATATATATATATATATATATATATATATATAAAAACAAATAATAGTGCCAACAGTGGAAATCATTGGTGGCACAGTGGTGGAAAAGTTTTATTAAAATGGCTTGTACATTGGTAGGGCAGTAGATGCGGGCTGTACTGTACATTGGTGGGGCAGTGGTGACAGGTAATACACTTTGGCTGAAGGCAGGAGCTAGGACGCGGCTGGCCCTGTGTGCTAGCAGCGGCTGGTAAGCTGGAGGCGGGGATGGTCCGTGAGGAGGAGCAATGTCACATTGTGCACATCACTCATCACAGCTCCGTACTCGCATGCCGTAATGAGCGATGTCACATGCGACATTGCTCACATTGAGCTGCATGCACGGCCGACCCGCAACCTGCTCTTAACGAGTACGGGTGCGTGCATCGGCCGTCAGAGGGGCCATACACACTAGATGACTTGAACGATATATCGTTCAAAATCGTCTGTATCGGCCATATCTTTTTTTTTTAAATTGTCTAGTGTGTATGGCCCTTAAGTGCAACGTAAGGAAAGCCATGGGACATTTGCAGTCCAGAGCTGGCCGTCACTTCTACATGGGGTGTCCAGCAGTGTGTTTACTGACGGGATGTCTGCTGTGCCCAGCAAACATCTCTCCCCATAATCACCAATTTGTGTCAAGTAATTTCAGACCTGATAACCTTCACAAACATTTGCATAGCTCTTTTAAATAAACAGAGATGTACTTTAGGTTTAGCACTCCTTTAGTTAAGGTATTGTTTTACCTACATGGTTTATATGCGATTTTAGATTGCTGTAAAGCAACACTGCTGCAAAAAGGCCAGAATGGTTGTAAGTCCACTTGTTCTTTCACCTGAAGGTCACCAAAGGGTCTGCTCTTGTTAAAACCATAATCTACTGTAATATATCTATATAAAGACAAGGAGGACCTGAACATATACCACCAAAACAGAGAGAACAAATTAAAAGAACATACCCTCCTACAATGTCTTTTTTTTAAATTATGTGTTAAAAGCAATTCTATAGTCACCCACTTTCCACCGTTTATTTCTCTGCTCCTGGCTTCCTGCCATGGCAGGAATGTTCCGTTAGCTACACAGAAACTTGCATAATAATAATATTCAAAAGATTTCTATGACGATTCCGGAGTTTCTCTTAGGTGGAAAAGAAAACTCCCTACACTTTATATGTAAGTGTGCAGGAAATTTGCTATCATTGTCATCTGCTTGTTACTACAAGGGTCTGACGGTAAAGTCCCTCAATGTTACTACAGACAGACAGGAGGTCTGTTGTGCAGAGAAAGAAAATCTTCCCCAACAATCACAATTGAATACACAATACTGAAAGCCCACTATGATGGCACTGAAAAGTCAGTCTTGCAGCACAGAAAGCCAGAGGTGCCAAGAGGGGAAGATTGCCAGAGGTGAAGCTACAGTATTGCACTAAAATAGTAGGGCCAAATCTGCATTCAGTGGTGTAACAAATGCAAAGGGCTTTAGAATTCTGCACTGTAGGCACGACCTCTATTTCTCATGGTAGCCATGCAGCAAAGCTATTATTCAACAATTATGTATTCGCTCCAACATAAATACAAGCAGTCGCACACACATGGTGGGTTTCCGAGTACCCATAAAACCCCCTGATGGACCAAATGTTTTCTTGTGCTGACCGCGGTCCTGAGATCATGGCCCCACCACATTGCTGCATTATGCCACGATTCAAGGGCCTGTCGTGGAAAGAGGGGGGGGGGGTCTGAATAGCACTCTACTTCACCATATTATATACTTTACTATGGGGAGATTAATAGGTATGTATTCCAGGAGTGCTGTGATGAAAATAGGAAACAGTGGTGGCCATTTTCCTGTATATAAATGTAAGGGCGGCGCCATTTTGGTGGTGATATTACAACTCAATGAAAGCACTAGATCAATCAGTACTGGGACTCACCCAAATATTCTGACGAAACGTTGCCGATGTTGGAAAATTCATATAAGCCAAAAAAATGTAAAATTTATGTACATTTTATTGTATTTTGTGTGGTGCAGCCATTCATTTCTCCTGTACTAATGGGTGAGTTTACATGCTGATGGTTATGGAGCATGGCTGGTCATCCCCATAAGTAGAAGATATCCTGTATGATGATGCCTGGGTCTCCAAAAGATCTAATTTAGATAAGCCTGCTTTATCATTTATATGGTACACACAATAATTATCCTTACTATTTTTCCTCCCTAATTATTACACCAGTTACACCTGTGTAGTCCTTACATCGCTCCCTTAATATACAATTTTTTCAAATCACTATGACAATAAAATTGCTGTCCCCCCCGCCCCAAATCCAGCTATTTTACAATCTCACCGGTCAGGCTTGGCAAGAGTATAGAACATACCTTTGATACAAAAAGACCCATCGTCGTATCTCTCTACTAGGAGATTCTCAATATTCAGGATTACAGGTTCCGGCTCCGGGTCACTGTTGTTATTCCTTGGACTATCATCCTAAATACAAACAACAAAAATGCCTTAAAAACAAATTATACCCAGAAAATAATTTGTGTAACGATAATATTTAACAGACTTCTAAGCCCATTAAGGTTTTTTTTTGTTTTGTTTTTTAAATCTTTGGTGGGGAAGAAAACCTCCTACACTTAACAGAAATGTATAAGTGTGCACATGAGTACAGCAAATCTTTTACCATTATCATCCACTTCCTGCCTTAAGAGTCTGATTGAAAAGTTAAGGCCCATACAAATTAGACAATGTTTCCCCCTCCAGGGCCGGCCGGTCGGCGGCCGACTGTACACACTGAGCGATATGACCGCTCATATCGCTCAGTGACGTCACGCCTCTGCCAGCCCTGCATGAAGGTCGTGGACGGCAGTCCACATCCTTCATGCATGCCCTACCAACAGCGACGATCGTTGCCAACCCGCGTGGCTGCGCATCGGTCGTCGCTTGCGGCATACACACTTAACGATAAAATGAGCGACGTTGCTCAAGGAGGGGGAAAATGAGCGACGTCGCTCATTTTATCGTTAAGTGTGTATGGGCCTTTACTCAATGTTATTACAAAGAGGAAGTCTGTTGTGCAGAGAAAAAAATCTTCCCCCACGTTCACACTGTATCTCAAATGTATTTGGATCAGCTTTAAAACTTTTACATACATACTGGCGAACATCATTAGTAGCTCTTTCACATAGGACATCTTGTATTGCAGGGTTGTCTTTAAAAGGGGGCACTAACCTCAAACATGTTCTATGCAACTCATTAACGCAATAAGCATACCTCCCAACTGTCCCGATTTTCTTGGGACAGACCTGTTTGGGGGGACTGTCCCGCAGTCCCACGCGCAGGCCGTGGGAGGTATGCAATAAGTACTGTCAAAATAAAAAGGGTCTTTTATTATATAAAGTCATGAGATCTTGTGTGGAAGATCATTATCAAATTCTGAAAACCATAAAGAACATAATATTATTAATAATAATAATTTGCTGTAAGTAATATTGTCTGGACTAACTATGAACCCGGGAAGCCTAATGGGTCAGAGTTGAAATCAACTTATCTGATAGACCTTAATAACCACCCATTTTTCATTATAGTTCTCATACAGATCTCTCGTAGGAGGAGATAGATGCATCAAACGGACAGTGCCGGACTGGGGCATGTAGGGCCCACCGGAGAAATGCAGTGGTATGGGCCCATGTTTAGGGGCGTGGGCAGTCTGCAGAGGGGGTGTGGCCTGCCACCTCATTGGTTTGACTAACCATTAGAGAGTGCAACATCTGGGCTCCTTCATAAATATATACAGTAAAGTCATCTGCTGCATGCATGATAATGTACCAGATTAATAACAGATTGATAACAGCAATGCACTGTAGAAAATACACCATAGTCCAGTATAAGGTAACATATGTAAAATGTATAATTCAAGTGCACAGTCTGGAACCAGATCCTTAGAGCAGGAAGTGGGCCCCCAGGCAGTGGGGCCCACCGGTGGTTTCCCCTGTACCTCTGTGGGCCAGTCCAAGCCTGCAAACAGAATGCATATGATTCACTGGCACAGGCAGGAGCATCCCATCTGATGGAATCCTGGCAGTAAGTCAGCAAATCCCCTTGCGAGCTCGCATCGCTCGCCACAGGTTATATTCCCACTCGGTTGGTGGCGTGGACCCACCAACAGAGTGGGAATACCAGGCGGGATTGTGGGCATCAGAATTTTTATGGATTTATGTCATATGTAAGAGCTGCTAAAAGACAAAAAATATGACTTCCAAACTTAACAGCATTTGTGTATTATTAGAAATAATGGGGCCTATGCAGTGTCTAAGTCGGTTATAATCACCCCCACATTACATGCATGGAATAAAATGGGGATATTCGCCACCCGTGTAGCGCTGTATACATCTCTGCGGCTTAACCTTCCCTATCTAGCATCCATCTGAGAACAGGCGGATTTACGCTTCCGCCCCAACACTGTAATAGACCGCAGATCCCTCAGGGAGAACACCCCATTATGTATGCCCACTTATACCACTATAAATACAAATCACTTTATAGGCCCTAATTACTTCATAAGAACTTCTTACCATGTGATTGTATATTATTTCCCAGGGCTACTTTGCTCTGATGTTCTTTCACCCTTTTATGTTTTTACATTTATGTTGCATGTTTATCTAAATTTTAATTTGAAATTCAGCATTAGCCGGCTTGGTGGTAAGCAGAGTGCGTGTACCAGGGTTAGACTATAATGTATGATGCAATGAAACATTTACAGTGTAATAATACAATTAGCTGTTATCAGTGGTGATTCATGCTCAGCCATTATAGATGTTATCTGAAGCAGTGCTGGGAGCCTGGGAAACCCCGGGGGTTTCATGGGTACTGGGCAATGTAACTTAATGGATCTATGCCTGTGATTAAGTAATTTCTCATCTAATATCACTGACGTCCAAGGGCTGAAATTAACGCATGAATCAAAACACCCCTTGTGGTTCTCAAACTGCCTCAGGGTCTCATTAGATTGCAAGCCGTAGGGTCAAGTTTCTTTTTCCTTTAGATATTTCTAGCTTTCATTTAAAATATTAACTAATCATCGTAAAAGGAAATAAAAAAAATGTGTGGAGAAAACCCCCAATCTACAGGAATTAGAGATTGGATTTTACTGGATTTGGATTTGGCTCTGATTAGTCTTCTGGATTTGATGCATGTGAACAAGGAACACTAGGGTAAAACACACCAAACAGCACAAAGAATATAAATATTATATATAATACATACACATATATATACTGTATATACATATATATACTATATATATATATATTGTATATATATATATATATATATAAATAAAAAAATGTCCAAATACCGGCACTCATAGGATCATAAAAATGTGCTTTAGCCTGGTGCCTTCCACTCGCAACACCATCAACTGGTAGCGCTCAGTGTACATCCCCCAAACGGCGGCACTTCATGCATGGAGTGCCGCCGTTTGGAGGATATTATATATATGTATATACACACATACATATACATACACACATACTTTTCTTTATTTTTTTCTGGTCTTTAACCTGCAGCTCGGTTCAAACTGTGTTGGTCACAGGGCTTATATATGCATGTGAACAAAGTGCACTAGGCTAAAGCGCATCACACAGTACAATTTACGGCATAGTATAGTGCAGCATACAGCAGTGTGCACTGTTCCCCTATATACACTCACTATAGAGCACAGCCACTTGTGGACACACCACATCTAATACAGCAGAGTTCAGTGCAGCATACAGCAGCGTGCTTTAATGCGAGTCCCAGCCAGCTCGGGTGGACTCGGATCCCCGATGTTCGGAGCAGCCCGGATTCCAAGGAATCCGGACCACCCATCTCTAATAGGAATATTAGTATTTTTAGTAACATAGGGAGAGATTTATCAAACTTTGGAAAGAGAGATAAAGTAAATGGAGAGAATGAACCAACTAACCAGCTCCTAAATGTCATTTTTCAAACACAGCCTGTAACATGGCAGTTAGGAGCTGATAGGGTGACACTATCTCTTTCCAAGTCTTAGTACATAGACCCTTAAGTACCAACTAATCAGCTTCTAACGCCATGTTACAAGCAGAGCTTGTAAAATAACAGGAATGTATCGGTTGATACTTTATCTTTCTCTGTTTTCTCTCTCCCCCAGCTTTGTTAAATCTTCTCCATAGTTGTGTGTGTAGTATATCTAACAATAGACTTTGTATAATTTAGACATCAGTGTGACACCTTACATCAGTTATCATTGGAACCACATAAATATGTTATCTGTTAATTATAAGGGCATATCTCCCAACTTTCCTGATTGTCCCACTAGTTGCCAACATTTTCCCATCTCCTTGGAAGTTGGGAGGTACGCCCTCCACTCACCATTGAGCTGGGCACATCACCATGGGAATAGTGGGCTCCATATGTGTAGGAATGATTTTTGTTCAAGAATATTGTTGATTAGGGGCAAATTCATCAAGGAAAAATTCTCACAATTTTTTCATTATTCATTATGCCATCATGATCCTCCTCATAAAATAATCACTTCCAAAAAACTGGTGTTTTTGAGAAGACAGTTTTTCGGAAAGTGATAACTTTCCTCTCTGAAGCCTCAGCACCCAACCGTCTGCCCCTCTCCGCCAGCACCATAAGGATCTGTGTCCCGGCCGCCCCACACTCCCACCGCCGGCACTTTAAGGTATGTGTCCTGGCCGCGGAAGCACATCCGCCCAACCCTCACCCCCCCTCCGCTGGCACCTGTTGTGTTTTGGGCGTGACCGCAACATAACCCCTGCCGGCGGCACCTTGTGTGTGTTGGCTGCAGGGGAAACCCCCGCGCCAGTACCTCTTGTGTCCTGGCAGCTTGTGAAGAGATTCAGGAGCTATTCATCATCTCAGGATGGCGAATGGTTTCATAATCAGATTCCGAAAAAAATGCTTTTTCGGAGTTTGGTGAATGTCACAATTTCTATATTCCCTGGAGAGTGTAGAAATTGTGACATTTTAAGGATGATGAGTATGCCCCTTAATCTTAGACAAGCTGTAGCCATGTTCATTGATTTGATATTCCATAAGCTTCAGATAGGCTTGCTGGGACATGCAACAGCTAAACAACCATATATTCCACATGTTTTCTATATACTGTAAAGCAAATGGGCAGCACTAACATTTAGTAAGGGCCTTAATGATCTCACAGCCATCTTGCTGGTTTGGCCCACAAGATGGCTGCCATCACCAAGCCTAAGTGACAGGTGCACAAATTTATTTTATTCTGTAAGGGAATTTAAATATAATAACCTGTAAGTGCAGCCTGGCTTTCTGAACTCTTATCTTCATTGGCATTACTTCTGCGACCGCATCGTCTTCTACAAAATGACGAATATTTGCAAGGGTTGAGGTGAAGAACTCAGAGCTAAAATCTGTCACTTGGCACTGGAGGAAACCTTTCTCGGCGGCTAGTAGGGAATATTGCTTGGCACCAGGACCAGCCTCCAGTCTCAGGCTGATCTCTGGACAGGATTTTCCCTGCGCCGCAGACGATTTGTGATCTGAACCTGTTGGAAGACAAAATAAAGCCAATTATTCAAGAAAACTTCACTTGCAGAGTTGCTTTAGAGTAGTAAATCCCCTAAACTGATGGACATCAACACCTATAACACTTCAATAAGAAATGCAAGTAACATAGTTGGAAGAACACATTAATTAAGAAGTGTCCAGGCGATCAGTAGATGCCATAGCTAATGCATACTTTCCAACTGTCCCGATTTTGGCGGGACAGTCCCGTTTTTTACCGTCCCGCTGTCCCACCCGCGGGTCACAGTGTCCCGCGGTTGGGGGGGCAGTTGGGAGATTCCCCCCCCCCCCCCCCCCCCGTCGCTCGTTGCTCTGAGCTGAGCAGCGGAGAATAGATCTATTCACGGCAGAGACGGACAGGGGGCATGAACTGCAGCTCTCTGAGCGCTGTACATGCCCCCATAATGATGAAACTGGGGGCGTGGCTTGTGAGTATGTCACTTGTCATGAGGCCACGCCCCATTTCGATAGGCCACACCCCTAATTTCGGGCATGCGCCGAAGGCGCGCGATAGCGTCCTTCCCTGGTCCGCAGCAAAGTGAGAGGTATGCTTCTGTACCTTCTGCTTGTGCCATTTGTTTGTTGGCTGCCACAAACTGCAAAAAGGTACAAACGGTATATGATGTGTGACAGGAATCACATAGACTGAGTATAATCCAACACACTTTATTTCCACCTCAGGTAGGATACAGCTTCACATGCAGGTTTTGCGAATCAGGTTTACAGGCAGTTCTTAAAACAGCAGTAAAACATTCCAAGTTCTGGTAATTAACAAACGGTGCATATTCCAAACAGCCGCTAATGTAACCCCAGACTTCCATCTATCGTCTGGCCACTTGCTCGCATCAGGAGCAATGACCTACTGACCAAACACCTTTTTAAAGACAGCAAACAAGGTGAAGTGATTAGGCCAGATGTGGCTTACCACAGACTCAGCTAAAATGTGGACTGGATTCCATCAGACTTGTTGCTGCTGTTCCAATTCTGCAAAAGCCTGCTGTCCCTACCACAGATGGTATAAGCAACAATAACGAAACGGTCATTGTGGTTAGCAAACTATAGTGATATTGCTTTAATATCAGTATATTACCATTCTGGGTACAGCTAGAATCTTTCCTTACACATGAATGTAACAAAATACTCGTTTACAAAAACAGATTCAAAGCACAACGGGGTATTATGCCCATATACAGATCTCTACCTAACACTACCCTGGGAAACATTCTGCTCAGAATTTTTATAGATGTTAATTGTGTAATTGCTCACAAATAAAACACACATGTAAAATATTCCTGTGAGTCCTCTTCATGTCCGTAATAACAGACTGAATAATAAATGAATTTAGTTTTCTGAAATATCTTTAGAAATAGGATTATATCATTATTAATATATGTGACAAATTCTTAAGGGATTCTGTGTATATAGGTTATTAAAGGCAATTTATCATTAAATCCATCAAATAAGCCTTGCCAGTGACATAACTCAGAGGATATATGGACTATGATTTATATAGGGGTGTAGTGGGCTCTATTAACTTCAGAGCTGCTTTCCAAAATGCAGCTTGTTTATGACTGGTACCTGACAGAATCATTTGTGAGTGTAGGAGTGGTCACATGACATAGGGCATTTAATGATTTTACCAGTGCCTGATGAACCATTAGGCTATTTAGGCTGCAGTCTAAGGCACCAGGACTTGGGGGGCACCATGCAATTGGCAGCCCATGAAAAAAAATAAAGACCGAATTTATTCCATATTGTTAGCAGACACACAGCTTAAATAAATAATATTGATATCAGACAGTCCTGCTATGGTTTTCACAGGAAATTTCTTAAAAGTGATAATCAGATGTCTGTGAGCAGTGGCACCGAGAGGGGGAGGGGATACACTTCCTCCCAGTACACCTGCTCTGTTGCTGGCATCATCTTCCTGGTGATATCTTCGGGAAGATGGCGCCGCAAATAAATAGCAAAGATTCCGGCACTGTGCCAGAATCTTTGCTCTCTGGTGGCCAGCATAATTTTCCCAAAAATCACTGGAAAGATGGCGCTGGCCAAAGAGGAGGGATCTGTTTCCTGATAAAGTAAGGAAAGCGGGTGCCCTTCCCTCCCCGCCCCCGTGTTAAAATTGCGCCCCCCTGTGGAGCTCGCTAATATTTTAATAGTAAAGGGCACTGCCACACCCTTTTTTAAGCGATGCCTCCTCCTTTATCGGGGCCCGGCGTGGCTCTCTACGGCCCCGGCTGTGATCATGTTAACTTACAGCTTAAACCTATATATACACATTGTGCTACAGTCAATTTGTTAGCTCAAAAATGAAGCACGTCTGGTTACAGCACCTTTTGACGGAGAGCATTTGAAATCCCGGGTGTAGGGATCCCGGCGCTGGGAGCCCGACAACTATTCTCCCTCTTGGGGTGTCCATGAAACCCCTGGAGGGAGAATAAATAGTGCGGCGCACCACCGTGCCCGCAGCGTGGCCAGCGCAGCGAGTCCACAAGGGGCTCTTTTGCATTCGCCCCACTGCCGGCATTCCGGCAGTCGAGATCCCGGCGGTGGCGTGACCTATCGGAAAGGGGCATGGTCTCGCGGGAAGTGCCGCGATCCCAAGCCACGTCCCCATTTTTGTCATTATGGGGGCATGAACAGCGCTCCGAGAGCTGCTGGTCATGACCCCTGTCCCTCTCTGCCATGAATAGATGATGTGCACATGCGCACAGCATCTATTCACCGCTGCTCAGCTCAGACCAGCGAGTGACAGGGGGAAGATCTCCCAACTGCCCCCCACCCCACCGTAGGACACTGCGACCCGTGGGTGGGACAGACCGTAAAAAACGGTACTGTCCCGCCAAAATCGGGACCGTTGGGAGGTATTCAGGAACACATGACCATGGATTATTGTACACAAGGGTGTTTATATAATTTTGATCTCCAATGACTGTAAAATATGTACATTTTTACACCACCTTGTTACACCATTTTCAACCCCTCCCCAGGGCTGGACCTTGATATGTCATGTAAAATGCTGTAAATAAATGACCATAAAATGAAAACATACATAGTTTATTTTCATTTTATCACTCTCTAAATGTCCAGTAAACATGAAATCGGCCACTGCTGTGCATATTGTTTCCCATTTACAATTCTAATTACTTTTACTTGCTTTGCGTCTAGGGCATATAGTTACTAATAGTGCAGTGCCCCCAAGTGGCCACATGCGTGAAACTGCTGCAAAATGATTTCTTAGCATCCCTAACCACCTGCTGAAATAAATATTCTCAAAAATGGATGGAGTCCCCTCATTTCACAGGGAGACATGCATTTCATACATATACTGTATGTGTGTGGTTATTTTTATATGCGGATACTTAAATTATAAATGATTATTAACATTATCATCTATTTAAGCTATCAGTATGATTTTGGACGTGGGGAAAAGCTCATGTTTGTGTGCAATGACCCACACAAACATTGCACAAAAAAGTTAATTGGTAATATTGGAACCGAAGTCCCTGGCACTGCAAGTCAGCAATGCTAACCACTGTGCCTCAATTACTTCAGCGTGCACTGAAAGCCAAATTGGCAATGCTGAAATTGGGTGGTGTCTCTTTACTTATACAGGACATACAGACTGATAGAGGAGTTGCCAGGGCCGGAGCTAGTTTTCACAACCTCTCTGCAAACTATACATTTGCACCCTCTTCCATAAGGAGGAGAGACTCACTGCTTCTCTCATCCCCTCATAGCCAAAGGGTCCAATGTGGGGGGAAAAGGCCCGGTTTTCCCCTTCCTCCTGCCAGTGTTGCTCCCTTCTCCCCAGGGGATGTAGTTATGTGACCGGCGGTCGGACGCTGGAATCCTGATCTCTGCTCAGCCCGACAGTCGGCATGTCGACTAAAAGGGACTATTTCCCCTCGTAAAGTGGGAATAGAACCTGTGGCGAACACAGCGAGCCACTGAATCCACTGCGTGGCAAGCCTGCAAGGGACTTCCTTCCTTGCGCTCGCCCCCGCCGGCAATCTGGGGACCGGGATCGGTATGTTGACTTCTGGGATTCCGACCGCCAGTCTCCCGATACTAACCCCTCCCCAGGGTTGGACAAAGCTTCCCCTGGGAAACAGATTCTCCAGCTTTCCCCAAAGGAAGAAAACATAAAAAGACTTAAGGAGATGGTGGCCCATTAGAGTCTACCATTTGCACGTCAACCTTTTGACCCCGATGACCTAAGTCCATGTTGGCCATTTAACGGTTGACCCTTTGACCCTGCCGACCTCCTGACTGTGGACCATCTGGCGTCGACCTATTGACTTGTCTGTTTACAGTCTATCTTCCATCTGTATACCGATCAGTAATGAGCACCTCTCCCATTAGATGGCACTCCTCCCATGCAGCCGGATTACGGTAACATACAGAGGTAGGGTTTTATGTAAGTATGGTTGAGAAATCCTCTAATGTGATATAGTACTGACTGTAGCTTGCTGAAGTCTGCTGAGACAATGCTATTCATAACAAGCCCATCACCAAAGCGTAAACTACATAAGTGAAAGCAGAAAAATCCCCATTTCTCATTGTGTACTTATTGGCAGCACTGTGCGTTCCTCCAGAACACATCACGAGCTTATGCAAGGCGTCTGTAAATAACAGCATATTCAGGCTGAAATATGCTCCGTCATTTCCAGTGAACCGCAGTGACACTCGCTGCCTCTCCTGACAGATGGCTCTAAGTATGTTTTTTCACCATAATCCCTCACAATATGCGTTTACTACGGCGCCTTCTTTACAGATTAATAGGAGGCAATTGTTTTCTGGGAACTGTAATTCCTCAAAACCATGCAGCTCCTTCCCTGGATTTACAAGGCTGTGTCATCGCTTGTTCAACACACAGAAGTGTCTGGCAGGATTAATCCTAGCCAGGGGTATCTTTCTTTCTTGTAAAATGACAAATCTGGGACCTTTATATCCAAGCACTTAAACTATAGTCTGGTTTTAAGCAGAGATACAGTCATCTTGGTGTATTGTATCTCAATAAGCAGATGGGTACAGTTTATTGTGCACACAGTAGTTGCATTTTAATTATCTCCATTTGTCTGTTCACACAACATTTTTTTTTATACTGAATTGTGTATAATTTAGGGAACGCATAATCTAGACCCAGTGTTACATAACCTCTATAGCTTCCAGCATTTCACCTATTGGGCAATCATTACGAACGAGAATGCTTTATGGTTTCACTTTATGCCCAAGGGCATATGATCAGCACGTCCAAAGCAATGAACTATTATTGTCCCTTTCCCCTACCCTAAAACCTGCTAAATACCTCGCTCTCAACCTACTTGCCAGACAGGGACAGCAGAAGAGAGCCCCCAAATTGGTTTGTCCCATCAGAATGCTTAGGTAAGTTTTCATATCTGCTTCCTCTGTCTGGTCTTCGTCAATGCAAGACCTTCCAGGCCTGGCTGAGTAGCCAGACATCATTATTACATGTCTTAAAGATTTCAGAATTGAACACAGTCACAAAACTACAAAGTGTTAGAGCATGAGGAAATTATTGCACAGGGTAATTGGATTAGAGAACAAATTTTAAAACGTTTCTCCTTTTTCATATTTAAGTTTTCCAAGTTGGTAACACAAATAATCCTTATATATAGAAGTTTAAGCAGTCAGAGGAAGGAACAAGAGTAATACAGGTGACAACATTGGCTAGGGGTACAATCAGGGGCGTATTAAGAGATGAAGGGGCCTGTCTGCTGCCTCTCTGTGGGTCTCCCCCTGTCTACCTGGCTGGCGGCTGCGCTGAGGGGATGCGGTCAAGATGCCGCCGGCCGGAATCCCGGCGGTCGAAATACCGACGCCGGAATCCAGACTGCCACAATCCCGACATATTCTCCCTCCGTGGGTGGCCACGACACCCATAGAGGGAGAATATAATAGTGTGCTGAGCGTAGCAAGGGGCTGCATTCCGCTCGCCACCCCTGTCGGGATTGTGTGGTCGGGATTCCGGCGTCGGTATTTCGACCGCCGGGATTCCGGTCGGCGGCATTTAGTACTGATCCCGCGCTGAGCACTAGTAGACTCTAGGAGTTGGCTTAAGTCTACTGCACATGTGCAGGTATCCGGGAAAATGGCGCGGCAGCCATTGTCCCGGCAATTTATTACTGTGCATGCAGTAAATGCAGGGAAAATTGAAATTCTGATATTAAATTTAAAACAGTTTTGGAGGCTTAGTTCTCTATTAAGTAGCTCAGGAATATTCTCACTTTCAGAATGCAGACTTTACTGCCTGATGTATCAATCTCTTTTGCCTGTTACTATTTTCATGTTCAGCTTTATATTACGCCTTCTAGCGTTTCTTAAACAATCTGTTATCTGTGCAGCTTGTAGACAAGTGGATGATTGTTTCCAATAAGAGGAAATGCTGTGTTTTCCTACATGCTTCAGCTTGGAACGTTTTAAAATGTTCCTGTGGAAGGTGTATACTCCCCTACTAACACAATACACACACCCCTATATATTCTTTCTAACTTGCACTAATATTTTATTGCAGATTTGCACATCACTGAACAATCCTTTATACTTGAATTAATAAAGTGCAAGTATTGTGGATCATTATTGTATGACTACTGTACACGGAACTATGTGGTTCTAACACTGGGATGGCAAGGTTAGTTAGGAAACACATCTTTAAATAATCTCTTAGTATGTATACACAGGCCTTAAACTTGTGAATTTCCAGTTAGTTGGTGCTATAACCGAGTTGAACATGTTTACAAATGTAGCCACGGTCATCTACCTGCAGCTTCCCGTGTTCGTGGCAATCCAGATGCGGCAAGTGTGCCGCAGCTAGGATGTGGTCGTGTATCTAAGTATGCGCACCCATAGGTGTGCGGCGTACTAAGCCTCAGCTTAGAGTACTGAGGGCATTATTCAGAGGTGGACGCAGCTGCTGTGGTCGCAGGCACAGCCGCATACTGAGCGTTCGTGCACGTGCAGTGGCTACAGTAAATGAGAGTGACCCTCACTCCGGGAAGGATGCGATCACATAGTGATTGACAGGTGACAGACGTCCGGGGGCGGCATCACAACTTTTCGGGGGGGGGGGGGAGCAGGAAACGCAGGTAGGTCATGGCCGTTTTCAGGGCGGCCAGTTGATGTCGCATGTGTTTCCTGCGATAGGAGACATGGCACTGGACCGCCTGCCTAAGTATAGGCAGGGGTCAACCTCTTTTCCAGGTTTTTGACATTCTAAGATTGCAAAATAACAAAACTGCTTTTTTGAATGGGTTCAGCCTGCGATAAAGTGCAGCTGAGGCCCTCATTCCGAGTTGTTTGCTCGCTAGCTGCTTTTAGCAGCAGTGCAAACGCTAAGCCGCCGCCCTCTGGGGGTGTATCTTAGCTCAGCAGAAGTGCGAACGAAAGGATCGCAGCGGTGCTACAAAAAAAGATTGTGCAGTTTCTGAGTAGCTCGAGACTTACTCCTAGCTAGCGATCACTTCAGAATGTTTCATTCCTGTTTTGACGTCACAAACACGCCCTGCGTTCGGCCAGCCACGCCTACGTTTCCCCAGCCACTCCTGCGTTTTTTTCCGACACGCCTGCGTTTTTACACACACTCCCCGTCAGTTACCACCCAGAAACACCCACTTCCTGTCAATCACTCTGCGATCAGCAGTGCGACTGAAAAGCATCACTAGACCTCGTGTGAAACTACATCGGCTTTTGTGAAAGTACGACGCGCGTGCGCAGTCGCCCCATACGCATGCGCAGAATTGCCATTTTTTGCCTGATCGCTGTGCTGCGAACGAAAGCAGCTAGCGATCAACTCGGAATGAGGGCCTGAGTCGCACACGCAAGATACTCACGGGGAACTGGATTGACCCCCAGTGATCGCAAAATACGCGCTATAGCGTGTTTTTACACGCTACAAGCAGACGGGGACTCTCTTTTTTAAAATGAGCGGGTCCCGCGGGACGCGCTGCCTCTAACTGACCAGTGCGTTTCTGCCAATACCATTCTTTAGTGCCTCTCTCGCCATCAAATCGCCGCCGGCAGCATCTCCCTGTCCAATTGCGCTGCCCGCAGCTTCTCCCCGTCCAATCACGCTGCCGGCAATGTCTCCCCATTCAAGTGCGGCTGAGATGTGACGTCCCTCCTCCCTGTCCGCCAGCGTGCTCGCCGTGCTGCTCCAAACTACAGTTAGCAGCAGCTGCGAGCAGGCGCCGGGGCGGGCTGTGTTATGACACACACAGTGGCTGCTCACTAGCCAGCGCAGCGCGATCACTGAAGAAGCCTGTGTCTCTCTGGCTGCATACGGCTGCACTCCCTGGGGGATTAAGTAAGTTATCAACTAACAGAGGGAGCATATGTGTGTGGGAGGGAGGAGAGTGTTGGCAGCTAATGATGCAGATATGGAGGATGGGGCAGTGCCCTTCATACACTCTGCCCATACCTCCTCAGTGTCCATTATAAACACACCAAATACTCTCACAGTGGCCAACATGCACCCCCCACACATACCCACACAGTGACCATCACATGCACACCCACAGTGGCCATTATATACTGCTCTACCTGGCGCAATGTGTATAACTTGCTCTATCTGTTGCAATGTGTGTAACGTGCTCTGCCTGGCGCATAGTGTATAACATATTCTGCCTGGCGCATAGTGTATAACATACTCTGCCTGGCGCATAGTGTATAACATATTCTGCCTGGCGCAATGTGTATAACTTGCTCTATCTGTTGCAATGTGTGTAACGTGCTCTGCCTGGCGCATAGTGTATAACATATTCTGCCTGGCGCAAAGTGTATAACGGGCTCTACCTGGCGCATAGTGTATAACATACTCTGCCTGGCGCATAGTGTATAACATATTCTGCCTGGCGCAATGTGTATAACGTGCTCTGTCTGGCGCAATGTGTATAACGTGCTCTACCTGACGCAATGTGTATAACGTGCTCTACCTGACGCAATGTGTATAACGTGCTCTACCTGACGCAATGTGTATAACGTGCTCTACCTGACGCAATGTGTATAACGTGCTCTACCTGACGCAATGTGTATAACGTGCTCTACCTGACGCAATGTGTATAACGTGCTCTACCTGGCGCAATGTGTATAACGTGCTCTACCTGGCGCAATGTGTATACAGGTTGAGTATCCCATATCCATATATTCCGAAATACGGACTTTTTGAGTGAGAGTGAGATAGTGAAATCTTTGTTTTTTGATGGCTCAGTGTACACAAACTTTGTTTAATACACAAAGTTATTAATAATATTGTATTAAATGACCTTCAGGCTGTGTATACAAGGTGTATATGAAACATAAATGAATTGTGTGTATGTACACACACTTTGTTTAATGCACAAAGTTATAAAAAATATTGGCAAAAATTACCTTCAGGCTGTGTGTATAAGGTGTATATGAAACATAAATGCATTCTGTGCTTAGATTTAGGTCCCATCACCATGATATCTCATTATGGTATCTAATTATTCCAAAATACGGAAAAATCCGTTATCCAAAATACCTCTGGTCCCAAGCATTTTGGATAAGGGCTACTCAACCTGTACCGTGCTCTACCTGGCGCAATGTGTATAACGTGCTCTACCTGGCGCAATGTGTATAACGTGTTCTATCTGTTGCAATGTGTGTAACGTGCTCTGCCTGGCGCATAGTGTATAACATATTCTGCCTGGCGCAAAGTGTATAACGGGCTCTACCTGGCGCATAGTGTATAACATACTCTGCCTGGCGCATAGTGTATAACATACTCTGCCTGGCGCATAGTGTATAACATACTCTGCCTGGCGCATAGTGTATAACATATTCTGCCTGGCGCAATGTGTATAACGTGCTCTGTCTGGCGCAATGTGTATAACGTGCTCTACCTGACGCAATGTGTATAACGTGCTCTGTCTGGTGCAATGTGTATAACGTGCTCTGTCTGGCGCAATGTGTATAACGTGCTCTGTCTGGCGCAATGTGTATAACGTGCTCTGTCTGGCGCAATGTGTATAACGTGCTCTGTCTGGCGCAATGTGTATAACGTGCTCTGCCTGGCGCAATGTGTATAACGTGCTCTGCCTGGCGCAGTCTGTAGAACGTGTTCTAACTGGCGCAGTCTGTATAACGTGTTCTAACTGGCGCAGTCTGTATAACGTGCTGTACCTGGTGGAATGTGTGTAACGTGCTCTACCTGACGCAATGTGTATAACGTGCTCTACCTGACGCAATGTGTATAACGTGCTCTACCTGACGCAATGTGTATAACGTGCTCTGCCTGGCGCAATGTGTATAATGTGCTCTGCCTGGCGCAATGTGTATAACGTGCTCTGCCTGACGCAATGAGTATAACGTGCTCTGCCTGGTGGAATGTGTGTAACGTGCTCTACCTGACGCAATGTGTATAACGTGCTCTACCTGACGCAATGTGTATAACGTGCTCTACCTGACGCAATGTGTATAACGTGCTCTACCTGACGCAATGTGTATAACGTGCTCTACCTGACGCAATGTGTATAACGTGCTCTACCTGACGCAATGTGTATAACGTGCTCTACCTGACGCAATGTGTATAACGTGCTCTACCTGACGCAATGTGTATAACGTGCTCTACCTGGCGCAATGTGTATAACGTGCTCTACCTGGCGCAATGTGTATACAGGTTGAGTATCCCATATCCATATATTCCGAAATACGGACTTTTTGAGTGAGAGTGAGATAGTGAAATCTTTGTTTTTTGATGGCTCAGTGTACACAAACTTTGTTTAATACACAAAGTTATTAATAATATTGTATTAAATGACCTTCAGGCTGTGTATACAAGGTGTATATGAAACATAAATGAATTGTGTGTATGTACACACACTTTGTTTAATGCACAAAGTTATAAAAAATATTGGCAAAAATTACCTTCAGGCTGTGTGTATAAGGTGTATATGAAACATAAATGCATTCTGTGCTTAGATTTAGGTCCCATCACCATGATATCTCATTATGGTATCTAATTATTCCAAAATACGGAAAAATCCGTTATCCAAAATACCTCTGGTCCCAAGCATTTTGGATAAGGGCTACTCAACCTGTACCGTGCTCTACCTGGCGCAATGTGTATAACGTGCTCTACCTGGCGCAATGTGTATAACGTGTTCTATCTGTTGCAATGTGTGTAACGTGCTCTGCCTGGCGCATAGTGTATAACATATTCTGCCTGGCGCAAAGTGTATAACGGGCTCTACCTGGCGCATAGTGTATAACATACTCTGCCTGGCGCATAGTGTATAACATACTCTGCCTGGCGCATAGTGTATAACATACTCTGCCTGGCGCATAGTGTATAACATATTCTGCCTGGCGCAATGTGTATAACGTGCTCTGTCTGGCGCAATGTGTATAACGTGCTCTACCTGACGCAATGTGTATAACGTGCTCTGTCTGGTGCAATGTGTATAACGTGCTCTGTCTGGCGCAATGTGTATAACGTGCTCTGTCTGGCGCAATGTGTATAACGTGCTCTGTCTGGCGCAATGTGTATAACGTGCTCTGTCTGGCGCAATGTGTATAACGTGCTCTGCCTGGCGCAATGTGTATAACGTGCTCTGCCTGGCGCAGTCTGTAGAACGTGTTCTAACTGGCGCAGTCTGTATAACGTGTTCTAACTGGCGCAGTCTGTATAACGTGCTGTACCTGGTGGAATGTGTGTAACGTGCTCTACCTGACGCAATGTGTATAACGTGCTCTACCTGACGCAATGTGTATAACGTGCTCTACCTGACGCAATGTGTATAACGTGCTCTGCCTGGCGCAATGTGTATAATGTGCTCTGCCTGGCGCAATGTGTATAACGTGCTCTGCCTGACGCAATGAGTATAACGTGCTCTGCCTGGTGGAATGTGTGTAACGTGCTCTACCTGACGCAATGTGTATAACGTGCTCTACCTGACGCAATGTGTATAACGTGCTCTACCTGACGCAATGTGTATAACGTGCTCTACCTGACGCAATGTGTATAACGTGCTCTACCTGACGCAATGTGTATAACGTGCTCTACCTGACGCAATGTGTATAACGTGCTCTACCTGACGCAATGTGTATAACGTGCTCTACCTGGCGCAATGTGTATAACGTGCTCTACCTGGCGCAATGTGTATACAGGTTGAGTATCCCATATCCATATATTCCGAAATACGGACTTTTTGAGTGAGAGTGAGATAGTGAAATCTTTGTTTTTTGATGGCTCAGTGTACACAAACTTTGTTTAATACACAAAGTTATTAATAATATTGTATTAAATGACCTTCAGGCTGTGTATACAAGGTGTATATGAAACATAAATGAATTGTGTGTATGTACACACACTTTGTTTAATGCACAAAGTTATAAAAAATATTGGCAAAAATTACCTTCAGGCTGTGTGTATAAGGTGTATATGAAACATAAATGCATTCTGTGCTTAGATTTAGGTCCCATCACCATGATATCTCATTATGGTATCTAATTATTCCAAAATACGGAAAAATCCGTTATCCAAAATACCTCTGGTCCCAAGCATTTTGGATAAGGGCTACTCAACCTGTACCGTGCTCTACCTGGCGCAATGTGTATAACGTGCTCTACCTGGCGCAATGTGTATAACGTGTTCTAACTGGCGCAATCTGTGTAACGTGCTCTACTTGGCGCAAAGTGTATAACATGCTCTACCTGGTGCAATGTGTATAACGTGCTCAACCTGGCGCAGTGTGTATAGGTGGTTCTACCTGGTGCAATGTGTATAAGCGGCGCTACTCTGTGGTGTAATGTGAATTGGTACTATTATGTGTCCAAGCTCCTTCCCCACAAAGCCAGACCCCTAAATTTTTTATGCGCGCCTTCGGCGCGCACTGTCCTTGCTTTGCAATATGGGAGGGGGACCACCAATTTACTTTCTGCCAAAGGGCACCAAAATGTCTAGGTACAGCTCTGGAGCAGTGTTCTGTATGCTACACAGCCCAGCAGCACTGTCACCCCCTTCTTCCCCTTGCAACACTTTTGTAGTGTCCAAATCAAGTTGTGGGGTTTCATATTTGAATCATTAATAAGATTAATAATCTTCATTCCGATGGGACCCAGAATAGGACAGGTAGGACCCCAATTTTTGAAAGTGAGGGGTCCCTGGGACCCACTTTTTTTTTGGCTCAGCGCGATCACTGGACCCCTATGCGTGTGTGGGTCTTGGTAGAGTACCCACTTAAACTGCCTAGTAACAAGTTTCGGAACATTGTGACGGGTCCAATGATGAAACGGACGGTGGTCCATACCTGGGGGAAAAGCAGGGTTATTCCATAGAGGAACTAAAAGTGGATGAAAAAAGAGCGGAGTTTGTAAAACTGAGAGCAGAAGTTCTAGTTTGCCAATGTAAATTGTATTGCACCAACATCACTTTCATCAACTTCAACACAAGACAAATTCCCAGTAAGTCATTTCTCTTACTTGTGTTCTGCCTGTTGAGGTATTGCCGAACACTAACATTCCCCAGCTGTTTTGGTATCACTTGGTTAACTTGAAGGCAAACGGTGACATCTTCTCCCTTTATATCAATTCCGCCGTTAACACCAATGATTGTAAATACTACTACAGACATCTGTTAAAGAGGAAAAATCAGCAGAATTTAGCTCTGGGATCTAGAAAAATTTTTTTCAAACATTTTACATTTTCACCTTATAAGTGACAATTGCAGTAAAAATAGAAACTGAAAATTTCAAAATGATGATAACGTGGTTACGGAGAATACCTGAATATTGCAGTGTGAATGTAACTTTCCTTGGGTTAGTAATTCTGTGAATCTATAAAACACTAAACTTGTCTTCAGATGACACACATCATATCTTTCTGTTGCTTCCATTCTCCTCTTTCTACTCCCTCATCTTCAACTCCTCCCTCCTTCATCCCCCACATTCATATTATCTGTACACCCTGTGCTTTCACCTCTGCAACATGTCCAGGATTGGATACTGCCTCAGCCGTATTTCTTATTAATGCCCTTCTCATCTCTCCCTAGCCCAACACTCCCTTGTAAAACCCATTCACAATGCTACTGCTCATCTCCGCTTCCTATCTAGTCGCTCTGATGGAACCTCTCCTGTTTCAAATCCTTCAGTGGCTCCCCTTCCCCTACATAATCCGGTGCTCCTCGCCCTCACTTTCAAAGCACTCAATCACGCCTCTCCCTCCTACATCTCCAAACTCCAGTAGACAACTCCCCTTCTTGCCCTCTTCATTTATCCTCTGAACACCACTTCTCTTCCATGCTTATTAACGTCTCCCATTCCCACATCCAAGACATAGGGCAGTACAGATGGTGTAATGGTTAGCATTACTGCCTCACAGCACTGAGGTCATGAGTTTGATTCCCACCATGGCCATAACTGTGTGGCGTTTGTATAACCGTGCTTGAGTGGTTTTCCTCCGGGTACTCCGGTTTCCTCCCTCAATCCAAAAATATACTGATAGGGTAATTGGCTCCCAACTAAAATTATCCCTAGTATATAAGTGTGTGCATGTGGTAGGGAATATAGATTGTAAGCTCCACTGGGACAGGCAATGATGTGAATGGCCAAATATTCTCTGTAAAGTCCTGTGGAATATGTGTGCACTATATAAAAAGCTGGTAATAAATAATAAATAAATACATTTCCTGTACGACTCCCCTCCTCTGGAGCTCACTTCCATGACTAAAATTCTGTACAAACATTTTCTATAAATGCATCTGTTCACCAGAACCTACACAGGATCAGATCAATAATGGGGCGGATGGGACTACAGCACTATCCAATGACATAAAAATAGGCCTATCTATGTGACAGCATGATGATGGCCAGCCGCCCAGCTGGCTGCATGGACGGCCATAAATAATAAGTATTAAGGGGTTCCTTCATGAAGCAGTGAATACAGTGGAGAAGTGAGCCAGTGGAGAAGGTGCCTATGGCAACCAATCAGTGTTGAGGTAACATTTATAAAGTGCATTCTATAAAATTGTATGTAGCAGCTGATTGGTTGTCATGGGCAACTTCTCCACTTTTCACTGCTTCATGAATATACCCCTAAAATTTCTATTTAACTCACACATTTTTGTACTTTTATGTATTTAGAGAGCCATTGTGGCTGATAGTGTAGGTAGTGTACACACCCACACAGCACTGGCCACACCTCCTCTATTTCTCACAATAGGTCCTTGATCATTTTCAGCCCCTACGTGTACAGTAGATGCATGAAGGAAAGACATACTAAATGACGAAGAGGTAGACTAAAACAATATCAATTATTTACCAGGTCTTGTCTAGAGCCAGGAATACTTTCATCAACTGCGCTAACTGCGTCCGGAGAGGACACACAGTACTCTTCGTTCCTCAGCTCTACGCTGGCCGTGTCTACTGTAGATGGATAATTCAGAGAGGAGAAGTCATCCAGTCCTGAAAAAAGCAATTGCATGATTGTTGCTACGGTTAAGTGCAAATATGCCCATTTGTGCAATGTTGATAAATTATCCTCAAAACATCTACAATAAGGGCGTGGCCTGGATGCAGCTCTGAGTGGCTGTGATTTATTAGAGCTCCTGCACCCTCGGGGTTAAAAGCCACCTATTACTGCAGACCCCTGTGGTTATTTACTCTGGCTCAGCTCTGCCCACGGCTGTGGATACCGCCCTGTGCTCGGGGGTACCGCAGAGTGGATTTTTACACTGCTCCCTGCCTGGGGCCTACTCCTTACCCTGAAGCCGGGGCCTCGAGTTGAAGGCCTCCCCGGAAACGTGCTCCGGGACCGGATCACGGCCAAAACGGGACGTGTGGCTGCTCCCCTGCCTGCTCCAACCTGTGGGCACTTCACCTCCTACCTCCACAGACCCCTCGGGCACACTTGGAAGTGGGTTGGCGCCCTCTCAGCCCTCAGCAGCTGCAGTTATTCCAGGAGTTCTCCTGCCTGTGCTCCCGGCGGCGGCCATCTTGGTACACCCAAACTGTTAGTTCAGAGCTTTCTTCAGTGCCAGACCCTCCTATGCACTCTGTAACCAGCGTCCCCCTGCATTTTCACTTGCTTCTGCCTCTCCCCACCAGTGTGCCTGCTCACTCACCCCCCAGAGGCCCTGCACAATCGAGACTTTGCTCCACAGCCCAACTACCTGTGCCCTGTCCCAGCCAAGGCACTGTGGACTCCGGTCCTGGTGCCTGCCCACAAGTGCCACATTCCCGGCTTGGGGGATCAGTGCCGGTACGCCTCTCCCTGCTACCATCTGCTCCTGTGACGGGGTGCTCCCGTTGAATAGTTCCTCCCGATATAGCGCTGCTGGAACTGGCGTCCTTGTCTCTCGCAGGTCTGACGCACATCTACCCCCCACTCCTGTGGCCCGTCTCTCTACTAGGAACTGCCCTCCAGAGGGCCCCGGAGAAGAAAGTGGCCACTCCTGTCGGCTCATTCCCCACTGTATTAGAGGCAACCAGCAAGACAGTGTCCTGTGCGTCTTTAGCTGCGCTTCTCCACGTTGGACTTTCTCCCCCCTGGTGCGGAGTTGATCCCTGTACTGGTGTCACTCATCTACGGCCCTGCCACATTTTCAAGCTAACTGCCCTACAACCCTCCGGGTGCCTAAGGGAGTAAACCCCGAAATGTGAGAGCTGCTCACTCCCTCCACCGCCACTTCTGTTCACTTAATCAACATGTATTGATTGCCAACGTGACTGAGTGCTCCTGTTTCACATATATCCTCTGTTCGGTCCCCGTTCTGTCGGTGCACCTCTTTTCAACATCTGGATACTTCCCTGGCGTTGAGGAATGCCTCCAAAAAAGAACAAATATTCGGTGCCTCCTAAAATCTCCTTCCCCCCCCATAAACCCCTTCAGATCTCCCCTTTACAAAGCGCCCTCTCTCCATCTACCATGCCGGACCCTGGGATGTCGAATCTCCTGTCCTCCACTCTCACGGTTTCAGGAGTTGACTGTGAATCTGATGCACCCTTGACAGTAAGATCCCTCTGCCAGATTTTGGCTGCCTTCAAGTCAGAACTCTCCAAAGACCTGACCTCGGCTGTCCGTGAGGTCAAGACCGAGCTGGTAGCAATAGGGAACAGAACTGACCACCTGGAACGCAAGGTTGAAGAACTTCTTACATCCCATAACGAACTAGTCTCCTCCCATGACCTCCAGCAACGGGAGGTGGACCAGTTTAAATCAAAGATGTCAGATATGGAGGACAGGTCGCGACGAAACAACATCAAGATCAGGGGCATACTGGACTCGGTCACCAACTCTGAGCTAGAACCCTATACCACAGCTTTATTCAAAAAATTACTCCCTGCTGCGGAATCTGCAGAGCTCCTGATTGACCGCATCCACCGCCTTCCCAGACCTCGCACCGTTTCTTCTGACCTCCCTAAAGACACCCTCCTCCGTGTCCATTTCTTTCCCGTTAAGGAACGTATCATGAAAGCCGCTAGAGAATCCAAAAATTCAGATACCTTAGGGGGTCTTCAAATTTTTCAGGACTTCTCTGCTGTCACCATCGCAAAGAGGCGGGCCCTTGCACCCATCACTCTCGCCCTCAGATCACATGACATCATGTACCGTTGGGGATGCCCTGTTAAATTGATAATTACCTACGAGGATTCTACCTTCATCGTATCCTCCCTAGATGCGGGAGTTAAATTGTTGTTGGACTGGGACATTACCGTTCAGAAGTCGGCTGCACCGCCGCGTACTTCTGCTGTTCGCCACGACTGGTCTAATACCTGAGCTATGTTAGGTCCTTCCAATTGTGCTTTGGCCCTCTGAGGCTTTAGACACCTTTCCCTCTACTGAGATGGGAAGCCCTACCGACGTTGCTGCTCATTTCATTTGCCTATTCTTATCCAAGTTTATGTGTTACAGGTTCACTCTTTTTCTTGTTTTTCATTGGTTCTTCTTCTATAATGTTATTAGTTGTCGTCTAGATTTGTCTTATTTGTTAAGGGGCGCTATTCTGTCTTAGTAATACTTACAGATGACCCTGTGCTATCGCCCCTTATGCTTTTATCCATGTTTTTCCACGTGATTTACTATAGATGTTTGCATTTTTTCAGGTTATGTTGAAGTGGCGGTGTCTGCTCCGCCAGCCCGCCTCCAACTCTTTCTATACTACTGCAAGGTCCCGTATTTTTGTTCTCCCTCCCCTGCAGTAGTCATGCAGGTCCAATATACCGGACCTTTTTTTTTTTTGTTTCCCCACTCCCTGGTTCAGACACCTGCCCCTTTCCCTTCCGAGCTCCAGACTCCTCTTTGTTCTACATTTACTGTGGTACTCTGATTTTTTACATGTTCCCACCTACAATGCTCTGTCTAGATTTCTTCGTTTCATTTCTGACATGTATTTCCAATGTTGAATCTTCTCTCTCTTAATGTTAAAGGACTAAACTCACCTAACAAACGCAGATTGGCACTCTCTTTTTTCCAACAACAAAAAGCTGATGTAATTGCATTACAAGAAACCCATTTCACCTCTGCTAACCCACCCCTTTTTAAAAACAGCAACTTCCCTGTAGGATACTTTGCAAACGGCCCGTTCAAACGCATCGGGGTGGCTATCCTGTTTAGCAAACATGTTTCCTTTGTCCTCCATTCTCAGATCTCGGACAAAAATGGCCGATACCTGATTTTAACGGGCCTCCTTGTCGATAAACCAGCTACACTAGTTTGCCTATATGCCCCCAACTCTAACCAAGTACCGTTTTTACGTAAACTTTTCCTCACGATACGTAAATCGCTTAAAGGCTCTCTGGTCATATTGGGGGATCATACCTTAGTTTTAGACCCGAAATTAGATAAATCTCGCTATCCCTCTCACCCCATCCCATCGGCCCAATCCGGCCCCTCCCTAGCCTTCCACAATTTGCTCACAGAATTTGATCTATACGATTTATGGAGAACCCATAATCCCATGGGAAGGGAATATACATTCCATTCCTCGGTACACAACTCCTATTCCAGAATAGATTTAATTGTGTGTGACAAATGGTCTCTACAGAGAACTAGGGATATAGATATCCTTCCAATCACCTTGTCTGATCATGCCCCCGTCCTCTGGAAATGGAACCTTCATGACACCCAGCACCCTTTACGACAGTGGCGCCTCTACCCTTACCTCCTGAATAACCCTTTGTCCAAGAAACTTATCCTTGACTCCATAAACTCCTATCTAGCTACTAATTCCCCTCTAGACACCTCTACTGTGAACCACTGGTGCGCCTTTAAAGCAGTTACTCGTGGCGCGGCTATCCAGGCTGGTGCCACCCTCAAAAAACAAGCCCTCCAATTGCAGTCGAAACTAGAAGATGAACTGATTGCTCTCGAAGCAGAGAATATAGCTAATCCCTCCAGACTTCTTAAAAAAGAAATATCTAATGTACGTAGCCGTCTCCAACAACTGCTGCTTGCTCGTACAGAAGCGGCATTGCATAGGATGAGGCAAAATTTTTATCTCCTAGGTAATAAATCTGGTAGACTGCTAGCCCGCAAACTACGAGCCCAACAAGCTAGAAACAAAATTAAATTTCTCTACTCCCCCTCAAAACAAAACGTCTTAAACCCTAAGGACATAACAAACCTCTTTGCACAAAACTATGCCAAACTCTACAACTTGCTGGATAACTCCTCAACTCCCCAACCCACTCCTCTCTCTATTTCTTATTTTCTAGATGATCTTCCCTTTTACCACTCTTACCCAGGAGCAGTTGTCATCACTTAATGCCCCTTGGTCCCCTGTTGAAATCTCTAAAGCTATTAAAACCTCTCCCCGAAACAAGGCCCCTGGCCCTGACGGGTTTATTGCTGATTTCTATATTGCTTTCCACGATATTCTTACCCCCCATTTGACTGCCCTATTCAACGCGTTCTCGAGTCTAGGCACCCTCCCACCAGAACTGTTGGAAGCACGTATAGTCACCATCCCCAAGCCTGGCAAAGACCCGGCTTACGTACACAACTATCGTCCTATAGAACTGCTCAATTGTGACATTAAACTATATGCCAAGATGATTGCGACACATGTTAACCAATTCCTTCCATTGCTGGTGCACCCGGACCAAACTGGTTTTGCGCCTGGGAGACAAGCGTCAGATAATACGCGCAGGGTCTTTAACTTGATTGACTCACTCTCAAATGACCAAGGTCTTCTCTTGCTGTCCTTAGACGCCGAGAAGGCCTTCGATAGACTGAACTGGACGTATATGCGTGAAGTTCTTCTTCATTTTGGCTTTAGAGATCGTATCTTGACTTCTGTTTTGGCGCTTTATAGCTCCCCCACGGCCCGGGTGCTCAGCAATGGATTCCTCTCCGACTCCTTTCCAATCACCAATGGTACTAGACAAGGGTGTCCCCTCTCTCCCCTAATATTTGTCCTCTCAATTGAACCTCTAGCCATCTCAATCCAGAATAATCCCCATTTTCCAGCATTGCAATTTGGATCTTCCCGACACAAATTAAGTCTCTTTGCGGATGATGTTCTCCTGTTTATTTCTAATCCCATCCACACTCTTCCTCTCTTACATTCTACTTTAGATGCATATAGCCAGGCTTCTTATTATAAGCTCAACACCACTAAGACAGACGCCTTACCCATCAACCTTTCCCACTCCTTGCCAGCCCTCCAATCATCTTACCCCTATAATTGGCAGAACCTCATGATAAAATACCTTAGTATTAACATCCCGACCCATACTCCCGATGTTTTCACTTCCAATCTCTCCCTTCTAATAGAGACGCTTGAAGCCCTGGCGAAATCCTGGGCCTCCTATGAGGTCTCCTGGCTAGGCCGTATGGCTGCTTTTAAAATGTCTCTTCTCCCCAAATTAATGTACCTGTTCCGCACGATCCCATATAACTTTCCAAAGAAGGCCCTCCGGACCTGGTCCTCTATAATGACTAGATATGTTTGGTCCTCGAAGCCGCCTTCCCTGGCACATTCTAAATTAGTCCTGCCTAAAGCACTAGGAGGTCTATATCTACCTAACATCCTCCTATATCAGGAAGCCTGTCTCCTGGCTTCTCTTAAACACTATTTCGATGTCAACACCCAGATAGGTTAGGTGGACCTTGAACAGACTCGAGCCCTCCCGCTCACCTTTGCAGATTTATTCCGCATTCCCAGTAGGCTCCGGCCTGCCTTTCCACACCTGCTTCCATCCACACAAGCTGCGCTAACATCCTGGGACAAACTATCTGCCACTCTACAGACCCCTACCAGTTGTCTCACCCAGATCTCCATCACTACACTCACAAAGATGATACCCCATCTGAATCCCTCTAAATGGAAACAAGCAGGTATATCATGTTTAAGTGCTCTTCTCGACGGACTCTCTCTATTGCCTTTTCCAGCCCTTCAACTTAAGTTCTCTCTACCCACTTCAGAACTGTTTCACTACTTGCAAATCGCACACTGGTGGAGATCGATTCCCAATGCCTCATTGTCATCGGACATGACCTCACAAATGATTTTCTCTCGTCTCTCCTTGAATAAATCCAGGGGTGATATCACATTCTGGTATAACCTACTGATTACTCCTATTTCCCCTTCCAAATCTAACGCACAATTGAAATGGGAATCAGATTTAGGCAGGACGCTATCTCCGATTGACTGGCGAAAAGTTTGCTTAGCCTCCCACTCCATGTCCCGATGCCTGAACCACACCGAGATGCACATAAAACTAATCCACAGAATATATTTGACCCCCGGCCGACTGCACAGATTTTGTCCCTCCTGCAGTAATAAATGCTGGAGGCTTTGTGGCTCTGTGGGACACATCTTCCACATATTTTGGTCCTGCCCACACCTTCTTAATTATTGGTCTGAAGTTTTTGACCTGATTAATAGAGTTCTCGATACTCACCTAACCCCGGACCCTGCCCTCGCGTTATTACATATTGTTCCCTCGTCGGTCCCCCCATCTAGCAGATATGTACTAGGTCACATTTTAATTGCCGCTCGCTCCAACTTGGCCCAACTCTGGAAACAACCTGCGCCCCCTACTTTACTAAAAGTAATCCACAAAACGAATCACCACTTTCTTATGGAAACTGAATATTTCCCCCCTCCCGACAGTTCACCCTCTCCAAGGAAAAATTGGTCTCTGTGGCAGCAGTTTGTTACGGCTGGCGAGGGCTCCCATTACTTTCGCAACCCCTCTCCAAGCGACCCTCCTCAGACTAGTTTAATCGAACAACCGGACAGTGAGTAAAAAGTTGCTATACCAGCTTACTGAGATTCCTCCTCCAATTATTCCAGCCAACACTATCTCCTATAAATGTATCGATGGGCCCTCTGCACATTCCTACATACCTTCCTCCTTTTTCTTTCTCTTCAATAGCCTCTATTCACTATGTTGGATTCAAGGTTTCCCTTTGTAACGCTATTGGTTCTCTCTCCCTCCTCGTACTATCGCTTTAGGATCTCTAGTATTACATCTGTAACTGTTGGAAGTATTCTGTCCCTCTATTTCTCGAGAAGGTTCACTTGATTCCTCTCTAGCCCGTGAGAGTACAAGCACTCTGGATTTACTGGATGCTCCCTACCCTCCCCCCTCCTGTACCCCTCCGTTTGATTTATGTTTTATTGTATACCTATATACCATGTTGTATGATGTACTACTCATCCCCTCTTTTCTTTTCTGTACCCCATAAAAATTTATATTTTTTCTCAATAAAAATGATTGAAGTTAAAAAAAAAACATCTACAATAAAAACATTGGAAAATCATTTAATACATCAGTGGTTAGTGAATAAATTAATTATCCTTATTACAGGGAGAACTCAAGAGTTTTAGGAAACCAGCTCAGAATTTTTTCCTACCTGTTTCCAAGGGGTCACTCCCATCGCTATCGACCAGGTGGTCATCCAGCATGTTACTATCGATGGAGATATTGTCCAACGAGAACTGTGATGGGCTCCTCTTCATGTTCTTGTAAGAAACAGAGAAGGTAGGCAGGTTGGACGGGCAGCGTTCCTTAGGGGTTCCACTTAACAAAAATATATGGAAACGAGGTTTCAAAAATCAAAATCATAAACTTCCAAAAAGCATAATAAACAAATGCAAGCATAAAAAAGGTAAAAGTAAACAAATATATCTGTAATACACAAATGATGTAAATATAAACTGAACAAACAGGGGATTCTGATGCTATCACTCCAGTGTTCATTAAGACAACCTGTATATGGGAAGCAATAATGCACCCCTATTGGAAATAACAAAACTCTGCAGTGACTTCTAATATCCACATAACTTACATTAGGCAATGTATTACAGGTTCAGTATCCCTTATCCAAAATCACAATTTTTTTGTTCTCCTACTGAGATAATGACACATATAAATGTAGATTATATTATAAATCTATATAATATATCTATATATACACATAATATATACTATATATGTCATTATCTCAGTAGTGGGACCCAAAAATGTGGGATTTTGAATTTTGGATAAGAGATACTAAACCTGTATCACAGCTTTATACTACCTGTATAATGCATTGTCTGACCATGATTCTATAACCAGTAATAAGAATTATTATTTACACAGTGCCACCAGTTATGCAGTACATACAATATATGTATTTCACATCAGTATCTGCCCCATTGGAGCTAACAGTCTATGGCAGGCTTTTTCAACCAGTGTGCCGTGGCACACTAGTGTGCCGTGACCAGTTGCAAGGTGTGCCGCGGAGCCAGAGCAGCTTCCTGCACCTTCAGAGTGAACTGTTGGCCCGTGCTCTTCTTAGAGGATTATTCGCGCTCCGGCCATGACCTATGCCTTGAAGACGCGGCGGTGTGATATCATAGGTCACGTCCGCCGCATCTCACCAGCCAGCCGACCCGCCTGCATACACATCTTCCAGTTCCTGCCTACATACACAGCTTTCCTTGCCCACCCACATCCACACCTGCCCGCTGCTCAGTATTCGCAGGACTCTACTATGAACAACCCCCACCGAGGGACAGGAAGAAGGACAGCTGACCGGTAGGGGCTAATATTTGTTATTTTAATTCTCCTGTGAGGGAAAAATAGGATTTATGTGGGGAGAATAAGGATTTATGGGGGGAACAATGTGAATAATTCATGTGGGGGCAATAGGATTTATGTGGGGAGAAATGTGATTGATTTATGTGTGAGCAACATGATTTATGTGGGGACAATGTAATTGATTTATGTGGGGAGCAATAGGATCTATGTATTGAGCAACATGATTTATGTGGGGAGCAATGTGATTGTTTTTTCTGTGTAGGCCAATGTGTGTGATGATTTTTTTTTACTGTGGGAAACTTATGGTGTGCCTTGGCAATTTTAAAATATTGTTCGGTGTGCCGCGAGTAAAAAAAGGTTGAAAATCACTGGTCTATGGACTCTACTAAGCCTTAGACGGAGATAAAGTACCAGCTAGTCAGCTCCTAACTACCATGTCGCAGGCTGTGTTTGAAAAATGACAGTTATGTACGGTTGTCTGGTACTTGACCTTCATCCATTTTACCTCCATTCAAGGCTTAGTAAATAGACCCCTAAATTTCCTAACACACATATTTAATACAATTACACAATAAAACATTTTTGGGAATCCTGATCGTATAGGAATAGGAATGTGCTTGGTATACCAGTAGGGAGCAGTGGCGTCACAAGGCAGGTGCAGGGGGTGCGGCACGCACCCGGGTGTGATGCCTAGAAGGGTGTGACACCAATCTGGGGGCTCCTCCGTAGTGACAGGAGCCAGGTGCTGCAGTGTGAACTTCTGCTACAGCATCTGGCTCCTGTCATAGCAGAGGAACAGACAGCGCTGCAGACAGTCTCCGGGGGCATGCATGTACAGCCCAGCATGCACGCCCCTGGAGTGATGATCCGTGAGGCCACGCCCCTTTCTTAGCGGCTACATCTGTTTTTTTGCAGAGAGTGCGCTGGCATATCAAGGGTGCACACTGGGTGTCACCACACCCGGTGACGCCTCTGGTAGGGAGTATATTCAGATAAATCAATCAATATATATTATAATACATAAATAATTAACATGTGTAAAAACATAGCAAATGACAAAAAGGCCAGTGATAAAATAAAAATACGGATAAATAGTGAGAAGAAGAAAAAAAAAAAAAAAAAAGTAGAAAAAATATTTCTTTTTATCTGCTCTTTAAATGCTGTGTGTTTCCTGGACTGATGTCCACTTCCTTATTCTGGTGACACAATCACCTAAATTCATATCCATCTAATAGGAGAGTACACTGTGGCACATATACTTTAGCCATCAGCGTAGAGGTCAGAACCGGTATACTATCTAAAATAGCGTATCTTCTGCAGGTTTTGGGAGAGTAGGCAGGTATGGATTGTACATTATATGTGAGTGCAATTTTTTTTTTTTTTTTAATAGAGTATTTTTTTTTTATGGAAGAGAAAGTAATACTTACACGTAAAGACATTACAAAAAGGAAAAAGCAATGTAGATAGAATCAGATGCATAAGTAAACATTGGAGGTATAGCAAGTTACAATGTAAACCATGTACATCTAGCACATATCAAAATGAGAAAATCAGTTGATCTATAATGCAATAAAAGAATCTGTTCAAGAAAATAAAATAAAAATTGTATGTGTATTCTTATACCTTCTTTAATATAATTTTTCATTTTTAGTTTTACAACTAACTCAAACTAATACTAAAACCTAAGAAAAAAGGGAAAATCCCAACACGCTGACATAAACCCCAATTACATTGCAAAATGAAGCATAAGCAATAATGTCAAAAGCATACACTCTAAACGGTCCATATCTTCGCTCAATAGTACTCAACAGCCCTATATAGGATGAGAAAAAATTATGGAGGAAAATCTGGTGCAGAGTGTGTAGAGTCAAGCCAAAAAGACCATATTTTCCCAAACCTAGAGCTAGCATTATTTTGCATATAAGCATAGCGTTCCTTAAATACGGTATCGCTAACTAGCATTTTATAGGTGGATAATGTGGGTCCAGTATGTGCCATCCACCCCCTGGCAATACACACTTTCGCTAAGGCACACATATTATGAACATACAGTCCCTCCCATTTGGAGAGAGCGTCAGACATCCGCTCAAAGAACACAAAACTTCGGAGTAAGCATTACTGAAGGTATACCCGTGTCTTCCAGAATCGACCTGACCCCCATCTAGAATTCCTGTAATACACTACATTCCCACACAATATGCCAAAAAGTTCCCTGGGTAATGTTACATTTAGGGCACATTGTAGAGTGACCGGCTCCAATCCTGCCCAGTCTCACAGGGGTCATATAGGCCCTGTGAAGTATGTAAAACTGGATCTGCTGGGGGCGTGGCCTAGCTGGGCATGGTGTAGGACGTGAGTCTCCTAGCTCCCTAGCCTATTTATTCTGTACGCTATCCTGCAGCCCGGTGTGGTGTGTATTCTGCCCCTGGACCCGAGTCTGACCTGCTCCTGCTCCTCCTGAGCTGTGTTTGGAGTGCCTCGGATGCTCCCAGTCTGTGTAACAAGTGCTGGAATCAGAACTGTGGACGGCCTGCATTTTCCTTTTGCCATCTTTGGAACGGGGCTTTCTGAGCTTGCGCTTCACCTCTCTGTCCTGGCTGCCCTCTGCTGTATCTGCCGCTGCTGGTGACTCTGCAGGAGCCCCCTCACCTTCTCGGCAAGTGCCTGCTGAAGTTAGCTCTGGGTTCCATTGCCACCGTGTCGCTGCTGAATCCCAGAGCAGCCGGCCGCCATCTTGGGAGTGGAGACATATGGTCCTGTGTTCCTCCCTGTGTGCCGCGGCTGCACTCCGCTGTCCCTTCTGATGCTGGCTGCCCTGTGAAGATTTGCTGTGTTCACCCCGAGGGCCTCTGTTGTGGCTGCTTTCTGGCTCTGCTCCTGTCTGCTTCAGGTCTGATCTGCTATTCTTGGTGGGGGAAACGCATATCCTGCTTTACTTACCTGACATTTCCCCTGCAGTGCTTATCACTCCTGAAAGCTGTGGATCTCCTGTTCCCGGTCTCTGTAGCTGTCTCTCTGTGACTTAGCACTCCCCCTGACTCCTCCTTTACTGCGAGACTCATGGCGCAAATTTTTCAAGCTATTTTGGAGTCAGAGGCTAGGATGATGGCACGATTGGCAAAGCTCCATGCTGCTCTATACCCCGGCTGCTTGGATTCGGCACCCTCTGCAGCGTGCCTGGATGCTATACCCGAGAGAGTGGAGGGGATTGTACCTCACCAAATCCTGGAATTGGGGTCGATATCCGTCATTGACAGTGCCCCTTGTGTTTTCTCCACAACTTCTCCTTTGAGACTTCCTTTGACTTTATGCGCCACACCGACCTTACATTGTGAATCTCCTGCTGTGATATGCCTGGACACTCTGCATAAGAGAGTGGATGGCAATGCACCTAAGCAAATCCTGGAATCATGGTCGATATCCGCCATTGCAAGTGCTCCTAGTGTCTCTTCGATACTCTCTCCCTAGGAACTTCCTTTGACATTATTTGCAGCATCAACCTTGCATTGTGTATTTCCTGCTGTTTTTTATGCTGGGATTGGGGGAACATTTGTCTTTGGCGGTTGGGAAATTGCGCTTCTTCTGACCTTATGTGCTGGGACTCATTCTCCCGTACGTGTCTATACCTGGGATGTTCTGGTGATGCAGGTCCTACAGGCCTCCAGACGGGCTGACCCACCTTGAATTATGTTGCTCGTCCACTGTGCCTCTTATTGTTATTGTCTGCATTATCCTAAATTCTGTTTGTTGAATTTATCTTTATTATTTTTATATCCTGTTTTGTTTGCTAAAAGGCTCTGTCTCCCATATCTTGGAGTCTACACACTGGCTCCTTGATCCTAGGCTGGGGTTGCCTTTCCTTTATGTTTTTTTTTTATGTACACACCATGCCCTTAGGGTTTACGGGGGTTGTTTCCCCCCAAGTTTTAGTAGTTTAGTTAGGGAGGGATGTTTGGGGATCCAGGTAGGCCATAAGTAGGGGGGTTGGTTCTACAGGGTAGGGGGATTTGTCCAGTCCATGATTTAGGGGTGTTGGGTTGATGCACATTTGTCGTACTCAGCTTTAATGGCACCACCATACTTATGGTCTGCATTGGGTTCTGGGAGGACATAGTCGTTCCGTTAACCACTGTACTCCTGTTCCAGTGGAGTGGGGACTTGGATGGCGCCTGTAAGTCCCTGCCTCGCTTCTTCTATAAATATTTGGGGGTTTTATGTATGTTTTACTTGATTTTAATACTTTGCTCTACACTCCTAAATATTATGTCACCTGACTTTGTTGTCTTTGTTATGTTGATATGCTTTCTGCATTTCTTATATATCCATGTGCTGACCTTGCATCCCGTAATTATGCTGTTTCTTGGGTGTAACTGTCAAAAATCATAAACACAATTTAAAAAAACAAAACAAAACTGGATCTGCTGAAATCTAAGATTTCGTAGCTGTATACGGGTATTCTCTAGCGAGATCCCACTCCTCATCGTCCATATGACCCAAATCAGTCTCCCAGCTCGCATGGAGACGGGAGAGAGGATCAATGTGAAACTGAGAAAGAAGAAAGCAATAAGCCAGAGAGACGGTCTTAATATGCCCAAGGCTGAGAATAAAGGTCTTAGTAGGAAATACACTAATTGAGGGCGGGGAGTCCTTAAATTGTGTTTGTAGTGTATGTCTGAGTGGGCGGTACTGCTAAAAATAGGAATTAGGCAAGGTAAATTCCTCCTTAAATTGTTGGAACGATTTCAATATACCATCACAGTACACCTGGGACAAGGATACTTTTGGGGCCCATGCTACCCACCCGTCAAAAGAGTTTACTTCAGGGAGCCAACGAGAATGCCGAAGAGGGGTATCTGGATCTAAGTCCTCAAACCTAGCTAATTTTCTAAGTGCCTGCCAAATTTTTACAGATTAAAAGACAATGGGGGGGAGAATAAGTAGACATATTTCCACTCAGTAGAACCTGCAGTGGAGTGAAATCAGGGTAATAACAGTGGATAAACGCAGAGTGTAAAGAGCAGACATCAACATCTTGTAACCAAGCCCTCATATGTGACATCTGAGCAGCATAATAGTATAATTGAAAATTTGGGAGTGCCAATCCCCCCATCCAGTCTGGATCTAGTAAGGGTAGCTAATTGATTTTTAGGTCTCTTATTGGACCAGATTAAAGAGGAGAGTACACTGTTAAATTTCCTTAAAAAGGAGGGGAATATATAAACTGGAGACTGTAAAAGAATATACACAATTTTGGGCAACAGTATCATTTTGATCAGATTGACCCTGCCGGTAACCGTCAAAGGGAGTTTACATCAAATCTTCGATTTATGTATACTTTGTTGCATTAGTGGATCTAAATTCAAGGGGACAAACTCAGAAAGGTCATTTGTAACCTGAATACCTAGGTGTTTAAACTGACTAGTCCAGCACAAAACTAACAAAACTTTTGGGACAGTGAGAGGAGGACCCACCACAGGCATAATATAAGACTTGTTCCAGTTTATGTAGAGACCCGCGTATTTATAAAAGTCATCAATAATTTGCAAAACCAAGGGCATAGATATTGCGTAATCATGTAAAAACAAGAGGAGGTCATCTGCATAAAGGACCACCTTATCAGATCTGGTATCTATACTCAATCCCTTTATATCTGGATGAGACCTAAGAATACAGGCGAGTGACTCAACGGCCAATGCAAATAATGTAGGAGAGAGAGGACACCCGGTCTGGTGTCACGAGATAGCGTAAAGGGGGGTGATACAAACCCGTTCACCGAGATCCTGGCACTTGGTTGTTGATATAACAATTGGGTCCATTGAATATACTTAGGACCAAAACCCATGGCTCTCATGACCTCCCAAAGATACAGCCACTCCACACTATCAAAGGCCTTAGCCGCATCTAGGGAGACCAGGACAGAGTCAGAAGGGTATACATGTGGGGACTGAAGTAATGTATACGTACAGTGCAAATTAATGGAGGTAGACATACCGGGCATAAAGCCAGATTGGTCTGGATGTACTATGGTAGATATAACTGTATTTAGTCTGATAGCTAAAACCTTTGCCAGGATCTTGGCGTCAGTGGGAATAAGGGAAATTGGCCTATATGAATAAGGATATTTGGGGTCTTTCCCAGGTTTTGGAAGTACAATAATGACGACCTCAGCCATAGAAGCAGGAAGTCTATTCGTTGCAAACAACTCCGAATATAAAGCATGAAGTTTTGGGGCAAATATATCTATATATTGTTTGTAGAGCTCAATGGGAAGTCCATCGCTACCCGGAGCTTTACCGTTGGGAAAGGTTCTGATCTCAATAGAAATAGGAACATCTAGAAAGGCACATGCTTCAGCGGACAACTTAAGAAGATTAACAGTCGCCAAATATTGGCACAGTTCCGGGTCAGAGCAATACAGCCTGGATCTACATACGTCCTTATAAAAAGATAGAAAAACTTGTCAATGTCAGGTGTTGTATTAACAGTGATACCAGCAGGGTCAATCATTTGTGTGACAACAGTCCCAGGGCGGTCATAATGAACTAAATGGGCCAATAAGCCATCAGGCATGTCAGCCTGCATGTATATGGAATTTGCACGAAACGTAAGGCTACGGGAGTTTTTATCTGCCAAGTGGGCCAACCAAGCAGATTAAGCAAATAGTGAGCGAGTTTTGGTAATGGGCAAACCATCTCTCAGGTACTGTATCTCTAACTCCCGAAAGTCAGACTCAGAGGGTATATTCAATTGACGTCGAAAGCTGCCGTCTGTCGAAAAGACGGCAGTTTTCGACTTTTTTAGGTCGGAAGGGGTTCCGACCTATTCAATATATTCGACAAGTCAAGGAATTCGACTTGTCGAAAAGCACGTGGATCGGCGGAATAGCTGCCGATCCACGGGCTTGTGTCGAAAACGGGGCCAAAACTGACAGGTTTTGGCCCCCCTTTCGACCATCTCACTTCGACTTTTAAAAAAAAGTCGACGTGAGTAGGATGCGGGAGCAGTGAAGGGGAGAGCCGCGGGCAGCCAGACTGGGGGAGCAGGAGGATGTCACAGCCGCCGCTCACAGCAGCATCCACCCGGCTCCAGCAAGCGAGACCTCGCTTGCTGGAGCCAGGTGGACGCTGCAGTGAGCGGCGGCTGTGATGTGGGGCCGTGGAGAGGAGGGATGGGGAGAGAAAGACATATGAGAGGGGGGGGGGGGGGGGGAGACAGGGGAGAGCCGCGGGCAGACGGGGGAGAGCAGCGCTGCAGCAGCAGCCAAGTCGAATTGATAATGCATTGAATAGCCCAGGTCGGATCCATTACGACAAATGAATGTCGGAATGGATCCGACTTCAATTGAATATACCCCCAAATCTTTCTCAGTACGCCGCCAAGATGATTTAATGGCAGCAATACTTCTAATAAACGTGCCTCGTAAGAAGGCTTTAAATGAATCCCAGACAACAGCCACATGGGCAGAACCAATGTTAGTGGTAAAATATCCCTCCCACTGCTCCAATAAATCAGCATCAGCCCCTGTCTGAGCCAGCCAAGACGGATGTAGTTTCCAGTAAGAGTGACCCCTTTGCCATTCAACATTAAGTGACAACAATAAAGGTGAATGGTCAGAGATTCCCCTAGCCTCATAGTGGACATCAGTCATCCTGGGAAGTAGTGAAGGGGATACTAAGGCCAGGTTGATTCTGGAGAAAGAGCCATGCGTTCTAGAAAAGCAGGAGAATTGCTGTAACAATGGGTTACGAGTTTGTCATGCATCTACCCAACCTAAACGGTCAATATATCTTGCAAATTTTGAGGGGGCACCACTAGTTATGGAGGTGGGGGGTGATCTCCATTTGTCGAGGGAAAAGTTTAAAAGGTTTTTAAAGTCACCCAAGCAGATAACAGGAGTACAAGGAGAAGAAGCTCTAAACGTGGCAGCCTTCTGTAAAACATTGTACGAAAAAGGGGGGGCGGGGACGTACCATAGACAGTCAATATATAAGTTGGTTGCGAGTACAGTTTACAATTTATAAAAACGAATCTACCATGGGGATCCGTCTGCAGAGATAATTCAAATTGTACTGATTTTTTTTTATCAAAACAGATACACCCCTTCAGAAAGAAGAATGTGATGCGTGCCCACCCAACCCATGGTCTACGAAGCAATAACACTCTATTACCTTCTAAATGTGACTCACTAAGGCATGCAATGTATGGGTCTTATTTCTTAAGCATTTTGAGGACTAAGGAGCGCTTCACTCTGTCATTAAGTCCTCGGACATTCCATGCTAGAATTTCAATACAGACATGATTCACACAGGGCAAAATACAGGTTAAGGATATCCATAGCTAAAAAGGAGAAAAAGGTACGCTGGAGGGCACACACGGACTTTCCATCATAATACTGGGCATATAGAGTTGCATTGAACAATCATAGAGTCAGCATAAAAACAGCAGCAACAAAAACAAACCCCAACTTCCCCCTTTCCCGTATACCTCCCCAAACAATGGCATACTTTATCCCCTAAACCAAACCTAAAAGACAAAAATCAAGTATACACTAAGAACCACTGTAGGTAGTATAACTTCAACGTATAGCAGAAAATAGTGCAGCAATAACACGGATACCACCAAAGCATGGTGGCTCCCCAGAACAATATATATAGGACAAAATACCAATTATGTGATACAAACAATCAGTCCGGGGCCATTTGTCGGTCACCCGGTACATAGCGGTAAAGCCAAGCAGCTGCCTCACGAGGAGTGTTAAAGAACTTAGATTACCCCTCCGCCACAACTCTAAGTTTGGAAGGAAACAACATGGAGTAGGAGAGGTTAAGGTCTCGAGGGCGTCTTTTGATAGGCATGAATTGAGCCCGGTGTTTTTGGACATCTGCAGCAAAATCAGGAAATGCGGATATCTTCACACCATTTCTGGTGAGTGGGCCCTGAGTGCGCCCCAAGTGAAGGACTGCGTCGCTATCCTTCGTGCAAAATTTTTGCGTTGAACGTGCATGGGGAAGGGGGGGGGGGGGGAGTTGGGTTGGAGGGATACCAGGTGGTAAAGGTCTGAATGGGATCCTGTGAGCACGTTCCACCATGAATTGAGGAGTGAAGGAGGCTGCACCATATAGTTTTTTAAGCCAGGTTTCTGGGAGGCCAACTAACCGGACATTATTCCTACGCAGACGCCCCTCCATGTCAAGTAGCTTAGTTTGTATGGAGGAAACTTGCTGAGATAAGGAAGAAACATTTTGTTTCAGGGGACCACTCATATCCTCCGATGTAGAGACACGGGTCTCGACCTTTCCCAACTCGTTCGCGGATACGCTGCACATCCTGCCATAATAAAGAGAGATCACAATGTACTTTTTCTATTTTGTCAGATAGGTGTTTTTCACTGACCGCAATAGCCTGAAGTACCTGCTGAATAGAAGGCGGTGAGGAGGAGCTGGGACCCGCCGCAGAGGGGGGGATCAGGATGAGCAGACTGATCAGGCATGGGAGTGGAGGCAGTAGCCTGAATTGCAGATTGTCTGGCAAATTTCTCCAATTTAGCCGCAGCTGAACCACCTTTCATCATAGTGCTCAAATAAGATGATCTTGCCAAATCAGAGATATCCAGGGAGAATCCCAAGTCAATAATGAATGTACTCCAAAAAAAAAAAAAATGTTGCAGCAATATGAGGTCATAATCAGGGCAACAGTCCACTAGCCCAGTTATGGCACGGAACAATATAAAATAGTAGGAGAGCAGGGATGGAGGCAGAAACAAGCTCCTACTCACTGTGGCTGTGCAGTACAGCACCGGAGATGAGCCTCAAAGAGCTTTGCACCCTCAGGGTAGTCACAGCAGGCTAGCAGTTCAGGTGTGCATGCAGGGAGAAGCACACTCCCTCAAGATGGCCGCCGGGCACACAGGCCCTTCTTCCCCAAACCACACAGCCAGATGTAGGGAGCAGGCAGCGCGGAATCCCCCACTCACGGAGGCCAGACCGCTCACCCCCGATGCAGGAGAACATTAGGCTGCGCCTTGGAGACAGGAGCCGGGCAGCCGATGGGTGCGCAACTGGAAGTCCAGTGACGCTCCGGAGGCTCCTGGTGCGCGCAGGCCGCGATCCTCAGAGTTCAGCAGTAACATCAGGTTGGAGGGACACGGCGGCGCCACAGCACACCGGCAGCCTCACAGGGACATAGGTGAGGTATGAGGCTAAAATGTGAGCCTGGACACAAGGCAGGAAGGGCAGTTAGGATAAGGTGCTGGGGAGCTCCAGAATAACGTGTCCTACTCCCTTGGTGCCATGGCCACGCCCCCCATGTGAGCGCAATTTTACTGTTTTTAATAACATGTTTCATACTGTTCACACTATTTTTATCTCTCATTATTGTTATGCCTACAGACAGTCAACAAGCAAAGATATTTTCTCAAGTCAAAATTAGACTGTCCCCCATTCCATGTACTGTACAATTCCAAGAACTATGTTGCCAACCATTTAAATTCATGGACAATAGTTCCAAGCAAACCAATAGGCTGTACTCCTGTTAATTGGTGCACTTCATACAACTCACTGCAGGAGTGTTGCCTCTCGTTTTTGGTTTTACACACTCATTATATAAACATTTTCAAATGTATTTTTCTATACTATGTTTTTATTTGTGTATATCTTGTAGGTCTTACCCTACACATATAATTGACAGCAGTAACACAAATGCTATAATCTGCATTTATAGGTTATAAAGATACAAATAAAATTGAGAAGAACTGTAAAAAAAAACCCCAAAAACAAACTTCCCTGTATTGGCTCTAGTGCATAGGTTCTCAAACTCGGTCCTCAGGACCCCACACAGTGCATGTTTTGCAGGTAACCCAGCAGGTGCACAGGTGTATTAATTGCTCACTGACACATTGTAAAAGGTCCACAGGTGGCGCTAATTATTTCACTTGTGATTCTGTGAGGAGACCTGCAAAACTTGCACTGTGTGGGGGCCCTGAGGACCGAGTTTGAGAACCTGTGCTCTAGTGAATCAATTGTGACCACAAGGTGGCAAACAAGTTATGTATTATTAGGTCCAGTAGATTAAAACATTTTGTTCAATCATGTATAATTTACATACTTAATATGCATTCTCCAGACAACTTTCCTTTCAAATATCACCCAACTCTGAATAAATTGAATAGCCTTCACAATATGCCAGACAAGACCCTTACTGGGTAATTCTCAAGTCCCAGCAGCTGCAGGTTGTAAGCACTGTTAATTGGGTACTGACATTATCCATCATATCAGCAAGTGCTCAACCTTTTTATCACATGAAACCCCAGGTGTCAGCGTGTCAGTGTTCTGGGGTCCCAAGTGTCAGCGTGCCAGTGTTCTGGGGTCCCAAGTGTCAGCGTGTCAGTGTTCTCGGGTCCCCAAAGTGTCAGCGTGCCAGTGTTCTGGGGTCCCAAGTGTCAGCGTGTCAGTGTTCTCGGGTCCCCAAAGTGTCAGCGTGCCAGTATTCTGGGGTCCCAAGTGTCAGCGTGTCAGTGTTCTCGGGTGCCCCGAATGTGAGTGTGCCAGTGTCCTAGGGTCCTGAGTGTCAGTGGGCGAGATATATTAATGACTATATTTATAATGTTATCTAGAACGACCATAAACACCTACTTACCTGGGGTAAAGTTCGCAGGTATCCTATCCTTCAACCTTCTTTTGGCCAGGACAGCTCCACGATAGACAGGTAGCACAGCAATGTCATTGGGGGGACCAGGGTGATTGTAATGCACATGCGTGGCCATTGGGATGCACAAGTGCTAGTGGTCACTATTGGGGAGGGATCCTTTGTATCCCTCTTTGGTCCACTTTGTGGTATTGTAGCCAACAGGCTATCGGGCCCCAGGTGTCAGTGTTTCACTGCTCTTGGACTAGAAAGTGTCAGTGAGCCACTACCAGATTCTAATAAACCTACTTCGGTCAGAATCAATAATTTGTGCAACCCCGTCTTTATGCAGCACAGACCCAATACACCCTCTCTCTGCGGGGTAAAGATTATGATAAATAAGTAAATTCCTTACCTCAAGTCAGTCGGTTTATTCTGCCCCTCGGAGAACTGAATATTTAGGAGTGGATCTAGAACAGGCTCATTATCAGGGACGTCAAGGTTAAGGAGGGTTTCCTCAAGTTCTCTGACAGGGCAGGAAATACTGTCATCACTATTAAAATTGCCCCTGTCATTCAGACCATTGACATTCACCAGTTGATCCAAGGCTTCATTTACTGCTTTTGGAAAGGACGCCTCGGTAGTAGCCTCCAAACTGGGCGTCCTATTTAAAATCTCAGTGTCACTGGTTGATTTTGCTAACAATGTATCTGGTAAAACAATCTTTTTGGGTTCTAGTACTGCACCAGAGTCCCCGCTGACAGAGTCCATGAGTAAATCGACAGAGTGGTTATGACATATACTGTCATCCTGAGGACCATCTGGTGGAAAAGTCTGCTTACTCTCCACTAGAGGACTTCCTTCCCGGGAAAGAGGACAGTTTGATATATTGTCCTCCGGGAGAGGATGCAATAACAGAGAAACCTCTGCACTTTTCAGGAGAACACCTATTGACAGCTTTGTCTCTTCAGCTGGTTTCCCAGTCACAGCCTCCACATCCTTGCGTAGATTCTCCATAACCTCCTTTAGGGAGTCCTGCAGCAATAGTAGGAAAATATACTGGTAATGGTTGATTTGAAGGCCAACATGTTTCTGTATATGGGCAAGAACCTGGATGTCCACCTGAGGTGGCACTTTAGCGGGAGGGGGTGACAGGCTGCTGTCTAAGGATTGGGATTTCTGCAACAGAGAGCCTTTGCCATCCTTCTCCGCCATATAATATTGTTTTAAAAGTTTTTTGCGCTGAAGATGACCAGCAAAGTCGGTCGATTCGCTTTTAGAAATGTTTACTGGATGATCACAGTTGGACACAGTCTGTTGTTGAGACTGAGCAAAGCGTGCAGGCTGGCAGACCCAAACTGAAAATGGGAAGGCGTCGACAAAACTCACGGGTCTACCTTTCCCACTTTTTATCCCTTCATAGTCAACCCAAAACTGTGTGAAATGTATGGCCCAGATGTCTTTAGCAGCAGAGGTTTTTAGTGCATTGGTGTCTAGCTTTGGTGCAATGAATCCCTTGTATACATCGTGCATCTTAGTGTCCTGTTCGAAAGCGTGTCTCTGGAATATGGTGTGCAGGAGATCAAAACTTTTTTCTGACCGTGGGAAGGAGGTGAAGGATTTAGAATAGAATGGGTATTCCTTAAAGTCCTGAAATATGGCTTCTAGGTCTGAGCGTCTACAGTTTGCGGACTGCCTGGTGTTGCTGGCGATCATTTCTGAAGTCTGGATACTGATGGCCGTTGGCTGGTCCTGGTGACAATCTAATTTCGTCTGAGATGGTACAATAAACTGTATGGAGAAAGGAAATACTTTTATTAATTCTGAAAAGGACAGAAAACAGTTAAATGAAAAAAAGTACAAATATTAGGATAAAAAATATAGAAATGAGATAGATAGATAGATAGATAGATAGATAGATAGATAGATAGATAGATATTGAAGTACAATAACTATGCAGATTTAGGTGACTTTGAAGTTTGAACGAGACTTGATAGTAGGTGCCATAGAGATGGGTCACTTCATCTCCAAAAAGCATCATTCGGATTTTCACATGCAAAAATTTCAAGGGTGTATTGAAACTATATACAGTAACACCAGGGAAGACCTCAAGCGTGCAACAAAAACTGTAGACAATTGTGGACAGTGGTGTCATGCATTGTAACCAGCGACTGGCATTGGTGCAGATAACATAAGTAACCACCATTTGAACAGAGAAATTTCCCTTTCTTCTATGGGTTCAGCTGCTGATGGTTCGCTCAGGTCAATTCGCTATATTAGAACCCAAAAGAACACATGTGGGACAAGTTCAAAGGGCCATCAGTTGCAGGGTTCCACCACGGAACATCAGGGAATTGTGTAGCACTATTCAGCAGGCAGGGTGTACTATCTACACAGTACTTCAGAGCAGTGAGGTGCGGTGAGGGCAATGGCTGAGGAGGCGCTGGCTAGTATCAGAGCCAGATTTACATACACATATATGAGCCCGATGGTTCATGCGGGCTTTATACAAAGGTGCAGCAGTATATAGTTTGTTACCCTAAATATGGGTGGTATTCATGTGACCGGCGGTCTGCTGACCGACAGTCACATGACCTCCTCAACCATCCTGACGGCTCAGTATCTTGATGGTCGGCATGCCGACCAACAGGGACTATTTCCACTCGTGGGTGTCCACGACACCCATAGAGTGGGAATAGAACCCGTGGCGACCGCAGGTCGCCACCGAGCCTACAGCGTGGCGAGCCCGCAAGGGGCTTGCTGCACTCGCCCCTCCCCGCCGGGATCCCGGCGTCGGTATGCTGCCGGGATCCCGGCGTCGGTAAGCTGACCGGCGGTCAGGAGACCGCCGGTCAGCCATACTACACCCCCTAAATATAACCCTAATCATATTTATAAGTTATAAATATATTTTTTGTATTAATCTAATAATTTTTATAGACAAAATTCTGGAGTGTACTGGAGTATGACATGTGATGCTCTGCCTACCCTGACCGCATATCACTGCTTCAGAGAGCTCGTGAAGTCATGCCCTGTCCTGGTACTGCTGTAATCCAATCAAAAGGAGTACCTATGTGTTACTAGACAGGGGGGGTCTCCGTTATTCTGTGAATGTGCAAAAGTAGTTGGATTGGAGGAGAAAAGGAGCTCTCCGCAGCCCTGTCAGCGCCTTCTGTCCATCACTGCACTCTAGCTCTGATGCACATTTAAATATATTTTCCTGCAACAGAATCCTGTTTTGTTCTCAGACACAATAAGGGGTCACAAGCGTGCTTTGTTCTCACTCAGTAGGGATCTCGCCCTGATCACCTAATTCCAGTAATCTTCATGTGCTAATCTCTGTACATATAAAAATAGGTGCGTCTGAATAATAGGCTTGTAACACGGGTTCAGTATGATTTACCGATGGATACAATACCGACTGTCATAATCCCGACAGCCATTGACCTACAGTCAAAATACCGACATGGTCAAAATACCGACATCCATTATGCAGACGTGTTCTAAATGCTGACAGTCAGAATACAGACATTTGAAATGCCGACAAAATACCGATATAAGATTTTCTTTTCAGTGTCAAAGTTGACATA